>NC_142336.1:49995154-50314112 GCF_054954075.1 Amborella trichopoda | reverse complement strand
TTCCCTTCCTTAGTCCATCTTCTCATGATGTAGTGCTCGGGGATGAGCATAAAATTGTTATACGATGAGCATAACATTATTATAATAGAAAACCTTTACAACATGTGAACAAAGAATACCATCATGTTCATACAAGTAACATATACATGTTGTTGTGATTTCTGATATATTGAATACCACTTTATATTGCGGTCGATTGGCATCATATTTATACACCATATATGTGGTATTTTGTCCCTCAACTTTTATAAACTCTGCAACCGTGGGAGGTATCTTTTGAATTTTCTCAACAAACTTCCTAAATACACCATGAGTGTACAACTTAACAGCTTGTTTTTAATAGGGGAATGTCATTTTCATCATTGGAATACCTTCAGTGATCTTGAAGTCCATCATATTATCTTTTCATGTAGATGATCAATTGCTTTTTGGCATTGCTTTACAAATCCTGAAAAATTGGGGTGTGAATTTACATATTGTTTAATAAAACTATTTATAGATTTACTCCGTTGACTAGACCGTGCACCAGCAATAAATGTGTCCTTCATATACACATCAACCCACTGAGAACGGCATCCATATATTGTGTCTAACCATTCATTCCCCCCGAGCTCATATTTTTGGAGCATTCTAGATCAACGATCCTCAAAATCATTAATTGTCTCATTATAATCAGTAGTGACTCTATGCAGCTCATGTAAGAACCCTGGGTGCTTTCACTCAACATGACCCAATTTTTCTTGAAACTTTCGTGAAATGTGCCATCTACATAATTGATGTCGTGCATTTGAAAGATCTTCTTTAATTGTAGCATTCATAACTGCGTCTGGATCAGTATTGATGCAACCCGGCTCTCGACCCTGCATAGCTTCTAGCCAATGCCCAAATAGCCAACTAAAAGACAATGTTGTCTCATACCTAATTAGTGCACAACCAAATATGTGGGCAAAAGGCATGTGAGATGCATCTGTCTTATATGTTCTATAAAAAATAACTACATCGCCAAAGTACGCATATGATATCCTTGATCGTGAATCAATCCATAGCCTATTACAGACTTGACATACTTCATCAAGCTGTATTTTATAAAAAAATCATGGGTTTGCTTCAACACGCTCACGAAAGTAGGCCAAAAGAGCCTCTTCATCCCTCTCTCTAGCACTCGCCTTCCTACTGGTGTTATGGATAAAGTTTTCGACATCTACGTGAGTGAAGCCCAGAGCTTTTGACCCATTCACATGTTCTATTAAAATTTGCATAATTTTGTGCACACCAAACCTTGCTGAAGATATCGCCTTAATCAAGTTCATGGTAGCCGTTGGGATGCGCCGATGTAATATCAAATAATATACCTTTGATGGGGATGTAAACTTGTGGGAGTGCTCCTTAACAAATTTCGTTACAATCCATTTTCCCTCTTTCATCATGCGTACCCTTAACATTGCTTTGCATTCTTCCCTTGTTAATGGTCGAGGATAAATTTCTTCAGCATACTTTGGGATCATGTTTGCCTTCTTTTGAGTAAATATAATCTTCCATCATCAAATGGTTGTCCTTGTCTTTCCTTGGCCTTTCAAGACAAATGCTAAAGCCTTTTCGTTTGGCATATGCATTGTAAAATTGATACACAGTATCCTCAGATTCAAAGTTCATTACTACAAATAAGTAATTTTGATGTTCACTATTGTCTTGTTATTCACAAAACAGTGGGACCTCATTGTCCTCACCATCCCTAGTTGCTATGACATTATCATAACTTACATCCATGAAATTGTCTTGTGGGACCTCATTGTCCTCACCATCCCCCATTGCTATGACATTATCACAACTCGCATCCATAAAATTGTCTTTATAGAACTCATCTTGGTCCATCTTATAGGATGAATCAGGTGTATGAGTGCCTCAATGGGTATGTAAGCCTCAATAAGCTCCATATTAGCAACAATGTCACTACTTGGGCACCCTTCTTCATGATGTTCATAACTTTTAATCAGTAATACCTAAACATAAGTAGTTAACACAAATTCATTTTTATATCATATAGACACAATAAATATATACCTAGCAGAACAATAAATAAAAAATACTAACTAGAAATTGAGTCATAAATTGATAGCAAAACAACTAAAAATTTTAAAATTCACTAATACAAATCACAATAAGAGAGGTAGAGCTAGAGAGAGCACTTGGAATTAAGTTTCTTAAGATACAATCTATACAAAATAGAACAAAAATCACTAAAAAAAGATTTATTTGAGGAATTCCAAAAGGTTTTTCACTAGATTACTCTTCCTCTAATTCCAAAAAAAAGAATGTCCATCACTCTTCGAGGAAGAACTAGCTCTCTCCCTCTCTAGACTCCATAAGCAAAAACACGCATCAAGAATTCATAATGCCACAACAACATATCTTGTTTGTGTTGATAATACTTTTGGCTGAAACTTCCATTAAATTTGGCTGCTAAATTATATATGGGGCAATATATTTACCAACTATATCATAGAGGCTTAGACAAAAACTGGTATAACTATTGGAAAGAAAACATTAATCTGAATCAGTTCGATTGATGCAACAAAACAAAAACACGTTAGAAAAGGTAGTCTACTGCACATACAAAAGAGAACATGATGTAGTGGTGTTAAAGTATAGGACTTTGCTCGCTAAACAGCCACATATGATGAATCACCATTACTTTAACAACGGTTAAAAACATGGGGGAGGATAGAAGTTATATATTGTAGGGGAAGCATAGAAAGCTTTCTCTTTACCCAACAACTAGACACTACTTATTTCTTATCTTTTTTTTCTTTTTTTTTTTTGTATTTACATGCATTTTTAATATGGGTTTTGTTAGGCAACACCATTTGATGGTATAGACCCTTAAAATGCTCAACATTTTTTTACACTAAAATACCCTTGAATTGTAATACAAAATTTTTCAAATAGGGGCATTTTTTATCATTTAGAAAGGTAGAATGGATATTTTTATAAAAAAAAATAGTGGCATTCTATTAGTAGTTTAAAAACAATAAATGCATCTTATGGGTGATGTCACACACCATATTGGTGATGTCATTGTCCACGATTGTTAATAAATGATTTGTTTTTAATAAAAATATCTAGTTTACCCTTGACTACTTACTTAAAATACCCCTAAAAAAAAGTTACTATTTTTTAGGATAAAGGTATTTAAATGTCTAAAAAGTTGAGCACTTTAAGAGTTTATATCACAAGTGGTATAGCCTAACAAAACCTTTTTATATTTATGCACAAGGTATGGGTTAGGGCTTAACACTCAAACCCAAAGTTGGGGCGTCCATGCTGGTCTAAGTGCTCAATGCGTGAACCCCTCCTGATGTAGCCAGCAATCAAGAAATTGGCTCAAAGTGTCATATACATGCTTGTACTATTTTGTGGCACATATATTCATCTTGATGGTCCAGTTATTTAAGCCGACAAACATTTGACGATGGGACTCAAGCCGATTCGTGGGCGACAAGAGGCCGGAAGGGGGGGTTTAGGCTTAGTAGGAGATGGGAATTGGGTCGGTTCGACTTTTCGGAAGGGGGAGTTTAGGCTTAGTAGGTGGTGGGAATTGGGTCGGTTCGACTTATGGACCCGATGGGTTCTGGTCTAGACCAAGACAATGGATCCGACAAGTCAAGTTTGGGCCCATTTGACCTTGATCCAATCGAGTCTGGGTCCTTTGGATTGGGGTCTAGTTCCAGCTTGGATCCTATTGGGTCGGGTTGGGTCCGGGTCGAGGCCAACCCAGTCGGACCCTACCCAAACATATTAGTATAAATTATATATATATAATACTAACTCCAGTATAAAATACATAAACTAATTTCTTTTATATACTTTTTATTTATAGACTTGGATTCATCCCGACATGATGGGTTGGGCCACCAAAAATAGGTCCTGGTTAGGTGTAGGTCTACCTTAGACCTAGTTAGGGTTGGGGTCGGGGTCGGGGTCGACGCATAGCCAACCTGACCCATTCGCACCCTTAGGCTTAGGATCTAGACAATGAGCTTAGGAGCTAGACAATGAGTTGGTGTGAATGTTTGAAAATTTGAACTGGCCAAGAGCCAATATCGAGTAACCGGTAAACCAGCTAGTTCAATTAGCCTAACTAAACAAATCTCGGTTGGTAAAAAACGTGTTAGAAAATAAAAAATACAAAAAAAATATAAAAATAAGAAAAATATATTTAAAGCATGATTAAATAAAGCACATCTAATGAAATTGAAAATTAGTGAAAAAAATGGATCTTAAAAAATCGATTTGTGCTCAAGGGTATTTTTGAAATTTTTTAAAACAGAAAAAAATCTAAAAATAAGTATTAATGGCCCAAACACTTTCCAATCTTGGCTAAAATGATAAAAAAACATTAAAAAATACATTACAAATAAATCTCTTCTTTTTTGAGATTTTACATAATTGTTTTTTATTTATTTTTTAAATACATGGTTGGATCACCAAAACCGTTCAAAGTCAGAACCAGCCAGTGATGGATTCCGATCTAACGGGCAGTTCCGATTTGAACCACCTGATTTTGCAAACATTGGCTAGCGTACCTTAGTTGGGCACGCACCAATTCTTATCAAAGGAGCCAGGCCATTGTGGGCGGGCAAGAGATGTTGGTGTAATGGTCAACTCATAGCTACTAAAAAGGTAGGTAGTCACTATGATTAATCCTTGCAAGAGCTAACCGACGGGCGGTCAGTTAGCTCGCCATGCATTGCGGTTGCCTACAGCAGACCAAGCCCAAACCCTTAGTGTGGCAACTAGTGCAAAATATCTTGCAACAATACAAAGTATGCATTATATCTTGCAACAATACAAAGTAATAAAATTGAGCCATTGCCTTTCTTGACCCTTGTGTTCGTATAGGCTGACAAGGTTCAGCCTGAACCCTAGGTAGCTAGGCTTAGGAGCCATGGCTGCACAATTAGGGTAGATGAAAAATAACCTCTGACAATTGGTATCAGAGTTAGGGTCATCAAATCTCTAAAACATGGCCAAAGCTTTAGTTGTCCACACCATAATGTAGTGGCCATTATGGATGAAAGGTGCCCTTGCATAGGCCCCGTGGCTCAGAAAGACAAGGAAAAGATGTTGTTTGCACTACAGTTGAAGACTTGGTTGCAGTAAACAAAAACCACCTTGGCAGCTCTTGTGATCAAGGAGACTAGGGATGGATCGGTGGTGTGTCCCTTGGTTGAGGAGCGCGATAATCACGTTCACATTACGCACCTAGAGCTCCCCAAGATCTTCCCCGTAGAGCAGGCAGAACGCCACACGGAGATGGATGAATTGTTGGATATAGGTGATCCAACCATCTAAGTCCCTTTTTGGTGCCATGTTGTTGTTCCAAAGGAAGAATGGTGGTTCTTTGAGACTGTGCATACACAGTGACGCCTTAAACAAGCTAATGTTCAAGAACCACATACCCGCTGCTCTCAATTGTGATCTATTTGACCGGGTGTCCAAGGTCAGGATCTTTAGTAAGCTGGATTTGCACTTAGGGTATTAGGAGGTCTGTATTGTAGAGGGTGATGAAGAGGAGACAACCTATGAAACCCACCATTGGTCTTTTGAGTTCTTTAATTGTCAATTGAGCTAACCAATGTCCCGATCCTTCAATCATCTTATGAATAAACGTTTTTATGGACTACATTTATGTTCGCAATAACGGCCGGTTCTACTCAAAATGAGCCAGTTAGATCGAAACCGGGACCCAGTCTTGATTAACCCCCAGTTTTGGGGGTTTATTAAGTGAGTTGGACCCCCCTCAAATGTCCGGTATAGAACCAGTTGGTTAGTAGTACAAACCGGCCAAAATTTCCATGAACCAGCCGATATTTGTACTAAGGTAGTCACAATTACTTACAACCATCCGATATAAAATTTGATAGCTTGTATGTGTCACAAAGTTCGAGAAAATTTCTTTTGAAGTTTGAGCTTGATCAATAGAATAATTGCAGTCATCCAATTTCACATCCAATAGTCAAGATTAATGTGACCATCTTGTACTAAAGGTAAATAGTCTCATTCTATAATTTTCCTAATGTTAAATATAAAAACCACATCAATAGATAACAAGAACTCTAAACCAAAGTACAGATTATTGTTCAAAGAAAAAAACAAAAAAGACCCGAATTATAGTTAACTAAAACTAAAAACAAAGACCCAAATATGTAAAATAGTGATCCATCTAAAATACTATATTGTAGACACCAATGAAATGAAAAAATTAGAAAATAAAAATATGAAATTAAACTTCTCTATGTATAAGGAAAGCAACAAAATGCTTAAGCAAATTTAAATTTCACATTGAATTCCTATTTGCCTGAATCTTTAATATCATTGAATCTTTATAATTATGCTCTAGGTTTACAGAAAAAAAAAGATTTTTAAATTGGGTTACTCTTTCTCACTCTACATATTATTTTGATATATGTGATTATTTTGATACTTTGGAGAATATATTGCTTGTATTTATTCGTGCACTTTTTTAAAGGGAACTTATTGATGAATCTTTTTATAAAATTGTTTTGTTAATTTCAGATTTTTTAATTTACTCTCACTGTTAATGAGCTTTTCTTTCAACCAAAATTCACTAATATTAAGTTAAGGGTGTGGTTTCTATAAAGTTGTAACCTTAAACAATCCAATTAAGGTGCACCTCCAAGTTTTATCATAATATATAATTTGGGAGTAAAACATTATTAGGATTACCTGAAAATCTATTTTCGTATCTAATTATAAAATTTTAATCTCCAAAACTGGTTAAAATCAAGTGGATCTATAACATATGAAAATCTTGAAAATAGACGGTCTAGATAATGTGTTGTAAAATGCAATATTTTCGAGACTCAAAATATATATTTTTTTGTAATATTCATACATCTCTATGTCAATATGATCAACTATAGGGTTTTTCAAAATTAAAACAATCTTCTCTAATGGATTTTTGAGGTGCATCCGTATTTTAGTTGATGAAGAAATAAAGTTATAGGGGAGAAGTTTTTTTTGAAAAATTTTTTGAAAAAAGAAAAATACGGATTTATGCCGGTTACGTTAAAAAAAATTATTTTTTTAATATCTTTTGAAAATTTTGACATTCTTAACTAATCTCAAAAAGTCGGTTTTTTTTTAAAAAAAAGTCACGTTTTAAACAGAGAATTGCTAACTATGGTGATGGCCGGAAACCATAGCTTGAGCCGGGTGCAGGCCAAGGCCCGTCAACCACTAGGGGCTGGGCCTCGGTAGCAAGGGCCGGGGTGGGGGTACAGGCCAAGGCCGGTCAACCACTAGGGGCTGGGTCTCGGCGGCTAGGGCCGGGGCCGAGCGGGCAACTGTCTCCCGTAAATTTGCGGTTGCGCTTTCAGTGGGAGCAGAACGCGACAACAACGTCTTTAAGAGGTCCTTTGGTACCTGTAAATCTATTACATGACCATAGATTACAAGAAAAATACATTTCTACTGAGGATGCACGTGGATGTTTGGGTACCTGAAAATCTATTAGAAGACAATAGATTACAAGGAAATATGGCCTTTCCATTGTTTGGGTAAACTTAATAGTAAGGAAATAGAAAGAGATTATATGAGGTTTTTTCAAAATTCACGAAATCCATTACTATGAAAAATCTATTTACTGGTAATTTTAGGAAATCTTTCGCGTGCATTTTTGCTTACCCTATTCATGATTAAAAAATATATTTTCTTGCAATCCCTCTCTTCTCATAATATCTAGCATAGGTGATCCCTCTCTTTTTAAGCTCGTCCCCTCATCTGAAGGCATCAGCTGTGATATAAAAACAAAAATAATAAAAATAAAAATCAGTAATCAATGATAAATTACACAACACAATCATAATAAAAAAATTTACACAACATAATCCGCATAAGAGATTACTAAAATCTCAATTCAAATAACATACCTCTTTAGTCTCCTCCAATACCTCAAAACTTTATACTGCAATTACCGAACGTTCTAGTTTAGTAATCGAACTTCTTCCCATTTTTTAACTCGTACCATAGAGATTTTGAATTTAGTATCATAAATTTATTATTTATTTGAAATTATATAGAGAGATATTTGAAAGACTTCTATAAAAAATAAATAAAAATAAGGATTATCATAATAAAATTATGTTATTCTAATCATATTGTTTCAATAACTTATCATGTTGAAACCAATGTCATGTTAGAAGACATGTGATTCTATGTAAGTGCCAAAGGCATGTAAAATAAGTAGGAAATGGGGTCATGATCACTGTAAAATGGTACAAGTTATTATTAGAAAATATTTTTGGAATGGTGATAATGTTATTATTAGAAATCTTTTTGGAATGGTGTGATGATGATTTTAATTCCGTATTTTAGTAAAATTTTGTGACAAAAAGAAAGAAATGATAATTCTGCATTTTAGTGGAATTTTGTGACAACAAAAAAAGAAATGATAATTTATAGGCACATGCTGGTAAAATGTTGGTAATGCATTTTCTATATTTCTTCCAGATATAGCCAAACAATAACAATGTATTTCCAAGGTTGCATCTAAATACTACCCAAATAATAACAATCCATTTACAGGTAATATATTATACTTACACCGATAATATATTTCATGGACAATATATTTCCAAGTATCCAAACGACCCCTAATAATAAGAAAATTAGAAAGATATTACTCGAGATTACCGAGATTTCTAAAAAAATCACCAAAACTAATATACGCAGTGAGGGATGAAAAATCTATTACGCTCCTTCGCTGTTAATCTTTGAGAAATCTTTCGCGCCCGTCCCTCTTTGCCGCCCTATCTCAACTTACAAAAATGTCAACCTCTCTCAAACACATCTGACGAAGTTACCAAAGCGACGCTTCTCTCTCCTCACTGGTAAGTGCTACTCGCTCTCTTCTTAAGCCATAATAACTGGTTTTCATAGGTGATCCCTCCCTTCTAAACCCACCCCCTCTCTCTTTGAGCCCTAATAACTAATTTGCATAAGTGCTCCCTCCCTGTTAAGCACGCCCCCTCTTGAGCCCTATGGTTTCATAAGTTGCTTCCTCCCTCTCTAAGCCCTAATCCCGCCCTTTCTCTTGAGCCTTAATAACTGGTTTGCATAACGTATTCACTCTCTCTTTAACTTGTTATTTTGGTATGAATAAGCCCTGCCATTTTAGTCTCCTCCAATGCCTCAAAATTTTCTACTGCAATTACCTAACCTTCTAGTTTACTAATCAAACTTCTTCCCATTTTTTAATTTTTATCATAAAGATTTTGAATTTAGTATCATAAATTTATTGTTTATTTGAAATCATATAGAGACATTTGAAAGGTTTCTATAATAAATAAATAAAAATAAAGCTTATCACAATAAAAATATATTATTCCGATCATATTATTCCTTATCATGTTGAAACCAAATTCTAATCATGTTAGAAGACATGTGATTCCATGTAAGTACTCAAGGCATGCAAAATAAGTAATAAATGGTGTGATGGTGACTTTAGAATGGTACAAGTTATTATTGAAATATTTTTAGAATGGTGATGATGTTATTATTAGAAAGTTTTTTTGGAATGGTGTGATGATGATTTTAATTCTGCATTTCAATAGAATTTTGTGACCAAAAAAAAAAAGAAATGATAGTTTATAGGCAAGTGCTTGTAAAATGTTGGTAATGCATTTCCCATATTTCTTCCAGACATAGCCAAACAGTAACAATATATTTTTCAGGTTTCATCTAAATACTACCCAAACAATAACAATCTATTTGCAGGTAATGTATTACACAGTAATATATCACAGGCAATACATTTCCATCCAGGTATCCAAACAGCCCCTTAGTGTAATATCCAAACGGCCCCTTAGTGTAAATGGGATGTAGGACTAGGGCACAGATCTAGGTTGGGTTTTAAAGGAAGTATCTTATATAGAATTTAAAAACATGTCAGCTTTAATTGGTTATCAATTCTTGTTTATTGCAATTTTTCTTATAGAAAAGATGTCATGAACTCATAATACGTACAAGTAAATTAGAAATTCATATAGAAAAATGCTTTTTCATAAGTAGCATAAGATCAATAAACTGGAAATGCCTATAAAAAAAAAATGCTTTAATCATAGAATAAGATCAAAATAAATAATTCTGTGTCGTTCATCATGTGATAAACTCAGAAACATTGAACAAAGCAGTTCTGTTGTTAACCATGAAGTGTTATGTGCAGTACACTTTTGGCAAACCATTGTTGGAGCCGACCATTTCTGCACACAATATTCACTTCGGCCAAACAACAATTTGAGATCAAATGAAATATAACTGTTCTAACAACATGGATCATTGTATAAGATCCAAACATTAGAAGGTTCTCAATGTTAAAACATGAAACTTCATGCCTTCAAGATAGCAATGAAGTTGTTGGAAACAGATTGATTGCATGGCACCATATAGAGTCAAGTTCAAATTGTTGATAGAAATAGCAGAGTGCTCCTCAATCAAATCAACCTCACAAAATAAGGTACAATAAAAATAATGGGTAAGAAAACAACCAAGTAATTTAGGGAAAATTTTATATAGAGCTTAGGCTCTAAACAATCAAATTAGAGCCTACCTCAAAAATTTTACTGAGGCTTAAATATCATCAAATTGATCATCTCGACATCACGATTCATGGACTTGAGAAACAATGAATTTCAAGTTTCAGAAATAGAGCATTTTATAACGTATTTTTGGACTGTCAATTTTTAAGTTATTCAAGTTTTCATAGATCTACTCGATCTAGGAAGCTTTAAATTTTATAATTAAAGGTGAAAATATATTTTAAAGCCAGTCAAAGATTTTCAGTATTAAAACCACGTTTGTTGACACTATTTGAAGGTGGGCTCTAATTTAATTGTTTAGAGCCTGTACTTTATACAAACCACACCCATTCATTTATGTCCTCCTATTTAGAGGTCAAGGAACATATCGTGCATATAATATTTGGGTGCAGTTGGTACGGATGCATCCGTAGCTATAGAGGTAAGGTGTACCTTCAAATTTTATCATAGTATATAACTTTGATGTAAAATATTCTTAAGATTATCTCAAAATCTATTTTTATATCTAATTATAAAATTTTAAATTTCAAAAATGGTTAAAATCAAGTAGATATATAAACATATGAAAATCTTGAAAATGGACGGTGTAGATAATAAGTTGCAAAATGCACTATTTCCAAGGCTTAAAATCTTTTTATTTTTCATGGTCATACATCTTGACGTCAAGATTATCAATCAAAGGGTTTTTCAACATTAAAACTACCTTTTCCGATGGATTTTTGAGGTGCATCCATGGCTCTAAATTATAAGGTTGCAACCTTATATAAACTTTTTCCATAATATTTTTCTTTTGAAATAAACAATAATAAAAAGGGCCACAAGTGACAATGAGGATCACACACATAAAACTCGGTACGATAATGACTAAACTGAATGAAATCAACAACAAAGATTCCTCTAGGGAAGCGAGAGAGAGTGATGCACACAAAAAAAAAAAACAAAAGGGCTTTTTTTAACATTTTGTGGACTACGTTTTCTCGAGAAGAGGCTCTAAACAATCAAATAAGATCCTACCTCAAAAGTTTCACTAGAAGAGGTTGTTTTGATGCCCAAATATCCTCAAATTGATCATCTTGACATCAAAATGCATAGACATGAGAAAAAAATGGATTTCAAGTTTTGAAAATAGTATATTTTGTAATGCATTTTTGGATGGTCAATTTTCAAGATTTTCAAGTTTTTATAAATCTTTCAATCTATAATATTTTTGAAGTTTTAAACTTTGTAAATACAAATAAAATACATTTTAAGACTATCACAAAAATTTCAAAGGTTGAAACCATATTTCTCAACATTATTTTAAGGTAGGCTCTAATTTGATTGTTTAGAGCCTAGGCTCTGTACAAACCACACCCTTTAGTTTTTATACGTAAGCATTGTTATTTTAAGTATGGGAAAATTTTATATAGAGCCAAGGCCCTAAACAATCAAATTAGAGCCTACCTCAAAATTTTCACTAGAAAAGGTTGTTTTGGTGCCCAAATATCTTCAAATTTATCATCTCGATATCAAGATGCATGGACATGAGAAAAAAATGGATTTCAAATTTTAGAAATAGTGTATTTTGTAAAACATTTTTGGATTGTCAATTTTCAAGATTTTCAAGTTTTCATAGATCTGCCAATCTACACGATTTTAGAAGTTTTAAACATTATAAATACGTATGAAAATATATTTTAAGGCTATCACAAAGATTTCCAATATTGAAACCACATTTCTTGACACCATTTGAAGGTTGGTTCTAATTTGATTGTTTAGAGCCCAGGCTCTATACCAACCGCACCCTTTAAGTGTTTCTTCCTCTATAATGAATTTTTTGAAATTTATGAAAAAGCCATGGGTTTCATCTAAAAATTGAGCCTATAACAAATTAGAAGGGAAAAGTTACAATTCGAATTTAAAACTTTCTTTGGAAGAGATATTGTGCATGGCATAGCGTCCACTAATGCTCATAGAAAAGTTTAAGATGACTTAAGAGCTGAGACAAACCTATTTAAAAAAAAGGAAGACTTTTACTTTTCTGGAATTAATATTCTTGTTGTGAATTTTCAGAAATCAAATATATAGTTCCCATTTTGAGTGGTTATTGGACCTACATACAAGCCATTGAAGCTAGGTTTTTTTTTAGTTTTAGCCCATTGTCTTTGAATCATAATTGAATTCTCTTAATTTTTTTTTCTCGAATGTGAATTGTTTTTCTTTCTTTTTCTTTTCTCTCTATTCTATATCAAGTGGTATCAAAACAAGAATCCACTCTTTTAGACCTAGAGTTATGGCTAATAAAGGAGAACATAGATGCCGAAGAGTAGGAATTATTGTGACAAGGGAAGAATATGTAAAATTGTTGAAGAGATCGAATGAAACAGAGCAACCAGGGGTCGTCTCATCACTTTAAGCGAGAATCGATAACTCACAAATATGAGGAACCGAGCGAAGAAATTGTAAATGCTTTCCATAACCGAAGGGAGACTCCTTCATTAGAGGATAGGTTGGTCCACGCCCTAGCTGAGTTTGACCAAGGTATGAGTGGATGTCCCTACATTTTCAAGAAAATTGTAGCTCGATGAATTCTTGGACTGGCTTAGATAGTGTGGATGCTTTCTTGGAGTGGGAAGATTTCCAAGGAGAAAGGAAAATTAAAGGGCATGCCCAAATATGGTGGCAACAAGTGAAGTAATATCGAGGGGATCACACAAGATATGTAAAATAAAGAAATTACAAAAGACTTACCGTCTTTTATTTTCCTTGGGAAAACCACCACTTACTGCAAACTATAACAACAAAAATTACAATAGTCTTTAACAACAACTATGCTCTTATAATTCGAGCATAGTTTCTTACAATTCAAATGAAATAAAATATAACAAAATAAAGACTAATGCAACAATGTGCATGAGCTTAAAGTGTCCAATGGGAAGCTGATTTCACAATAACTACCATACGAATACCGCAACAGTGTAATTACAACCCTTGACTACCAATCATTCGCGATAGCGCAAGAAATGTCCAAATTCAATCTAATTTCGAGAAGCAAATAAATCTTACCACTAGATATAGTTCTCATACTCATATAGATCCCAAAAATGACATAAGATTGGGCATAGGACCATGTGAAACAAATGGAAAAAATTTAGGGCTAAAATGAATTTAAAATGCAATAGTTTCGGCCCTAGATTAAAGGTCTTAACCATTATGGGACCAAAATGACCAAAGTTTGGTACATGGAATTAAGGGATATCACTGTTTTGTTCCTATGTTGGCATTTCCAACAACATAAAAGTCTCAACAATTTGCATAAGATGCATGAAAACTATATGAAATGCCTTTATTTCTCTACCACTAATCTACTTCAAAAGATAACTTATGTAAGAGATATTTTTACCGTTGTTATAAAATTCCAGTGGCATTTGATTGGCGTAACAGCAGCCACTCATTGATTGAAAGGTGTACGTTGATGTTATATGCAATATATTTCAACATGGGTGAAAAACATGACATGGGTAACTTTATTTGAGATTTTGGAGATGGAATAGCGAAGGGAGCTATGGGAAATTCTAGAAACATTCTTCTTCACATAACAGCAACCACGCTAGGCATAGGTGCAGCCATGACACTATAGAGGTGATGAGGCTTGTAGTACATGTGCTTCATCATGGGTCACAGGGTTATCAACTATCAAGGGGTAGGTAACACAAGAAGAAATTTGAAGTGGGTTAGAGAAAGACTCTAAGAGTAGGGGCGTGAGGCCCTTAAGGAAAAAATACACATGTTCAAAGATAAAGAACTACGAGTTTTGAGCCAAGTGGGGAGTGGTATTATTTATAGACTTTTCATGTGAGGTTCGCATCTTATATTAGATCTCAATCATCCATAGAGTGATCCAAGGGTTAAGAAATGTTAAAGATCTAATTTAGCTATCACCATTGATGGCTATCACATGGAAGGTGATTAATAAAGACGTCCTTATCATCATACCCATATACCACCTCCACACACTTTCAGTAATATCATTTGTGCCCTTTAACTTTAATTTTTCTAAAACGATGAATCTCAATCATTCATTAATAAAATATGTCCCTTTTCAATTTCAAAAATGGGTGGTGTGCTACCCATTGCTACATGGGTTGAGTAAAAGTTTATTAAGGAGGGATATTATATCACCATATGTTATAGTGTTTTTCCATTTTCTCACTCACACCAATAAGAAACCTCCATTTAAAATTCTTAAAGGATAATCCAATTAATAATATATTCCCACATGTGAACTCACACATGTCTCCACACGTGTGCTTCACACATGTGTCGTAAAACATATTATACATAACAAAGTTATGTGTCATATCCAAACAAGGGTCCCATGTGAAGTTTTAGGGTGTCGATATCATGCCCATTGGGCAATGACGTGGTTGCCCTATAGGATGCACGTTTGGCACACATTGACTATTTGTGTGTCACACGCAACATGTACAGATATCTTTAATTGAAATTATCGCTCAAAAAATTTGTCAAAGCATTTTTTTTTTTGAAAAATTAAATTCTCAAAAATATCTAAAATCATTATAAATCATTTTTCATCATTTCTTATCAAGACATTAAGGTCTATCACTTCTCATAAATCCGGGGTGGAAAAATCCGATTCCACAGGAGGTCGGGCTATATGGTACTCCACTAGGCTAGACCCAA
The DNA here is from genome assembly GCF_054954075.1 of Amborella trichopoda. Classification (NCBI taxonomy): domain Eukaryota; kingdom Viridiplantae; phylum Streptophyta; class Magnoliopsida; order Amborellales; family Amborellaceae; genus Amborella; species Amborella trichopoda. Next base: position 50,298,810 of record NC_142336.1, on the reverse strand, counting down.
AAACCCAATTCAATTTTTCAAATCAACCCAACAAACCCCTATACGTCATAGTCTTTAGTCTGAGCATGAGTGGTCCAATCAAAGCTAACCGATGAGAGAATTGAACAAGAAATATGTCAGATTGTCGTGTCACCACCCGCCCCAACTCTTAAGGCTAGGTGCCCCTCACAGCGTTATGCTGGATACGAGATACTCGGTCGGTGTGTGCAAGCAAGTGTGTAATGAAGCACGCATGCACGTGTGTGAGTGTATCAATAGGCAGTAAAACAACAACAAACAACAAAAAAAGAAAAGATATACTTCGACACTTGTGCCTAGTAGGGCGATATATATATATATATATATATATATATATATATATATATATCATAAACTAAGATCTACTGATCCTCAAGCCTTGGCTCACACGACATGAGGCTAACCTAATTATATCAACCTTGACTAAAGGAAAAACCCTAAAACCTCTCAATTCACAATATGCTCCAAGAACCTCGCCTTAGTCTAAACAAAGTTATTTTGGCATGTCCGGATCCCACTGACTAAAGGAAAAACCCTAAAACCTCTCGGTTCACAATATGCTCTAAGAACTTCGCCTTAGTCTAAGCAAAGTTATTTTGGCATGTCTGGATCCCAATATGCATAGAGTCCGGTAGCCATTTGGCATGTCCGGATCCTAGTATGCATACAATCCATTAGCTACTAGTCACTCCCACTGTAACTCAACTACTAGTCACTCCCATCGTGACTCAAAATAGTGCTGGCATTGCATATGAGGCCTTGAATGGCCATATATCCAATAACAAGTGCATGCCAATCAAGTGCAAAAAGGAAAAAAAAATGATAGGGGTGACTATGGACTTGGACCAAATCCGAGACCCGATTTGATATACCCGAATAGGTTTTGGTATGGGTCCAAGTTTTTGACCTACAGGTAGGATCTAAATCCAATAAGTAATACCCAAACAATCCCAAGTCCGGGAATGGATATGGCTATATCCGACCCAACAAGTACTAGTACTCATATTTATTATCTATATTAGAAGACCCTCTTAATAAGAGAGACCTACATATTAAGTTCACATCCCTCCTCGGCCTCTTTGATAGAGGTTACATCCCCGATAACCCTATACAATTCTTAGATGTGGGATTAATACCACGGTAATCCTACAAGAGAGAGAGGTTACAGCCCCTTATGGGCATTGTAAAGCTGTCCCTTTTACTCTTTATCTCTACGGCTAACGATTTTTTTATAGAAATGATACTTTTTCAACCAGCGTGGGTGGGATGGTTCCCACTTTTAAAAAATATTAATGCACCCAAAGAAATTCTAGAGAGAGAAAATAAAGTCCGGATCCCAGGTCCCGGGTCTTTAATACCCTCTTAGGTACAGATCCGGATACTGTATTTTTGGACCCATTGGGTACGGGTCCACAAGTGATATATCAGGTACAGGTCCAGGTTCAGCTGAATCTCACCCATACCCGACCTATTGCCACCCCTAAGAAATGACAGCGACTTAAAGGAAAATAAAGTCGCATCTAAAGGAAAAACTCATACATACTAGTTAAGTGTAAGAATTGTAACAACAATTTCATCATTCCATCAAACGAAGAGGGTCGAGGAGATACTGATGAATCTTTCTTCCTAATGAGCAGGAACAAAGTCAATGAAAGTGATGACTCGTTGTAAGGTATGTGAGTGAACTGATACCTCATATCGAAAGGAAATTAATTTTACCCCGGATTTTCAATATTGGTGAGGCTTATCAAATGGGCTTGAAAGCTTAAACCAAGTTGAAAAATAGTCGATCTGGTGGGTGGAATCAACCCCAGGGGACAAGTCGCAAAGCCCGAATTGCCAAACCCGATAACAAGGTTTGAAATGTTATAAATGGGGCAAGATTGGCCATTGGTCGCTAGAACAAAGGTACATAATCCATGAACAAAAAATGACCACTATGAGTTTGGCGACATTATTTGCTCGGAAGTGCGCTCGTGGTACAAACAGATAATATGGCCACAACTACTTTGCTACACAAAAGAAATTGACTCCTGAACAGGTTTGTTGATAGGAAATTCTTAACCAAGTTCAATTTCGCTTTGAAATACAATCTAGGGAAAGCCAATGTGGTAATGGATGCTTTGAACCATAAGATGGGCCACTCAGTGGTTGTTGCAGCTATGGCTTGTGCAGAGGGAGATCCACTCGGACACAACTGTGACGAGACACAAAATGAGCGTAGTACTCAGACACCGGTGCAACAAATCCAGGAGGGACACCCTAGAGCGCTCTGGCTAAAAGGTGGTGTCCTTTATGCTAAGGGTGAGCACATCCATTTTTGGAATACAGGTGGGCCTCTAGAGGTGTTGTTAACTAAGTGTTATGATGCTCTTACTGAAGGTCATCAGGGACAGGAAAGGGCCATAGCACTATGGGCCAGGAACTTCTATTGGCCCCACATGAAGCAGGATGTGGAACACTAGTTACAATACGGATTGGCAGAGGTTAGCCGGACTACTTCAGCCCCTTCTTATCCACAAAGGTCCCTCGATCAACTTGTCCATGGAATTCATTGGTGCTCTACAAAGTTCAACTCCTTGAGCTATGACGCCTTCTAGTAGCACCTGAACATTGCGCGGCAAAAGCAGCAACAAAGTTGTTTTGCACCCATGTGGTGAATTATGGAGTATCCTGAAGGACATTGTGAGTGAACCGGATGCTTGTTTCATTGGAAGGTCTTGGGGGCATTTGTTTGAGTTAATGGTTAATGGGGACAAAGCCAAACGTCTCCACTAACGACCACCCTAACACAGATGGTTAGACAGAAAAGGTGACTGCAATCTCAGAGGAGTACCTTCGACATTGTGTGACGGCTAAACATCACAATTGGGTCTGCCTATTGAACTTGGGCCAATTCTGTTATAACCTTCACCAGAGCTCTTTGACTGGAAAGAGCACCTTCATATTAGCCATTGGTTAGCAGCCTTTATGTAAAGATCGAGCTTTTTCTGACCCGGAAGACGAGCGCGGCAGTAGTAGTCAGATGAAGAAGGCATGCCAGAGGAGAGTGTTGCCGCCGTGGGCGTTGCCGAAAAAAAGAAAAAAGAGTGGGTTAGACTGCTGGGGGGGTTGGTGTAGGGTAGTCCATGAGGGACTGCCCTACACCTTCCTCTTCTTTTCCTCTTTTTCTCCCCTTTTTCTCTTCCTCTCCAAGTGGCATCCTTTGCTTGACACCTTACCCTCTTCTCATGCCACTTGGAGGTGGCTTGTTGCCACCTCTTCTCCCCTCTCTCACTACCCATTTAACTACCCCAGCTCTCATCTCTCTCTTTCTCTCTCTCTCTTTCCCTCTCACTCTCACGCTCCTTCACTCCTCATCTCTCTCTCTCTTTTTCTCCGTCTCTCTCAGACAAGATTTGGGAAGCTCACTCCCGCACTTTGGAGTAACCATTGTTGGAGTTGAAAGACTGTGGAAGAAAGGTTGGAGGGCACTATTGTTGGTTGCGTAAGTGAATTACTACCATAGTTTGTAAGAGCATGAAATTGAAAGTATACAAATGTGATGTATGTGATATAGTGCCAATGTATGATAATAGTTTATTTACTATACTACTGAATGATGCCTCTGTTATATAAACATGACTTACAAAAATCTGGGAAAACACACTTATGTAGGACTAAATTAATATGGAACTTATTTAATGTTATTTACTGTAAATTGGGTATTGGTACATGATCATTAAGGCATTCACTGTACATACTGTGAAATTTCAGGAACTTTTGAGTTTCTTGTGCTAGGTCTTTGAATAATCAAATGAGGTCTAAATGGCCTCAAGCCATAGCCATTGGAAAGATTTTTGAGTCTATTTCAATGTTCATGTTCAAATCTTACTCTAGTTTTTCATGCATGAAAAGTTATGCTTCAAAATATGACAATATGTCACTGTGGACAGTTTTATTAAAAATGCAGAACTGGGGTCTCTGATGTCATGGATTTTGACCAATCAAATGAAGTTCGTTTTCCTTCAAACCACCGTCATTTCAAATATTTATGAATAAGCTTGAGATCACATGTTTAGAACTTTTCAAAATTCTCCTTAAATTGAGAGTTATATGATTAATTGTGACAATATATCACTCTAGATAGCTTTCTATAAAACTCAGAATTGATGCCTCTGTTGCCACGGATTTTGACTGACCAAAAGGGATCCATTTTGTTCCAAACTACTGTCATTTGACCGGTTCATGAGTAAGCCTAAAGTCATATGTTGAGCACTTTTGAAATTTCTTTTTTATTGTAGTTATGGAGAAAATTTTAAAGATATGTCATTGTTTTTACTGTATAACAGATTTCTAATAGAATGTGTTATTTTTTTTGAACTTTTGAGGGGCTAAACAATGTCCAATTGCATTCAAACCTCCCCCATTTGAAAGACAGATGTGTCTAGTACAAAATTGGTTTTGGAACCATCTTTAAATTCCAAACGAATTTGAAAATTATGACTATATTTTTTATTGGATGTCACTGCCTGAAATTGCAGGAAATGTGACATTGATACTGAGATTCTGTGACTCTGACAATATGTTCATATGATATTGATATTGTTATAACATGATACTGATACTGTTTCTGTGACACTGATATAAATATTATGTGATATTGATAATGTTATTATGTGATACTGTCCTATCACCCTGTAGTTATGACACTGGGGTTCTGTTATATGAATAATGGATACTGTGATTCTATTATATTGATATGTTATACATGCCATGACCGCTATGCGATGGTCATCCATTGGAATTAGATTCTATGATTCTGTTGTATCGATACCGTTACACATGACATGACCTCTACGCAATGGGTCCTCCTTTGGTAGTGGATACTGTAATTTATTGATACTGTTATACATGCCATGACCACTATGCAATGGGTCCTCCATTGGTAGTAGATAGTGTAATTTTGTTATATTGATATTGTTGTACATGTCATGACCGTAACGCAATGGGTCCTTCATTGATAGTGAATATTCTGACAATGGGTCTTCCATTGGTAGTGGATACTGTAATTATGTTATATTGATACTGGAATACATGCCATGACCACTACGCAATGCGTTCTCCATTGGTAGTGGATACTATGATTCTGTTATATCGATACTGTTATACATGTCATGACCGCTACGCAATAAGTCCTCCATTGGTAGTGGATAGTATAATTCTGTTATATTGATACTGTTATACATGCCATGACCGTAACGCAATGGGTCCTCCATTGGTAGTGAATATTCTGACTATGTTATATGAAAACTGATATTCTGTGATATGACCACTACGCAATGGGTCCCCCATTGGTAGTTGGGTATAGTGTGCCTCAACTCCTATGATATAAGTGGAGTCGAGAAATGATTGTAAATAACTAGGAGGGTCACTCTAGCCAAATTGTCATAGGCACTACGCATTGGGTTCTCCAATGGTAGTGTACCGATCTATCGCCTGAGGGCACAAGAGAGGGTCGTGTCTTACAAGGCCGCAGCCTATCGAAAACCCTAAAACATGCTAGGGATATGTACGTGATTAAAGATATTACAAAGTAAGACCTCCACTTGTCATTATCCTCCCTCCTGAATCAGGGTAAAAGCCTCAAGTTACAGGATTGGCTTAGCCTGATCGATGTGGCTTCTACTTCGGGAGTAACTTAATATGTTCTGCTTGTTTGAATCCAGTATTCTGTAACAGGCGCTTGGAGTTCGAACCTGTCAGGGATCTTCTTTCCTGCTTAGTGGGTGTTTTATGGCGAGCCCATTATAATGTTTTGATGTATGAGATGAATGTTAGCCTTATAAGCCTTAAACTATATTGTAAAGACTTTTGGAATTGAATGAAAGTTTAATGATTCTAATTTATTCAGTTTTCAGTGCTTGATGGATGATTTTTTATTTATTTCTCATGGTTTGCTTTGATTTCGCACTCTAAACACGTGTTGATGCCACTCCCACCTAAGTAACGTACGCAACCTCTGGTCACGATCCCGCACTCTATCGCCCTACTGTATAGGACGGCAGGGGTCAGGGAGCAAGGTCATGACACCTTAGCATCGCATGATGTGCTTGCCCTTGTAGCAAAGATAGGCGCAGTGCCTAGCTACCTTGAGCTTAGCTAAGGCTCGAGAGGAGCAGTTTAAAGAGGTGCATGACTGCTGGACCAAGCAACCAAATGTATGAAGAAGTATGCAGACCAAGGTTCAAGGCATTTGAACTCCGAGTCAGGGACTAGGTGATGCTCAAGCTGATTCTACAAATTTCGAAGAAGATCAGTTTCAAGACAGCACATTATGGAGTGATCCACAAGTACAATGGTTCCTTTGAGATGACCAGGCGGATAGGGAAGTTGGCCTACTGCTTGGCTTTCCCTGACTAGATCAAGGTATAGCCCATGTTCCATATGAGCTTATTGAAGCCTTATCATCCCATGAGGATGAGACAAACACCCAGTTCGAGCCTCGTCAAACATGCAGATCCAGTATGAAAGCAATATCAAGGCCAACTTGGCTCAGTGCTTATATGGTCAAAGTATAATAATTGAAGGGTAGAGTGTTCCTAATCAAAGGGGAAGGTTTGCACGAAGAAGAACCTAGACTTTGGGATTATGAGGGGATCCAGGAGTTGTTGACTAGACTCCTGATAAGGAAGTCAAGAACTGTTGGTGAGTAAGGCTTTTTAGGCCCCCAACTTGGTGTATACTTGCTACTCAATGGCTAGGTGCATGGAACCCCATCAATGCAGCTAACAACCAAGAATGACTCAGTGTAGGTCACGTACAAACTTGTGCTACTTTGCAGTATGTACCTTCATCTCTTGGTGGCTTAGTTATTTAAGCCCACAGACCAATTTGAGGAGGGGACTCAAGCCTTGGGTCCACCGACCCATTGCGGTGGATAAGGCGGGTGCCAATTATGATGTGTGGAGGCTTAGGCCTCAGTTAGATGGTGAGCTCGTGTCGTCGAGGTGGCCAGACACCAAATTTAAATTCAACGAAATCAGGGCCATCATGAGGAGCCCTGAGATTTGGGGTGTAACGGCTAAGTCATGGCAGGTAAGACCGTGGGTGGTTACTATAACTGACCCGACAAAAGCTAGCCACCAGATGGCTTTAATTTAGGCCATGCATCTTGTATTTGAAATTCAAAAGTTCTAACCTGGATCCATATAAACCCCAAGCTCAGACCCATTGAAAGGCATCTGATGCAATGTTGTAATTGTACAGAGTAATAAAATCGGGAAAATGCCCTTCTTAGCCCTTGTGTAGACCGTGTGCATGCCTGCTTGTGTGAGAGATGCGTGAGAAGGCTGAACTTAACCTCTTAAGTAATTAGGAGCCAAGGTGGCACAATTAGAGGAGGCAATGGACCCGGATCCGACCCAGACCTGCTAGGTATACCTGACACAGGTCCGGGTATGGGTCCAACATTTGGACCTGACGGGTCGAGTCCAAGTCCAAAACCTGGACCCAAATGCTATTTGGGCCTGAGTCTGGGTCTAGGTGGACTTTAACCCGTACACATAAATTGTTGGCGATAAAGTACTTTAAGCCCTATTGGTTTGGGTGTATTAAGTATTGTATACAATAAGACTCGTAGTCATCTTTAGCTATTAAATGACAAATTAGATGGCTTGTTAGCTATTAAATGACAAACTAGACGTCTTGAAATCTAATAGCAGGTGATAATGACCTTGTTACCAATAATACGGGTATGTGATAGTAACAAAATGGTAAAAAGAAAACAAAAAAGAATCATAGTGAGGGTGGCAATGGACCCAAGACCCGACAGGATAGATCCGGGACCTCACAGGTACGGGTCCAATCTTTGGACCCAACGGGTATGGGTATGGGTCCAATATTTGGACCCGATGGGTCCGGTCGGGTTCAAAACTTGGACCCAAATACTTTCGGGTCTGGGTCTGGCTCTAAGTCCAGCCGGACTCGAGCCATACCCAACCCTACACATAGTTAGGGTCGACAAAACAAAATGTCCAGAATTATCAGCAAGTTGGGAGAACTGGGGTGTGTGTGGGTGAGAGAGAAAGAGAGAGAGAGGCCGGGGGGGGGAGGGAGGGAGGGATGCGGGGACTGGAATAGGTACCTTGAAATGGACAATTTATTAAACTCATAATATGGGATTGGAGCCGAAAAATAGAGAGAGTTCCTAGCTACTTCCTATTCCTATTGATATTCCTATTGAAACCACACATGGAAAATGCACACTCCCGAATAGAGGGTAGGGTTGGTAATTTTTAAATAAAGAGATATAGAATTGCCACCATACAAGTATTCATCATCACAATTCCACATGCAGTAGATTCATAGACCTTTTCAATTTGGAACAGATCACAAATTCGGAAGCACCTATTATAATTGCATGCATAAACGAATTGGTTTACAGAACAAACGGCCAATTCATATAAGAGATTATATACGAGACCATTTGCCTTAGGTCCGAGGTCAAGATTATTTATAATCAGTTTGGGTGGCACAAAGTTCGAAAAAAAATTAAACTTTGAGCTTGGTTAATGAAATAAATGTACCCACCCAATTTCATATCCAATGATCCAAATTAATTGTGACCACATTGTCCCAAAAATAAATGATCTCATTATATACTTTTCCTTGATATAAATCATTAAATAGGTGTGTAATCGGGATTAAAAAATGGTTCATGCCCACCATCCATCATTGTGCACGGACCTTGGGGATGAAGTACTATATTTCGCACTAGTGTTATCAGAAGAGACCTGTTCTTGAACCGGGCAAGGGAATAGTCAAGTCATAACTTGTAGGACTGGTCGAACCATTTCAATACACACACAAATGAAAATTTCAAATTAAAAAATTATAATAAAGGAAAACTAAATAATAAATCTTAAAAAAAAAAAAAAGCTATAGCTTTGGATGCAGCAATTTCAGTGACCACAAAATGGATTACAAATCCAGTCTAACACAATATCAAGGTTTTCGAGCTCAAAAATAGTGGTGGATGAAGACTTCCAAGATAACCCAACATGTCTATGTGCCTGGGAGAGAGAAAAAACGAAAGGGAAAAAATCCAGGCCAAAACATACCAAAGAAATGAAAAAGATAAAAAGTTGTAAAAAAAAAAAAAAAAGAGTCGACAGAAAACAAGGTAGGGTTTCCACATGTTACAATTTAAATTCAAGATACGGGAATCTTTCCAAATTTTTGACAAAACTAAAAATATTAAATTAAGATAAAGTAGAGAGATAATAGGGTTTAATGAGAAAGTTTTTTTTTACTAAATCTCAGGGATTATATTACAAAGGGAAAAGTTTATATAGAGCCGAGGCTCTAAATAATCAAATTTGAGCCTACCTCAAAAATTTCACTCCAAGATGTTGTTTTGATACTCAAATATCTTCAAATTGATCATCACAACATCAAGATGCATGGACATAAGAAAAAATTGGATTTCTAGTTTTGGAAATAGTGTATTTTGTATCGCATTTTTTGACCGTCAATTTTCAAGATTTTCAAGTTTTCATAGATCGGTTGATCTACACTATTTTTGAAGCTATAAACTTTATAAATAAATATAAAAATATATTTTAAGGCTATTACAAAGATTTCCGGTAATGAAACCACATTTCCCAATACTACTTGAAAGTAGGCTCCAATTTGATTGTTTAGAGCCTAGGCTCTATACAAACCGCACCCTATTACAAATATGGCAGGTAGGCAAGGCAAAAATAGAGATGCAGAAATGCATGAAAGATCTAGCTAAAACTAGATGAAAGTCCAAATTAAGGGCTCTTAAAGGAGCCGTAGTAACTAAGCAGTTGCTCTGGTATGACCTGTCATGACCTGTTTTATGATATTCTTGATCTGATGACTTCACCGGATTGGCCAAGGAGGCAAGTTGGCTGCTCAACCGGTTCGACTGATCACAGCCCAGTCCAGTCTCCATAAAACATTCATAATGTACACATTATGCTTGGCATACTTTTCCCTGTACATCTATATACTTGTGATCCATATGACCATCAAATATCCAGGGTCATAACATGTCCAACCAAGGAGACAATGAGGACCCCCCAAACACGACACACCCTAGTAGCAAGTTCAGGTCCCCTCCATATCACCATCCATCAATTGATATAGCCATGTATGACCCTAGACTTTCTCTGCTCATATGTATCATAACACATGTCCCTCACATATATTGCACGAGATTTGTTAAAACTAGAGCATGGATGAAAGGTAACCAGTATCATTACTACGGGAAACAGTGAAATCACATAGCAACGACTGAGGGAAAAGATGATTACAAGACTAAAACTATTTACGCGTGGAGGTGAGTTCAGGATTGGCTATGGTGAGCTTGTGAAGCCAGTTAGTGAGCCGCTTCTTGTGGTCTTGACCGGCTATCACATTTTGAGCCAGGCATAGCGTTCCATCCTTGCCAAGAGAAGACTCAAATTGCTCCAAAACCTTCACAATCTGCCAAAATTCAGGCCTCTTCTCAGGAAGCAAGGACCAGCACTGCTCAATCAAAGCCCGTAGAGGAGACGGACACCCCAAAGGAATAGTTGGCCTCAAATTCTGCAAATATAAAAACATAAGTCGTTACTTTTTGACAGTGAAAGAAAACCAAGTTCATGTCATGAAAGAAAGAAGGAAAGCATGAAAGCCTGTGTAACAATGCAAAGGTCATAGGAGTGAAGACGGTTTGAATTTTTCACAAATGAAGAGAACTCATCATAGACGCCGTAAGTTTTAGTAGGAAAAAAATTATTTAGACCCGAGGTGAGAAAATTTGGATGTTTCCATAATTTTGAAAATGCTTACAGATATTGAAGGAACTTTTCCGTAGGTTTTGTAGATATTGGTAGCATGATAATTAAGAACGAATTCTAACTCTTCAATTCCTAACTTTTAAATGGAAAATAGATATAAATGCACACATTGTTCCAAGGGATAAGTACCGTGACCTTATAATACAGTTAGAACATAGTGTAGATCAAAGACTAACAATGTACTACAAGACCTGTTTTAGAAATAATTCTCTCTCGTCCCTCCCTAAAAATAAGCAGTTTTCAATATGCAATGGAGGCAGATTGAAAAAACATATAGTTTCAAAGGTATTCATCCAAGCAGATAAACCGTACTCGTGCTGTAAAGTTGACAGAACATTTCCAGTGTTCTTTAACATCTAAATAAAAAAGACAAAAGCACGCAGATCGCATTTATTTCAGAATGTAGCAATTGCAAGACAAAACAAACGATGTATTGGATCCTTAAATACATTGTCTCAGATATTCTCCACATTACTGTTTACAAAAATATCACAAGGCTCCTAATAATTTCTAATAATAAAAGAGAAGCATAAGCATCATAAACTGCAAATAAGTAAAAACTGATTATGAAAAAGTGAAAATCGGGAATGATAGAACTAATGAGTTGCAAAATAACCTCCAAGCCTAAATAAGCAGGTAAAGAGAAAAATATGATATATAATGATCCAAGTTTCACAGAAGATCGCATTTCTGGCCTTATATAAGGCCTCAAAACACAACTATGCAAGCAAGCTAACTTGGGTTTGGGGATAGCATAATAGTCTAACGAGGATAGAATGTGGAAAACTGAGTCAAATGGGACCATAACCATCCAATGATATGATGACCTCTTCTGAAGAAAGTGGATCCTACCATTTAGTTCATGTCCAATTCTGGTGGATCCCTACTCTCTTTTCATCACTGTCCATCATTTCATCAGACAGTCATGACCCCAACGGAATCCAGTTTTCCACAGTCTATTTTAATGTACACTTTCCCATATAATTAGTGCATCCAATGCTAGATTTATTCCATCATAAAAAAAAAGTCAATATACTAACGCAAAGAAGTAAATCCATGACGAATTTCAGAGAAAGACAAAAAATATGAAATGACAGGCATTGATGAAGACATAGTGGGACCCACCGTGAGGTTCACTTTCTATCCAGAAGGGCCCACTCTATCTTCATCACCATCCAAACATATCATGCGATAGTCATGAACTCAATGGACCATGGTTTCCGCAATCAACTGGACAATATACTACCTTCCATATACTTGGTGCAACCTAAGCTAGATTTATTCATTAACCAATAGTAAAAAACCTCCAGAAAAAAGAAATGCTACAATAGTGCTCGTCAGTATAAAAAGCAAAGCACACCTTGTTCACCACGGCAAAGGCAGCCTGAATGGGGGTCATATCCTCATAAGGGATGGTCCCAGTCACCATCTCCCATAACACAAGCCCAAAGCTATACACATCAACTTTACGACCATAAGCTTTGTGCTTAATCATCTCAGGTGCCATCCATCGAAATGTTCCTGGGTCCTCAGATAACGAGTCACAATGTTTCTCTTCACAACCTATCCCAAAATCCGCGATTTTCAAACACATGTCCTCATCAAAAAGCATGTTCTCGGGCTTAAGATCTCTATGAATAACCCCTTGAGAGTGCACATATTCCATTCCTCTTGCAATATCTAACGAGATCTTAATTATTTTCTCGAGAGTGAGTGAACCCGGTTTAAGTTTGTGAAGGAATGACCTCAGTGAGCCTCCCGATAGGTACTCGGTGATGACACAGAAGACTGGGGGGTTTCTACATGCCGCCACCAACTGTATAAAATGAGAGAGGACTGTAAGCAAACATTTTTCAAACTTACCTTAGAGTGGGGGTGGGGGTGGGGGTGGGGGTGGGGGAGGAGGGAAAAGAGAGACATTTTTCAAAGTTACCTTATAGTGGGGAAAGGGGGAGGGGGCGAGTTGAGAGAGAGAGAGAGACATTTTTCAAACTTACCATATAGTGGGGATAGGGGATGAGAAGAGAGAGAGAGGAGAGAGAGAGAGAGAGAGAGAGAGAGAGAGAGGAGGAGGAAGAAGAAGAAGAAGGGGGGAGGGAGGGGGGGAGTTACATCAAAGGCCAAAACCATAGATAACCAACTGCCTTTGTTACATATTCCTAGCAAAATAGAGAAAGATGCAATTAATGGGAATATAGGGCTCGTGTGTTTGATTCTGCATGTCATGGCCTCCATTTGCTAAATTGTATATTCAAGAGAGCAGGTGTAACTTTTTAGTGTGTCATCTAGTCTAACCATTTTATTGTAATTGAAAGAAGCAAAAGAACCAATATCCTTGAAAACAAGCTTCAGCTCTCACAAAAACAGAATTTCAGCAGTTTCAACTAACCACGAATATGGACACTCACTACCTCCATCTGTGTGTGGATGCGCCAGTTTTGTCATGGAATGTAGCTTTTTACAAATTACAAGTTTGTTTCTTTATATATTTAATACGCAAAGCACTTCTCTTTATATGCAACACTAAGGATTTTCTTTATCCATCTCCTCCCCAGATTCTGATGGTCATGAGTCTGTCAGTCTTTTTTGACTGATACAAATCCTACCATTTTCCATTCGTGTAATAAACTATGCCATTTTATCTCAGGCCGTTGTCCAATTGTTTCACTAAATATTCATTGCGTGTGAAAAGCACAATTGTAGACTATAATTTGGAATTTTAAGTAAAACATTACAGAGTACCATGCAGATACCATTTTACACTATGTAGAAAAATTCAGACTTAACAAAACAACAGATCAGTTAAATCTGGAAATGGAAATCCAAATGGGGAAACCATGTCAAAAGCCACTTTATCAGAGCTCCTAATTATTTAAATTCAACCATCTAAGAAGGAACATATTTGAACTGGATTACTAGAAAAGGGTGGTAATCAACAACACCACCATAGTTTACAAGAAAAAGAAATCAGACAAGGAGTCATACTATTGGAGGTCAGCAACCGATGCCAATAACTCAAAACAAATGTATACGTAACAATGAGAAAATTCAGCTATAAAAAGTTTTATTAGACAAAAAGTTATTCATATGGGAATGAGGCAAAACCAAATAACCTGGAGAAAAAAATCAGTTATAAAGTGCCGTGCATGAAATATCTAAAACTGAGTGAACCCATCTGAGAAATACATCATCTTTGGGTGGACCACCAATCTATTATTATATGGCAAGAAGGAAAGGAAAAATAAAACATTCACATAAAAAGGAGAGAAAAAAATTGATTGATAAACAATTCAATGAAACAATTGAAAAGTACCATAAAAAAGAACATGTATCTATCATACTGGCACAAGATCATAGCCAAAATACCAGGGAGAAAGACAAGAAAGAATGAAAGAATGTAAGGGAAACAAAAGAAAAAAGGATTGAAAGATCAAAGAGAAAAACATCAGAAAGATTAATGAGTTAACATGAACTGCTCAACCTACAGCTTTATCAAGGCAGCAAATGAGAGGAAGACACAAGATGAGGGAACGAATAGAATAGCCCACATTCAAGATTCCATTTAAAAGTGAACCAATTACCTGTATGACATTTCGGTGGTAGAGGTGAGAGAGAAGAGTGACCTCTCTGTTAAACTGCTTCTCCAAACGAGCAGCCAATACTCCATTTTCGTCATCATCAGGTTGCCTAATTACCTTAACAGCAACAGGTTGATCCTTGTAAATGCCATGGTAGAGTCGACTGTGAGCCCCAGATGCAAACCTTAGGCCTAAAAACAACTTCGACAAATCCACCATCCATTCTTGAGCAGTCTCTACAGCTGTAACTCTCCCTCCTCCATGATCAAAGTACTTAGCCCATGAATTTTCCTTTCGATTCTTGGATTTCTTCTCATTGTTTTTAATAGGTGACCATGATTGGAGAGGAGAATTAAATGGAGACAAAGAATCAGATATTTTGGGTGAAAACCAGTTGCTATGACTCTTATCTAGACTATTTCTCCTAGGTCCAGGAGTCGAAGATCTCACTTTCTTCTCGTGTTTGGCTTCTTTAAAGGCATCAGAAAGAATGCTCTGAGGTATAGGGGAGAGAGATCTGGTCTTATTATTCTTCCAGTTGTGCTTGTTTTGACCAAAATCGAACTTAATTTTGCTATTCAAAGGCTGTTTATGTTTAATATCTTTATCTTTTTTCTCTGAAGGTTGCAAGATGCGTTTTGAGTCTTTTTTCTCTGAAGGTTGAGAGATGGGTTTTGAAGTTGCAGGTTCTTTTGTGAATTGACCCAAAAATGGATCAGGTTTAATAATTGGGAAATCGGGTCTCAGGATTGGGAGTGATGCAAACCTAGAAGCATCAAATCTATGACAAACAGTATTGGAATATTTGACCCTTCTTACCCAAGAGCTATTTTCTTCAACCATCTTGTAGAAAGCACTAAACAAATAATAGAAACCCTAAGAAGCAACAGTTTTAGCTAAGAAGATCTCAAAAAGGACCAGAAATGCTTAAGACACTTGAAAATGGAAGAACACAATTCTCCTAAATCTAACAAAGGAAACCCAGTTCAGTGCCAGCTAAGAAACCCTTAAAACACCATAACACCCTAAAAACCATAAAAATATTGCTCCTGAAAATTGAAATCCAGATAAGGAAAACCAATCTCTTTAATCGTGACAAAAGGGAATTCAGTTATTGGGTCCTCGAAAAACCCATCAAAAACCATTGGATCGACAGAAACAGAAACCCCATTTCTGCAAACTTTGATAAACCACCAAATTTTTTCACAAAAGCTTCAAAACCCAGTTTTTCACATTCCTGCAATTAAGGATCTTAACTGAACCCTATAAAAAGTATTGGATTCCTGCAATTCTTTAACAACCTTTAAATCACAGCAAGAAGACGCTGATTCCATCTAAGCAAAAAACTCATAGACCGTCCTATCCCAAAACCCATCAAAAACATCAAAAATCCAGACTATAGACCCCAGTTTCACATCCATTAAACCATCTACCAACTTAAATCTCATAGTCACGAAATCTTTCAAACCCTAAAAACCCACCCATGAATCAAAAGGAATGTAAAAAAAAACAACAAAAAATAATCCCAAATAGCCAAATCTTAATCCAAACAAAAGAAAAAGAAAGTAAAAAAGAGAGAGAACTCAATGTTTCTCGACCAATCGGGTGAAAAACCAATCACTTCCACAACCACCATAAAAACGAAAAACAAGAAATAAGAAACAAAAAACAAAACAAAATTATGACTACTCAACCCCAAAGACCAAAAGAACCCACATCATCTAAAACCCAAATAAGAGAGAGAAAGAGATAGAGATGATAGATAGATAGATAGCGAGAGAGAGAGAGAGAGAGTTTAATCTGACATTGACCTGAAATCTATCGGTCCAGAAACACCTAAAACTACAGCTTTTTTTCTCAACAAATCTCGGATCCGAAAGAGAAAGGTGAGCACCTAACGTAGCTCCCTGCACCTACCTACGAATTCCGGCGCTCTGGACTATAAAAATATACGAAAATAGGTATAACAAACCGTGTAAATGAGAAAGCCCAGTGCTCTTCTACGCCATGAAAAGCTCTGCAACACCTTTGCCAAAAAGCAAAAAAAAACAAAACAAATTCTAAGGTTCAATGAATGGGTACGGCTCCGCATTACCGGCCTCCACGTACATATACCGTATACATTATAAACACAGTATGCGGCTCCTCAAATCTGAATTACTCTATATATCCTCTTCTTTTTAATAAATCGCAAGAACACCCAAGTGTCCCTTTCTTTTTAAAGATATTCTTGTTGACTGTAAAAGAGTCTGATATACCCCTGGAGTGAGCCTCATATATCGAGGAGAAATAGGAGGAGAGTGCTTGGGTTGAGGGATATAATAGGAATAAAGGGGTGTTTATGGTATTTTGAGGAACATTGGGGTGGATCTGACGTTTTAGGAGAAGATTGGGGCGTTAGTGGTCATTTTTGAAATAAAAGTCAAAGGAGGCTGGTAGAATTAAAAAAAGGGGAATGAAGAAATCTGTTTCAAAGATACGATGGACGAAATGAACCTTGGATTTCCGCAAATACTTGCTTCATCCGTACAGTCCGTACGTTAAAGAGTTCCGGAAAAGCCCCTGACAGTTTTTAGGATTATCGGGGAAGATCCTTAGTGGCAAGGGGTAGTGGGATATTTGGTACTTTCCCGAAATAGCGGAATGTAGCCCTGGTACGCCGATCGCTTTTTAGAAAGGATCCAACGGTGTACTATTTTTGAAAGAAAAATGCCCTTTTGGATTTCCATATGATGGAAGATTTAACGGTTACGATCTTCACATAGAGGAGTAATCATCAAGTTATTCAAACTTCATTTATATTTCGTTTCTTTTTTGTTGTCATTGGTTTTCAGTTGCCATTGGTTTATATACGAATAAATTTCCAAATGAAAATGTCGTGTTTTTAGTTTTTCAAAAATTGAAAATTAGATAATTTCAGTTTTTCAAAAACTGATAATTGGAATTAAGTTACGTTTTTTTTTTTTTTTTGTTGAGAGAGGAAACCTAATTTCGATTTTTGAAAAACCCAATTAAGTTACTTTTCGGTTTTAAATCGAAAAAGCTTATTTTTCGTTTAAATATTTTGGTTTTGAAAATTGAAAAAGCTTATTTTTCGTTTATATATTTTGGTTTTGAAAATCGAAAAATCTTATTTTTTAAAATATTTGGTTTTTTTTTAAGTGAAAAGGAAAGTTCTATTTTTGTAAGAGAAAAATGTTATGAAGTTGAAAATTTGGGTATACATGTAATAACAAAAACTTCGCAGTAATTCCGTAATAATATTAAATATAGTGGATATATGTTATTTTTTCTATTTTTTAATATTTTTATAGGCATATGTAATGGTGAGCAATATGAACATACAAAATTTTAGCTTAATTCAATGTATCAAAAAATAAACTAGTTCAATGCAAAATACGAACTATATAAAACAACTTATATAATTCAAAATTACGTAAATTTCCCACTTGATTTTATGCAAAGAATTTTAAACAAACTTTAATAGAATGATTATTACATTAAAAACAATAGGCCAATTCCATATACATGTAATTAAATAATTTTTTTTTATTTTCACTAGCTTCCATTTTCTAAAAATTAGCCCGTGCCAAAGAAATTATGCCTACCATAAATTGTGAATATCCTTTTCGATGGAAACACCTCCATAGAATTTGGGAAAGGAGCTGAGGTTGTAGTGGTAACACCTTGGCATCTTAATCACGGCCGGCATATTAATCACGGCCTTCTGGCTTCCATTCTCATCACTAACACCACCATACAAATGCCTTCAAAAAGCTAAATCCTAATTTACTTAAAACAAACAGGAGGGCCTCTCTTTCCCACTAAAAAAAACACCTCCATTAAAAAAACTGCACAAAATCTTTTCCATAACAGGATAGTTTTTCTCTATATTCTCATACACAATTATTATCTCCAACCCTTACCACTCTTTATACGGGGCCAAAAGATTACGGGTTCTCGAGGAAGCATTTCAACCGTTCACTACGTGGGGGAAAATCCTATCTGGTCGTACCTTTTGGACCACAAAATTTGAGGATATAACTCCTCAATTGAGCGATCAGCTTAAAAAAGACAGCCAAGTTTTGTACTTGTCTCAAAAAATAATGCTCTCAGACTGAACAAAGATTATCCAATTAATCTAAACTGTCCTTTTTGTATTTTCCTCAAAAAAATAATGCTCTAAGACTGAACAAGGATTATCCAATTAATCTAAACAGTTACATTTAAGTATCAAAAACCAAAATTTTCTTTTCAGAATTTGAGAATAATTTTAATTAAAGATTACATATTATTTTGGAAATAGAGAAAAAACGTATTTTATTTTTGAAATTTAAAGATAATCTCCAACATTTTTTATTTACCTCAAGTTCCATTTTCTTAAAGTGTGTTGTTTTTTTTAAATTTATTTTTTCCTATAAATCAAATCCACCTCAAATCTGGGAAATCTATATTTATTAGCATCACGCACCTGTAAAAAAATGCAAAAGAATAATTTGAAAGAAATAAAACTTACCCAAATGCCCTTGAATCGTGCAGGGTCATTTTGGTCTTTTTATTATTAAACTTTTTGTATTTTTTTGATAATTGCGGATGCCACAACTTTAAGATTATTGAATTTCACAAAAAAAAAAAAAAAGGAAAAAAAAAAAGCAATACGCCGTCATAAGCGGGACACAAGTATAGAATATGAAATATATTACACTATTTTCAATTCTAAAAAACTGAAGTAATATTTTCTGTAAATTGCCTATAATTATGGTTTATTTTTTTTACATTAATTTACTTGGTTCGTTTCCATGCAATCACAGTAGGCTTTTATATGGCGTCTGGAGGAGATTTGGTCACTTTTAGTATAAATTTATGCTTTCTACCTCACCCGAGCCGAGTGCTAGAATTCGGTATGAAACTTCTAAATTAAGGGTGTCTAGGAAATTTAATAAGCATCCTGGTCCAATCTCACATTCTGCTATTTTTCTTAGTATTAATAAGCATCCGGGCCCAATCTCGCAGTTTGCTATTTCACACGGTATTAATATTTGGTATGTACCTAACACGTATTTAAATATGAAAAAAGTTTATATAAGGTTGCAACTTTAAAATTGTAGAGTTATATATGCACCTTAAAAATCTATTGGAAACGTCGAGATATATGAATATCAAAAAATAAATAAAATTTTTAAGTCTCAAAAATAGTGCATATTGCAACACAATATCTAGACCGTCTATTTTAAATATTTTCATATGTTTATAAATTTATTTGATTTTAACTATTTTTTAAGTTTAAAATTTTCTAATTAGATATAAAAATAGATTTTTAGATAATTCTAAAAAAAAATTACAACAAAATTATATGTTACGATAAAATTTGGAAGTGTGTCTTAATTGGATTGTTTAAGGTTGCAACCGTATAGAAACCATACACACAGTAAGTATTGGCCCCTTAAAGTAGTTTACTTTGTTCCAATTTGTTTTTTCATAACATTGTTTAAAACTTTAAATTACCAAATTCTTTTATTTGGTGGAGTGCATTTTATCTTCATGAAGCCGAGAACCATGTTTCAAAAACCGGATCGGACATGTCATTTGGCCCTCTTAAAATGCAATCCAAATCGACGATTCAGAGATATGGACTAAGTGAACTCTGGCCCAAGAATTGACCACAAAATATTACATAAATAATTTTAATTAAAAATAAATAAATGGATGGGAGTTAGGTGATTGCATTGATTCAGGTCGTCCGATTTCCTGACAAACTTGTTCAATTTTTTGATGAAGCCGAACAAGTCCATAAGAATCGGTCGGTTTTCCAAATTCCAACTAGGGAAGAGGCTTGTTTACATTGATATCCGATTTGAATCGCCAATTTCTCATCCAGATCGGAAAATTTTGAAACATTGCAGGGAACAAAAGATAACCGCATTACCCCCTAATTTTCAAAATAACGTCCACGGGTATCTTGGTCTCCTGAGGAGAGCCTCTCACGAATTGAATGTCTCTCATTTATATTTTTTATTGTTTGTTAGGTTCTTTGAATCTCTTTTAACCTACATAACGCGTTTCCTGTAATAGGCCACTTTGTTGTTTATTATTTTTAATTTTCTAACACAGTAGTATGTGTAATTTAACATGTATAATGGAGCTTGACACTAGTTATACGACATTTGCCATGGAAAGTAGCCTCAATTTTTTTTATTTGTTTTCTTATGTTCTGCCAAATGTTTGCAAAATTAAATAATAAAACTGCTACATCAAGTCATTGGACTTCCAAAAAATGTGATAAGTGCATCACTAATGGACAAAACACCCTTGTCTTAGTGAGATCCACATATTGTAGGAGATAAGGGACAGTTGTTAGGGACTACCAATCTTATGACATGTATATTCTATTACTGTTATCCTAGTGAGAATGGTCACTTAAGGATATGAGTGTAAGTGGGCTCGGGTAGGCTGGGGCATCGGTAGGTTTGGGCCCGGCATTTTAAGTTAACATGCATTATTACAAACCCAACCAGGCCCGACAGGCCCCACGAAGGTTTCAAAATTCAAACAGGCTTGACATGCCCTACATAGATAACAAAGTAGCCCTATGACTAGATGGCCCTATTTATTCAGAGTGTTTGAAAATAAAATGTTTTATAAAAAGGATTGTATACACTGAGACCATTTACATTTGGTACAAGGAGATCACAATTACTTATAATCATCCGAAGTGAAATCTGATAGCTTGGGTGTATCACAAAATTTGAGAAAATTTATTTTGAACTTTGAGCTTGGTTAGTGGAATAAATGCAATCACTCAATTTCACATCTAACAGTGAAGATTAATTGTGACCAGCTTATACCAAAGGTAAATGGTCACATTGTATACTTTTTCTTTATATAATTAAAGGGGCTCTGTTAGATTTGGTGCTATCCAAAATCACCCATAAAAGAAAAATCTCATATTTTATGGGATTGATTGAGATTAATTTATATTATGTGTAATTGAAATATTTTCATATTATGTGGGATTGAGATATTCTCATATTTTATGAGATTGATATTGATAAGTTTCCTAAAAGAAATAGAAATTCAAAAAGATTAGGAATCTTGGATGTATCTCTTGGTTTATATATATATATATATATATAGGAAGTTTTCTATTTACTATGGACTCCTAATTTTATATATATATTTATGGAATGAAAGTACAGGGAATTTGTATACCCTATTTGGGTAACTATATGGGAATGGTGATTCCTCTAGAGAAAAAGGGAGCTAGAGCCTCATGTGCATAAGATGCAACTCCCTCTTAGAGAGAAGAAAGCTTCATTTTGAAAGAATAATTGTGATGGTGCCTCTTTTAAAGTACCAAAGATTGAGAGCCTTGTTTGTTTCTTGCAGAGAAAATGTTCCATAAAGATTTTGAGTTATTCTCCTTTTAGTTAGAATGAAAGTAAGTTTTTCGTTGCTCTCGCGTCTCTATTCAGTGTTGTTGGTAATGGTTGCCAGAAGTAAAGATAATGAATGAAGAGTTGTTTAAAAGGGTTTTCTCGATTTGGGATTTTTGTTGAGGTTTGTTCCAAAATCTTTGATGTAACTTTTATTGGTATAATAGATTTATGTTTGTCGTGCCCGTGGATGTAGCCCTCTTGGGTGAACCACATAAATCTTTGTATTCTTGTTGTATGTGTTCATACTTTATTTCTCATACTTTATTTGTCAAATATTAACCCATCGATTTCAGAGCTTCCGTGCATAACAAGTGGTATCAGAGCCTGGTTTAGGGTTTTTGGTAAGGCAATAAAAGTTTTGAATGCAAAGTTTGCAGTGGAGAAATTTCATGACATACATTATTTTTCAATAAGAATGATGAAGGAATTTATTTGGCAAAAAATAATTAATTCATGAAGCTATCCAATGGATATTATCATGGTGAACAAATGATTTTGATATCAAAGTGGAGACTGTTGGATTTGGTGCTATCCAAAATCACCCACTTAAGGAAATCCTATATTTTGTGGGATTGATTGAGATTGATCTATGTGAGATTGATAGTGATATTGATAAGTTTCCTAAAAAAAATAGAAATCTAAAAAGATTAAGAATCTTGGATATATCTCTTGATCTTTTGAGATATATGTAATATCTATGGAAAGTTTCATATTTACTATGAACTCCTAATCTTATATATATATATATATATATATATATATATATATATATATATATATATATATATATATATATATATATATATATATAGAATGAAAGGTACAGATAATTTGTGTGCCCTATTTGAGTCATTATATGGGAATGGTATATATATATATATATAGGATGAAAGGTACAGATAATTTGTGTGCCCTATTTGAGTCATTATATGAGAATGGTGGTTCATTTGGAGAGAGAGGGAGTTAGAGCCTCATGTATATAAAATACAATTTCCTCTTGGAGAGAAAAAAGTTTCATTTAAAAATAAATATTGTGATGATTTGTGTGCCCTATTTGAGTCACTATATGTGAATGGTGGTTCATCTGGAGAGAGAGGGAGCTAGAGCCTCATATGCATAAGATACAGTTTCCTCTTGGAAAAAAGAAAGCTTCATTTGGAAAGAAACATTGTGATGATGCCTCTTTTAGACTCTCGAAGATTAAGAGGCTTGTTTGTTTTATGTAGAGAAACTGTTCTCATAGAGATTTTGGGCTATTCCCCTTTTGCTTAGAGAGAAAATAAGTTTTTCGTTGCTCTCGCGTCTCTATCCGGTGTTGTTGGTAATGGTTGCCAGAAGTAAAGAGAATGAATGAAGAGTTGTTTAAAAGAGTTTTCTCGACTTGGGATTTTTGTTGAGGTTTATTCCAAAATCTTTGATGTAACTTTTATTCGTATAGTGGATTTCTGTTTGCCGTGCTTGTAGATATAGCCATCTTGGGTAAACCACGTAGATCTTTGTGTTATTGTTGTATGTGTTTCATTCTTTATTTCTCATACTTTATTTGCCAAATATTAACCAATTGAGTTTAGAGCTTCCGCGTACAGCAAGTGGTATCAGAGTACAACAAGAGGTATCAGAGCTTAGTTTAAGGTTTTCGATAAGGCAATAAAGGTTTTGAATGCAAAGTTCGAGATGGAAAATTTTGATGGCAAACACTATATTTTTAGCAAGAATGATAAAAAAATTTATTTGGCAATAGATGAAGAATCCATGAAGCTATCCAATAGATGTTGGCATGGTGAACAAGTGGTTTTGATATCAAGGTGGAGATTGTTGGATTTGGTGCTATCCAAAATCACCCACATAAGGAAATCTCATATTTTGTACGATTGATTGAGATTGATCCATATTATGTGGGATGGACATATTCTCATATCATGTAGGATTGAGATATTCCCATATTTTGTGGGATTGAGATTGATATTTTTCTAAAAAAAATAGAAATCCAAAAAAATTAGAAATCTTGGATATCTCTTCTCTTGGTCTTTTGAGATATATGCAATAATCTATAAGAAGTTTTATATTTACTATGGAATATATATATATATATATATATATATATATATATATGGATAATCTTGTCGATCTTAAGATCATGACCTTATTTTATGTTTGAATTTTAATTTTTTTTTAATAAATCTAAATCATTTAAAAATTTAGATGTGTGTTCTTCTCACCAAGCAGCACCTAATAAAAATATATAAAAAATAATATGTAAAAAATAAATTGACCAAAATACTCCTGAAACTTTGCAGGGGTATTTTCGTCAATTGTTTTCATGTAAAATATTTTTTTGATATTTTTTAAAGATTCATCTATTTCTTATAAACGCACATGTAAAATTTCAAATAATTTAGATTTATATAAAAAAAAAACATTAAAATTCAAACATTATTGGGCATCTGTGATCATCAGATCAGCCTAGTTTGAATATGAGCCGTTGGGCTCATATCTTCCTTTGGCAAACAGTAGAATCATATATATATATATATATATATATATATATATATATATATATATATATAATCTGAGGTTAGCCCACTAGCTCATATGAATAAATGAGCCCAACAGCCTAGATTGAATCTGTACCGATCTGACGATCACATATGTCCGGTAGTGCTTGAATTTTATTTTTTATTTTACAAATCCAAATCAATTGAAATTTTTTATATGTGTTCTTCTTATCGAGGCACACCTACTAAAAATATATATAAAAAAAAGTATTTACTAAAATAAAATGACCAAAATACCCCCCCCCCCCAAATGTTTTAGGGGTATTTTAATCAATTTATTTCATGTAAATATTTTTTGATATTTTTTGCACCTTTTTTTTAATAACACACGCCTAAAATTTCAACTTATTTGGATTTGTAAAAATAAAAATAAAATTCAAACACTATCGGACATATGTGATTGTCAGATTGGCCCAGATTCAATTTGGGCCGTTGGGTTCATATGAGCTAGTGGGCTAACCCCAGCTTTTTCAATATATATATATATATATATATATATATATATATATATATATATATATATATATATATATATATATATATATATATATATATAGGATGAAAGTGTATAGAATTTGTGTGTCATATTTGGGTTACCATATGGGAATGGTGGTTCATCTGGAGAGAGAGAGGGAGCTAGAGCCTCTTGTGCATAAGATGTAATTTTTCTCTTAGAGAGAAGAAAACTTCATTTGGAAAGAAACATTGTGATGGTGTCTCTTTTATATTCCCGAAGATTGAGAGGCTTGTTTGTTTATTGTAGAGAAGGTGTTCCCCTTTTAGTTAGAGAGAGAGTAAGTTTCGCGTTGCTCTCGCGTCTTTATTTGGTGTTGTTGGTAACGGTTGCTATAAGTAATGAGAATGAATGGAGAGTTGTTTAAAATGGTTTTCTTGACTTGGGATTTTTGTCGAGGTTTGTTTCAGATATTACTTTCATTGGTATAGTGGATTTCTGTTTGACATGTCCGTGGATGTAGCCCTCTCAAGTAAACCACGTAAATCTTTGTGTTCTTGTTGTATGTGTTTCATGCATTATTTCTCATACTTTATTTGTCAAATATTAACCCATCGGGTTTAGAACTTCCGCGCACAACAAGTGGTATTAGAACACAAGAAGTGGTATCAGACCACAACAGGCTTTTGGACCCTACTTGGCAAGCCTTAAATTAAGGCATGGACTAACCAAACATACCCTATGATAGGCTCAGACTTGCCTTGTGACAGGTGGGGCTTGCCATTCACTCTTGGGCTAGGCCAGCTCGGCACCCCTATTAAGGATATAAACCAAGAGTGATTATTGTGGGGAAAAAGTTTATATAGGGGAGAGGCCCTAAACGAATCAAAATAAGGCGTACTTCAAAAATTCTCCAAAAAGAAGTTGTTGCGATACCAAAAAATCTTCAAATTGATTATCTCGGCCTCAAGATGTATAGATGTGAGAAAAAGATGGATTTCAAGGCTTTGAAATAGTGCATCTTATGATGCATTTTTGGATAGTCAATTTTCAAGTTTTTCAAGTGTTCATAGATCTATTCGATCTACACTATTTATGAAGCTCTCAATTTTATAATTAGAGATGAAAATAAATTTTCAAGCCATCACAAAGATTTCCAGTATTAAAACAATATCTTTCAAATAGAACCATGCCGAAACCGTTTTGTTTTAAGAGGTTATCATTATTCAATTAAAATCAATATCGAAGGAGGGACACAATAAAGAAGTTTTTATTGGGCACTATTTGACCTTGACACATAATTTGGCCTTTTTTTTTTTAATATATAAAGGTAAAACCAATGGTTTAAAAACCGGATCGGTGACCCGGATCGGGCTTTTCAAAAACCGATCCGGATCGGCGAATCGACGATCCGAATCGGCGAATCGGCGATCCGGATCGGAATCGGGTGAATCGGTCAGAATAAAGCTTCAAAAAAATCCGAAAAAATTATTAAAATTCATTATAAATATTGGTTTTTAGGAATTCAATAAAAAATGAGGGTACTCCATTAAGAATTTTCATGTTTTTGAATGAATATGCAAATATTGATATGTTCTTTCCCTGCATGAACCGCCGTTCAGCATTTAATTTACAGTATTTCGTGCTCATCCCTACACTGTTGCTGTTGGGACTCGATATGTGAATAATATGGTTGGGATAGGGTGGCCTCGGAATCATCATCTCTCTCGTTTTCTCTTTGAATAATATGGATTAAAAAAAAAAAAAACAAATTTTCAAAAAAATCTATCATGGATTAAAAAAAAAATCACAAATTTTCAAAAAATTCTATCATGGATTACAAAAAAAAATTCGATCATGGATTAAACAAAAAAAATCACAAATTTTCAAAAAATTCAATCATGGATTACATAAAATTCGATCATGGATTACATAAAATTCGATCATGGATTACAAAAAAAAACAAACAAAAAAAACAAAAAATTCAATCGTGGATTACAAAAAAAGAAAAAAATAGTTCGATCATGGATTACAAAAAATTCAATCATGGATTACAAAAAACTCTATCATGGGTTACAAAAAAAGCAAAAAACAAAAAATTCAATCATGGATTAAAAAAAAACAAACAAACATTTCAATCATGGATTACAAAAAAAAAACAAACATTTCGATCATATATTACAAAACATTCGATCATGGATTACAAAAAATTCTATCATGGGTTACAAAAAAAAAAAAAAAAACAAAAAAATCGATCATGGATTACAAGAAAAGAAAACAAACATTTCGATCATGGATTACAAAAAATTCTATTATGGGTTACAAAAAACCAAAAAATTCGATCATGGATTACAAAAAAAATCTATCATGGATTACCAAAAAAAAAAAAAAAAAAAAAAAAAAAAAAAAAAAAAAAAAAAAAAAAAAAAAAAAAAAAAAATCCGTACGGAATCGCCGATTCACTGTTCGGACTCGCCGATTCCGTACAGTGAATCGGCGATTCACTGTACAGAATCGTCCGGTTCTCTCTAGAACCGGACGATTTCCGATTTTCGGGCGATCCGGTTCCTTTTTCACTATTTTCGAGTCGAACCGGGCGAGTCCGGTTCGACTCGGCGTTTTTTAAAACGCTGGGTAAAACACTAAAAAAACTTATTTAAAAAAAGAAGATAATAGTGGGACTATGGAAAAATACAATGCCTTGGTAAAGTGGTTACATGCTCAAGGAATTATTTTCAAAATTAAATAATAATGGTCGTGTTGTGATGATGGGAGATCCATGTTAAAGTAAAGGGGATCACGAGAATTTTGTTTTTGGGACATTTAAAGCATGCGCAATTAATCGCTTTCAGTTTCAATCAAAGAAGAGCTCCATTAATGAGAAGATACTTTTTCCTTTATGCAACGAACCAATGATATGAATAATTAATTTGATTGTATGGTCCTAGCCTTTCCACACAAACACAGGCATTGCATGGAGTATATAACTTGGTCGTTGCCCCACTTTTTCATGTCGGACAAGCGCACGAGGACGCTGTCGGCAATTCGTGGATCATTTACTCCATTGGGTGTTATTACAACATTAGATAAAGGAAAAAGTTTATATAACGATGCAATATTATAATGTAAAACTACGAACGCACCTCAAAAATCCATTAAAAAAAAGAAGAAGGTAGTTTTAATGTTGAAAAACCCTTTGATTGATCATCTCGAGATGTATGACTATGAAAAATTAAAAGATTTTAAGTCTCAGAAATAGTGCATTTTACAACATATTATCTACACCATCCACTTTCAAAATTTTCATATATTTATAGATCTACTTGATTTTAACCATTTTTGAAATTTAAAATTTTATAATTAGATATAAAAATAGATTTTGAGATAATCCTAAGAAAATTTTACATTAAAATTATATACCATGATAAAATTTGAAGGTGCACCTTACCTCTACAGCTACGGATGCATCCGTATGCCAACTGCACCCTTAAATAAATAAAGGGAAATGGTCTAATGCAACGGTTGTATCAAAAATTTGCACACACGCTATCTTCATCTCAATAATCAATCCCAAAAAAGTAAAAGTTCAATTTGAATCCCAGATATGGTTAAAATGAGTACCCTCCAACAATGAATCTAGACCATTTATTTGGTGAATTTCAATATCTTAACATCTACAAACTCAAAATCATTTTTTTCTTCTTTAACATTGTTCATCCAATGATAATAAAGTCATCTAAAAAAATGGGACAGAAAAAAATCTGTCTTAGGCCTATATCTAAGCATCCTATCAAAATGGACAGTCTATATTATTTGGGCTAAAAAAATGCATTTTAAGTTGTGTTTTCAATTTGTTTTTTTTTTTTTTTTTGTGATTATTTATAAGAATGAAAATAGTGTTTATTTTCAAATTTGGATCAAACAAATGGCTCTAATATCGTTTTTGAAGATTGTTGCACTATATTACTATACAACCGTTGTATGAAATTACTGTCCTTAATTACATAAAAATATAAAGAAAATATAGAATAAGACTATTTATTTATATAAAGTGGTCACATTAATCTTGACCATTGGATGTGAAATTGGGTGATTGCAATTATTCCATTGACCAAGCTCAAACTTCAAAATAAATTTCTTTGTGAAGATATCAAATTTCACATCAAATGATTGTAAGGAATTGTGACAACTTTGTATTAAAGAAAAATGGTCCCATTGTAATCCCATAAATATATGTTGGGTAAAAAAAGAAAAAGTTATATGTTTGTGGCAGAGAAATTGTACATTTCCTGTCTTTGGGCAAACAGGGGTGGCGATGGGTCGGGGCCGGTTGGACCCAGACCCAACTCAAAAATTTAAAAATTTATTTATTTAACTATGGTTAAAATATTTCATATATTGGGACCCGAAAAATATTACCGGACCCAGACACGGACCCGATCGAACCTGGTCCTGGACCCAAATAGTGTTCGGGTCCAAGATTTGGACCCGGACTCGGTCTGTCGGGTCCAATTTTTGGACCTATAATCGAACTTGGATCGGGTCAACCGTTTGGGTCCCAGGTCAGGTCCAGGTCCATTGCCACCCCTAGAGGCAAATCCCTTCGCGGAGTATTAATATAACCATTTAACTTTGAAGTATTAATATGACCATTTAACTTTGGTACAAAGAGTTCACAATTACTTATAAGTTATAACTATCCTATGTGAAATATGGTATCTTAGGTGTGTCATAAAATTTGAGAAATTTTGTTTTGAATTTTGAGCTTGATCAATGCAATCCCTCCAATTTCACATCTAAGGGTCAAGATTTCGTACCAAATGTGAATGGACTCATTGTATACTTTCCCAAACTAATTTGGGGGATGTGATATGCTCAACGTAATGACCAACCTTGAAGAAAAGAAAGGAAGGAAAAAATAAAGGGGAATTTATTAAAATAGCAAAGAAAGGTACACTATTTAGCATTTTTCACATTTGCAACTATTCCAATTCATAATCGTGTCGCTTTTGATGAGTATTTTAAAATTAAATCAAATTATATGAGTGAAATGCTAAAAGAAGATCCATAGGTATTTTGATAATTTTCCTCAAAAAAAGTTTATTATTTTCAACTGTAAAAGTTTGGGTATACGTTAGCTATGGGATTCAAACCAGATGTTGAGCCGCATTTATCATTCACTAGAGCATCATGTCAAGTGCATGAATTTAAAAAAAAGAAAATAATAACTCATTTAAGTAGTGTTTGAAAAGTAAATTAGGAATCCAACTTGGACTTGAGTGGTTAGTAGTTGACAATAACAAAAATGTATCTCAAGTTTGATTCCTACAACTGACCTACTGAAAAAAATAGATAAAAACATAGATTATAAGAGAGAGGTCAGTTGTTCCATAAGACCGTTCATTTTTGGACGGTCACAATCCCTATGTATTTAAAAATGGTGATTTGTAAATGATCCAAAATTTTTGAGAAACAACACTACCCCTAAGTGAATGTTTTGCCACAAGGAGCAAGTTAGGGGTGTCAATATAGGTCGCGTTCGGTTTGGGGCCGACCTGGAAGTTGTACTAAACCTGGACCCGACCAGCAGGATCCAAAACATGGACCCAGAATCAGACCCGGTTCGGGACCCAATTGCCTCATCTAGCGTACAATTCACTCCCCACCAAGCATGTAAAAAAATATATAGAAGAGAATTTTCTAGTTTAGAGGAGTTGGGTTTAGAATCTAAGAGAAAAAATGGAGAGAGAGAGAGAGAGAGAGATTCTTCTTCAAAGGTGTCTGACTTTTCATTATGCTATGAGTTTGTTCAAAGCACGACATTTAGCATATAGAAAAACAAATGCCATGGTTTCGTGATATGTTCTCCCACGGCTCTGCGTTAGAAGGTTTGTGAACCATGAATTTGTGACAGTTTGTTTCCTTGGATAAGATATCATTTTGGAGTTGAACTTTGACCATGACCTGAAGATTTATAATAATTAATATCTGCAGTAATATGGAAGAAAAAATATGCCCTTTATTTTATAGATTAATTTTTCTCTCAAAAGCCTAATTTCAATCTCCATCTCTAAGCAGATGTAATGAATCTATATAATCTCATCTCTGTTTCCGACAAATTCTATCCCTAATTTCTGCCCATTTCCTAGGTTCTCTGTTTAATATTTTGTTTAGATTTTTTTTAAAATTTTTTATATCCTACAAACAACTTGGGGACCTTAGGGCGAGGACGAGACTGAGTTACGCTTTTTATATTAGGGAATTTATGTATGTCACTCTGAATGGATGGTTGTGATAGCTTGAACCATATCGTCACCAGTAAACCACTAACCATATGATATATATCTAATATCTCAAATTATTTTTTTTTAGTTTTCTCTATAAAATCATATAAACATGAAATTTGGTTTGTCATCATCTCAATGGCTACATCCAATATATATATATATATTGGAAATCTTCCCAACACTTATAGGCGAAAATGAACAGTGATTTCGTTTACCCTCATCATCATCAAAAGTTCATCGCACTGTTACAATTGTCTGGTAGTGTTTTATTTTTCATTTTTTTTTACAAATCAAAATGATCTAAAAAATACTTGCATGAGTAAGAAAAAAAATTAGAGGAATTGCCTTGCATGGATATGATGTTTATTGGCTTTGATTTTTATAATCTTTGTCGGTAATTGGTGTAGAAAATTGTGTTCACTACATTGATCAAAATGATGTTACGGTGGTCCGATTTATTAAAAAAAAAAGGAATGCATGTATATTCAATATACAGGTAACAGTTGCTAAATGTGTAAAATTCAGTTGCTATACAACTTTAGTAAAGCAAATTACTTACGGAACCATTTAGGGGTTTTTATTATCACATGGTCATATTGTTCCCATATATTACGTGCACCTTTGGCCTTTTTTTTTTTTCTAAGTTGTCCTCTTGTCAGGCAATGAAAACACTTCATACGAAGGTAATTCTTTGGGCAATCACCAAGCGTTATCTGATGTTCATATTATTGGACAGCTAGTTATCCACAAAACCCAATAACCCTTCTCTTCCTATCATTTCTATTTTTCTCTCACTCTCTCTTTCCTCTCTATCTCTTTCTAACCTTCGAGTCCTCTCTCTCTATGGAGCAGCCATCCGAAGCCACAACAGTGTACATTTGGCCCGCTAATTAGGTAGGTTTAGCAATACAATCATTTGTGTTTCATTTTTGTTAAATTTTTTTGATGGACTTTTCATCATTTTTTAATGGAGGTTTCCATAATTTTTTATTGGAAAAATATATCCTTATCCCCTATTTTTAACTTCCATATCTCATGAGATCCAAAAATTGAAAATAATACTTGTAAGCAAAAAGTCTATATCTTTTATATCTTACAACCCTTTGGACCCCTTTAACCATAATTTTTGACCCAAACAAATACTAAAATGACACCCTATTCAAACTTCATCTATCTCTCTAAAACTCCATCTCTCTCTCTTCGCTTCTCAGTGAGTTTACCAGCCAAGGGATTTAGCTTGAGCTCAAACACGAGCACACCTTGTTATGTGTGAGAGAGGGATGGAGTTTTAGAAAGAGAGAGATGGAGTTTGGGTTTTAGAGAGAGATGGAGTTTGAGTTTTAGGGAGACAAATGGAGTTTTGAGAGAGAGAGATATAGAGTATGGGTTTTAGAGAGAGTTTTGAGAGAGAGATGATGATGTGAGAGAGAGATGGAGTTTTAGAGTGAGAGAGATACATTCATTTCATAAGTTCTTGAGGTCAATAATACATGGTCAAAAGAGTTTAAGGGGTTGAAAGATAAAAAATGAAGTATTTTTGTTTACAAGTAATATTTTCAATTCTCGATGATGAGATATAAAAGTTAAAAATAAGGGATAATAGGATATTTTCCCTTTTTTATTTTCTAATTGAGCCAATCATCAAGAAAATCTCATATGTATAATATTATCAATAAAATCTCACAAATATGTAATGATTGTACATTAATTTGGAGAAAAATATGATTAATGGTGAATTGGGGTATTGGGGTTCACAAAAACTTATTCATTGGATCATAAAACCACTTTAATGGTAAACTATTTTTACATTTCAATAGGCTTTGCAAGTGGAATGAATTAAGAGCATTTTGGAATAAATTTGAATATTTTTGGTTGCTAGTTGAAGTAGAATAAGAAAGGATGATGGATTGGGGGGTTTTGTGCTTGTTTTACTATTTTTTTTTGGCATGTGAAAAAAATAGAGAGTGGTTGTTGGAAAGAGAGGGCTCGAAAGTTGCATAGAGATAGAGAGGAAATAATGTCCTAATATTGAACAGATACCATCCAATGTTTAGATGATTAAATCTAACTGTTAAAAACTCAAATTTCAATTTTTTTTAGATTAAAAATAGCGGCGATGTTACTCCAAATTCAACGTTTGAAATTAAATGTTTCTGACTATAGACTGAGACGCAAGTTCCACTACTTCATACATAAGAATGGTGAGAACATTTTCATTGCTTTGTTTTGTCTTTCAGTCTCAATAGACCATTTTATGCATTGTATTTTCTTTCGGGAAATTCGTTTTGTTTCTTTTTTTTCTTTTTTTTGCGTGTGTGTTTTTGCTTGTAAGTGTTTGTAGATGAATCCATCTTGGATTAAATTCTCTATTGGGATACTTAGATATAATGGTTTTCAGCTTTCATCATTCTATGCATATATGATCGCCAAGGATGTCGGTTTTGGGAGCACTGTAGGTATTTTTGATCATTTGTCTCAATACATGTATAATTCTTAATTTTATTTTTTTACTCATTTTCTCATAGAAATTCAATATATTTTTTTTTGACTTAAACTCAGCCCTGGCCCAAGTCGAGTGATTGGCTGAGTAGGACTTGGCATGGTAGTGTCATTATTATTCTTCAAGCCTTATACTCGGATAAGTAGTGCACAAGACAAAAAAAGGTTAAAAAAAATATAAAAAACAACTAAAAAATTTGTTAATAAAATAAAATATCAGAAGTTATAGAATTCATTAGAATGCCATAAAAGTCCAAAAAGTTTTTTATAGAAAGGATAGATTATTGAAGATTTTGATTTATAGCTTGAAATATTCGATAAATAAAAAATAAAAAATAAAAAATCGGAGCATGTTGAGAAAAACTAAAGCCATGTAAATGGTATAGCTCATTTATAACAAAAATTAGGTATCATTGTTAGTCATTTTAAACGGGAGCCAAGTTGGCCCCTGGAACTTGCCTCGCCACGGGCTACTCAGCTGAGTACGAGCGGACACAGCCGAGTCCTAAAACACTATAGAAACTGCTACAACGAATTGATTGGAGTTGTAAAATTTGGTATGAATTGGAAAGGGAGAAGTCATGGTTCCAAAAGACAGAGGAACCAAGGGTCCGTTTGGATCTTTGGATTTTTTAATCCTGGAAAAAATCAAATCTTGGAATTGAGATTTCTTGAAAATGTCAACTCCCTGTTTGGATGACGTCCGGTAGAAATAAAGAAAATGTAAATTTCGTATTTGGATTGTCTAGACTATCGGTTTTTTGGAAATACAAATTCTCACTCTCTCTAAATATTTTGAGATAGTTTCTCTTTTTAAATTTTTTTCTAGAAATTTAATACACTCTTTCAAAAACTTAAAATTTGAAATAGTTTTTCTCTCTAAAAATTTTATGTACTTTCTCTTTCTAAAATTTGATATAGTTTTTATCTCTAAACTTTTGGTATACTTTCTCTCTCTAAAATTTAAAATTTAATATGGTTTCTCTTTATAAAATTTTTGAGATAGTTTCTCTCTCTAAATAATTTCGGATAGTTGCTCTTTCTAAACAATTTCAGGTAGTCTCTATCTAAAATATGATATAGTTTCTCTCTCTAAAATTTTAAGATACTTTCTCTATCTAAAACTTAAAATTTGAGATAGTTTCTTTTTAAATTTTTTAAGATAGTCTCTCTCTCTAAGAAATTTTAGGTACTTTCTCACTCTAAAATTTGACACTCTAAAATTTTAAGATGCTTCTCTCTCTAAAACTTAAATTTTGAGATAGTTTCTCTCTCTAAAATTTTCATATAGTTTCTCTTTAAAATTTTGACATACTTTCTCTCTCTAAAACTTAAAATTTGAGGTATTTTACTATCTAAAATTTTTCAAATAGTATTTCTCTCTAAAAATTTTAAGTACTCTGGCAATATAAAATTTGTCATAGTTTATCTTTCTAAAGTTTTGATATATTTTCTCTCTCTAAAACTTAAAATTTGAGATAGTTTATCTCTCTAAAATTTTCAAATAATTTCTTTATCTAAAATTTTAAGATATTTTCTCCCTCTAAAAGTTAAAATTTGAGATAGTTTTTCTATCTAATTTTTTTAAAATAATTTATCTCTCTAAATATTTCAAATACTTTCTCTATCTAAAATTTGATATAGTTTCTCTCTCTAAGGTTTTAAGATATTTTTTCTCTCTAAAACTTATAATTTGTGATAGATTCTCTCTCAAAAACTTTTCTGATAGTTTCTCTATCTAAAATTTGATATAGTTTCTAATCTCTAAAATTTTAATATGCTCTTTTTCTAAAACTTAATATTTGAGATAATTTCTCTCTCAATGTTTTGAGATATTTCTCTTTAAAAAATTTTAAGTAGTTCTTCTAACTAAAATTTAATATTGTTTCTCTCTCTAAAATTTTGAGATATTTTCTCTCTCTAAAATTTAAGATTTGAAATAGTCTCACTCTCTAAAATTTTAATGTGGTCTTTCTAAAAACTTTAAATTTGAGATAGTTTCTCTCTCTAAAAATGTGAGATAGTTTCTCTCACTAAAAAAAATTATATATTTTCTCTTTCTAAAAACTTTCGTATATTTTTTCTCTCAAAAATTTGATATAAGTTTCATTCTCTAAAATTTTAACTTTTCTCTCTCTAAAATTTTAATATTTTTTTGTTCTTGAGCAAAAAAGTGGATCATTTCCATGAAATGTAAATTTCACCTATTTTGGTGGAATTAAGATTTCTAAAGTTTAGGCTTAAAATGAGTATTCAGGAATCCCATAGAAATCTCAATTCCAATGAAAATGTCAATTCTAAGCTAACCAAACACGATTGACCCAATTTTTTCAGGAAAAATGACTGTTGAAAATTTGAATCCAATGAGCAAAATGGGCCCCAATGGCATCAATGGTGCTATGTTTCTATTTTCTCCAAGCGGAACACCATTTGTTTATACGTTATTCTTTGTTTTGTTTAGGGTTTTCAGTGGGGAAGACAGTCCTACCTGTTTTTTAAGTAGATTAGAAATTAGCTTTTTGAAAGTATTAATGGGTTGGTTTTAGTGGAAACCACAACAACGTGATAACTAAGATGTGGGGTTGCTACCATGACGACCCAATTCTTTCCCCTCATAAAGGTTAGGTTAATAGGGATTTGGGCCCCTATCATTCGATGAGAATGGAGTCCGAGACTTTATGTGTTATTACGAGAACAACCAAACAAGAAATGTCCATCATTATCAATACTTATTGGCTCATATTGAATTTGATTAGGGATAACAAAGCATCGTCATACCTCACACCTAAATTGGCAACTGTAGTGAGTTGTTGGTTCAAATATATTCTTGCTTGCAATGCAATAGTATGACTTTGGAGGACTTATCACTATAAAAACTTGTATTGAAACTCTGTTGTACATCCTCATAAGTAATTATCAAGCATGGTTAAACCTTTTGTGTTTTATAAGCTCCTTCTTAGTGGAAGACTGTCCCCCTAGGATAGTAGCTTATTGTTACATTATGTAGCTTTTCTATATCCAGTATGGATGTATCATCCACGGTTTAAAAAATCGCGGCGATGCCAATACGGATCGGGAATCATCCTACCCGAACCAGTTCGCACAATATATCGAGAACCGGTCGTATCACCCCCTAGAGTATGCGATTCATAGTTTATTGATGCATAGAGCATGTGAATCAATATTTTTCATTTTTTCTATTTTTTTTGAATTTTGATATCATTATTTTCTATTTTTTAGGAGAAAATATTTTTTTGAATATTTTTTTTAAGTCATAATATTAACATTTATAAGGTTTTTTTTTAAAAAAATAATAATAAGATTTTTTAATTAGGTGATATTGTAATACAAAGTTAACTTTAGTCTTATTTGTATAAAAGTTAAATTTATCATTAGTTATATAGTAAAATAATTATAAAATATAAACTAATAATTCTAATTCCATTGTATAATATTATAGTTAGTTAGGTTATGATAACTTTGAATGAGCAAAGAGAATTAACAATGCTTGATGTGATACTAACTTCAATTTATAAAGTGTATTATTTTTAAATTTTATAATATGGAAGCCATTTTTAGCATTTTTTTAAATCATTTTGATGCAATATTACAATAGTAAATCATAATTAATAATTGTACATACTTCCAAACAGGGAAACAACATCTTAGTAGTCAAGTATTTTTGCAAACAATGAAAGTACATAATATACCACCTCGAATTTTGTTAAAACTTAAAAACTACTACTTTTACAAAAAATTAGTGATTTTTTAAATTTTTTTGAGGCCAACACTGACCGATCCAACCGATTCTCCAATCCGGATCGCTGATGCATCGATCCAACAAAGTTTTTAGGATAACCGATCCGGGTCACTAATCGATATTTTTAAACCTAAGTATAATCCATCGTTCCTTTCCATTGGTATAATTTTATCGTCATTCCATACTTGGAAATTTTCACCCTTTATCTGATCTCCATGGACTTTGCAATGGTCTTGAACTTCCCTTTGCTAGTTTTTTATGTTATAACTTGTAGGAGTTAGTTCTCTCCTTTGGTTCTTCATGTTTCTGATACTTTTTGTTTCGGTTTGTCAGCTCAGTTTATTTCATTGATTTGTGTGCCAAAGAATCTCTTGGTGTCTTGGGACTATACGATGTCTTGTTCTTCTTTTCTACCTTGTTCATGTCGGGCTCACATTATCCATTTGCAGTTTTTTCAAATTTGGCCCTCCAATTTTCCTTACCCTCTGTGTGTGTGCGCGTGCATGTGTGTATGTGGATAAATGTATAGGAAATTTGAAAAAACACTTCCTACAAATTTCGACACACGTTCCACCATTATGAGAGGAGAAATTTCTTGTGGCTATGTCACAAGGATAGGCACATATTTTAGATACTCTGGAGGAGGAGAAAATTTATGGTTTTTTTAATGGAGTTGGATTTGCCATTCTCATTACAGTTTACTTCGATGTCCCACAATTCAGTGTAAACCATTTTTGCTTTTAATTTTTACTGCTTGAAACCTATAAAATAGAATTTTTTTTGTCTGAAGTGATATTGGACACAATTTGGAAAGTGGGTAAAGGCTAAGCAGATCATTGAAGCCTTATCGTTGTCTGGCAGTACTGTCACCAATTGCTAATGAATACATTGTGTCTTGGAAAGTGTCATAGTTTGGAATACCTTACTGAGGATGGGGTGCATCTCTCATGAGTACTAGATGCATGAATTGAGGTACGTATTGCAATGAAACTCACTTGAAGTAGGGCATCGAAACCATGGAAAATCGAAAATTGCTTGCTTTGTATATGCATTTGAGATTTTTGTCATTTTGTAATTATTATTATCGTCATCTAAGCTTTATCCCAACTATTTGGGGTCAGCTACATGAATCATGCTCCACCATTCTGTTCATAGGTCTAGGACTCATGACAGGATTTGACAAAATTTTGCACTGACTACCTTACCATTTCATAGTAAAAAATCAAAATTTTAAAAGATGTCAACAAGGAGTAGTGGGTCAAGTAAATAAAAAAAAGGTAATGACCATAGTTTAAACTAACAAGAAGTCAAGACCCTATATTGTCAATGTTTTTCTTTTGATACTTTTGTCCTTTCTACTGTCAATGGCATTATTTGGTCTTTTTCCTTTTATATCAGATGTAATCGTTGGACTCTAGTGGTTTGGAGTCTGGACTGCCATATGTTAATACGACATCAATGCTAGACTCTGTTTTGTTGCATTTACAGTGACGTAAACGTTATGTTGTTTTTCTTCTTGGTTATTGTTTCTAGTTGTTTTGATAATACAAAAGAATTGCTCCATGGATTGGGAGTCCTAAGGTTCAAGTATAATAGAGTTCCGAAGTCATGAGCTTTCTTGGGGTTCTAATGGGGATAATTATAGCTGCATGCTGAATTTATGAACAATATATATAATTATTTGAATCGGGAATTTGGTATTAACTTAGTGCCACCGATAAGATGTTTCGAATGTTAAGATGAATAATTTATTTGATGACATAAACTTTCATCAAATAATTATAAGATGAACAATTTATATAATTATTTGAATCGGGAATTTGGTGTTAACTTAGTGCTTTACCTTGTGGGGTCCAGCCCCATAGAAGAAACTAATAAAATAAAAAGGGTTAGAGAGAGAGTTTTTTTAGAGAGAGAATAAAAACAGGAGTCTTAATTGGGGCTTTGGTTTTGAGACTCTTGCCAACAAAAAAATAGGGTTTTTATGAAGGCTCTTGGAGTGAAGAAAGTGTAGGTCTGTCGCAAAGTTTGTGTCACGATTTTAGATCATTGCAGATGTCATTTTCTGCTATCTCTAACGCTCGACTCTCAGCGGAAAAACCAGAACTGCTGGTGTGCTGTCCGGTTGCTTCTCCAAGCCACTGGAAGACCATCTTTGAGGTCTTTTGAGGTGGGAAAGAGATGGCCTTGTTAGTGCTTGTTGTTATTCTCTCTCATTTGATTGTAAGCCTCAAGTTTTGGGCAAACAAACTTGAGCAGAAACTCATATTGCAATACTCATTTGATTTTAGTGGATTTTTCTCTTTGATTTACCTCATAGTTTTTCTCTTCATATTGAAGGGTTTTCTACGTTAAATCTTGTGTTTTGTTTATGCTTGGTGGTATTTTCCCTTTTTGTGATTTGTGATTTCTATTTTTCTTGAGACTTAGCAAATTGCTCATTTTCGGTATTTGCACAAATATATATTGTGGAATGTTTTTACCTTTGATTCACACATGGAAAGAAATGGCATTGCTTCTTAACAATTAGGTCATCGTACTATATTTCTACATCATTCTATTCTCTTCCATGTTATGTTGACATATTTTTCACTTCATTCTTCTTTTGACATTTCTACTTACATTGCATTTTCTCAGTGCATTTCACCTATACTGATCTACAACTTTTACCTTTTCTTCCTTGTTCTCATTTTGTATTTGTTTATTTACAATCTCATTTGTATATCTTGTATGCTTCCTTTTTCTTTTTGGATAAAAGTATGGTTCTTTTATTCTCTTTTTGAGAAAAACTGTTCATATTGATTCACCTTTGGCTTTCTTGACTTTTTCTTTTAGGTTGTCTCGGTTACTACTTGGTTTTCTTTTTTTTAGTAACTGTTATAAAATTTTATTAATGTTTACTGAAATGGAATTACATCATCAGTTGGAATAGTCTCCGGTAATAGAGCTCCCCCTTTTGCTGAGGCATCAACCATATCATTGGCTTCCTTAAAGACATGTAAAAAAGATGTGAACAAAGAACTAGCTAGGTCTAGCACATGCAACAAAACTGTTTGCAGCTCTCAAGGGACCTTTTGTTCACCTGTACACCACTTAATTGTCCCCTTCTCTCACAAGTACTCCTTAAGTTTCTTGATGCAAAAATTTTCAATCCATGAAGAAGAGTAAAAAACTCCAAACTTATTTGCAATTGACTCACCCAAAGGCCCAGCATAAGAGAAAATTACATTCCCTTCTAAGTTTCGCACAACTCCACCAAACCATCAAATTCCGGGGTTTCCAAATGAACTACCATCAAACTTACATACACCTTAGACAGATTCGACCCCTCTTTTACCACAGCTAACCAAAGCCATAACGAATGAAAAATTCTCTCAACCACCCTCTCAAACGTTCAGAAAATCCTTCAAAAAAACTCTCAAATTTCTTTCTTTCCACACGTCCCAAATCGCTGCCGCACTTGCAATTTGCCATATTAATTCCCCAGTATGAGGCAAACCATGAAACAATAGTTGAGAAATAATCCCAAAGGCATTTTGAGGAAGCACTAGGCTCAAACCTAATTGAGAGAAAAACCAATACTAAATTCTAGAGATAAAAGTGCAGTCAGTCAAGAAATAAGTGAGCACCTGATTCAACCTCGTTTTTACATATTAGGCAAATATTTGGCAATATCTTTTCTTTTTTGATAAGATTATCAACTGTCAGAACTCTATTTTGGTAATTTTTTATCACAAGAAATTTTTTTATTATTTATATCATGTGCGCCCGATTGATGTTTTATGCATGCCCAAATTTTGCTTCAAAATGAAATTTTAAAAATAAGATACTCTGAGTTATATCTGATGCTCAAGAGGCAACTTATAACACTGTCTTGTAACATTGTGATGCAAGCCATCTCAATCATCTACTCATATATCATGATTGAGATCATGGGTCACATATATTATATACAATCATGGGTCACAAATATTATATACGTGGGTTGGAGTCACATAGCAAGCTTTCCCATTAAATTTTTGAAAAAGATTAAATTACGGGGCAATGTTCATCTATCTTTTACCTTCTCTCCAAATATTTATCGTTCCCTTGTTTACAAAAAAAATAGATTTTGTATAAGGGTGTGGTTTACGCAAGGTGCTTACCTACCTTAAACAATCGAAGCCCCACCACTGATCTTGTCGGAAGATACAATTTCGGAGTCGGAAAATACTGGCGATGGCTTGAAAATATGTTTGTACTCCAAACTATGAAACTTAAATTCCAAAACGGGTTTGGATCAAGCAGATCGATAAATATTTAAAAGTCTTGAAAGTAGATTGTCGAGATAATATATCACAAGATGTACTATTTTTAGAACTTGAATTATTATTATTTTTGTCAGATCTGTTGAGGTAATAAATTTGAAGGTTTTCCAACATCAAAATAACCTTTCCTTATTAGTTTTAATAGTAATAAATTTGAAGGTTTTCCAACATCAAAATAACCTTTCCTTATTAGTTTTAATGGTGCACCTTCCATAGGAAACTATCAAGCTCTTGTTATATATATAATAAAAGTTTTTTTTTTTTTTTTTTTTCATGTCGATGCATCTTGATGTTGAGATGATCAATTTGAGAATATTTAGGCATCAAAACTAGTGAAATTTTTTAGATGCACTCTAATTTGATTTTTTAGAGCCTCGGCTCAATATAAATCTTTTCTATATTTAAAAGCGGTGTCCTAAAACCTAAAATTAGGTTTTAGGTCGCCCATCTACCCTACAGGTTTGATTGAACTGGATCGTTTCAAAATTGGAAAAAGATACAAAAACAATATTGGGCAATTCAAGGTGGGGGGACCTAGATCGCCTA
This sequence comes from Amborella trichopoda, assembly GCF_054954075.1. Lineage (NCBI taxonomy): Eukaryota > Viridiplantae > Streptophyta > Magnoliopsida > Amborellales > Amborellaceae > Amborella > Amborella trichopoda. The sequence goes on along the minus strand of NC_142336.1, from coordinate 50,256,520 downwards.
CCTACCATATTTCCAGATTTATGATTTCCAATCTGAATTGTCGGGTTCTAAGCACCTTATAAATTTCGAATTAAAGCAAGTTAAAACACCTTAATTTCCCCCGAAGTGACCGACTGTTTTCAAGTTCCAATGATGGAAGTGCTCATTTTACGTTCCTTAATAACCTTCCCTTTCCTTTTTTTATTGTACGTTTGGAAATTTATTTCTCTGGCGAAATATTGAAAAATCTAAATGTGGGTCGGATTCGAATCTAACCGGACAACCTGGGTGTCAACGGTTTCGATCTGTTTTCCACTGCAACATCAGCCCTGCTTGCAAGGTAACCTCTAAAATGCCAAAAGATTTCATACTTCCACCGGAGTAAATTGTCCATTTACTCTCTTGGGTAAAACCCAATCTAGAGTAAGGATGGCTATGGCCCGGGCCAGCCGTGGCCCTAACCGGACCCTTGTCCCTATATGCCCGGCCCAGGTCTGTGCCTAGCCTTGTTAGGGCCAGGCTGGGTTGGGCCAACAACAAAAGAAGAAAAAATCAAATAAAAATTGGACTTAAGCCTTGCACAGGGCCTCAATTCGTGCTCCATGCCCTACTTTTTTGGGCGTTGAACTGGGCTGTCCTATTGCCTGCCCTAATCTAGAGGTAACTTTAAGACATCAAATTTTGGAGGTGCAACCTATTCAATTCATAGACTAACTTCAATAAAAGAAAATAATTTCAAATTGCACTATCTATGCACGAGAACAAATAATATCTTAAGATTGAACATAGACTACCCAATTTTTAAAGGGGCAGATCTAAAACTCAAAATGCAATTTTTTGTCTTTTGACAATAATCACCAAGAGATTCTTAAGTGGTTTTTAAATTTTAAAATTGAAAAAATCCTCCCAAATAGGTCACCTGAACAAGGAAGTAGAAGTATAATTTGCTCTACAGCACATAGTATATGTTCTCAGTTGTAAATCTTATTCTCTCCTCCATTTCCAAATTCCCCACTCAGCACATAGTATATGTTCTCAGTTGTAAATCTTATTCTCTCCTCCATTTCCAAATTCCCCACTCACTTAAAAATATAGGAAAAAGTTTATATAGAGCTGGGATCTAAACAATTAAATTAGAGCTCACATCAAAAATTTCACTAGAAAAGGTTGTTTTGATGCTCAAATATCCTCAAATTGATCATCTCGACATCAAGATGCATGAATATGAGAAAAAAAATGAGTTTCAAGTTTCAGAAATAGTGCATTTTGTAATGCATTTTTTGATCATCAATTTTCAAGAATTTTTAGTTTTCATAGATTTTCTCAATGTACACTATTTTTGAAGGTTTATATTTTATAATTAGTGATAAAAATATATTTTAAGGCTCACAAAGAGTTCCGATGGTATTGAAACCACACTTCTTGACACTATTTGAAGGTGGGTTTTATTTTGATTGTTTACTCTATACAAATCGCACCCTTTTTAAAGGGCCATATCTAAAAGTTTGAAAACTCAAAATACAATTTTTTTTTCTTTTCTGACAATAATCACCTAGAGATCTTTAACTGGTTGTCAAAATTTCAAATTGAACAAAAATCCTCCTAAATAGGTCATATGAACAAGGGAGCAGATATATAATTTGCTCCAGCAGCGCACACTATACGTGCTCAATTAGGAATCTTATTCTCTCCATTTCCAAATTGCCCACTCACTAAAAAATAAATGCCAACGTATTTCCCCCAATTATCCATCTTGCCACTTCCAAAGGACGTGCTCCATGGTACGTGGCCTCTAAAGACAGTTATGCAGAGTATAACGCCAATTTATTACATTCTAGAAATTCAATTTATTTTCGTTCTTAATTAGTGTGTAAATAATCTCTGGAAATTCAAGAGATAGTTGGAACTTTACCAATTTATCGCTTCACATTACGCCCTTACAGCAACAGCACAAAGCAAATCCAAAATCTATTAGTAAGGATAAGAGCGTAATTTTAGATTACAGGGTAGGGGATTTGGTCATTTCATCCGAAATTAAAATCTTTAATTTCTGATTGATTTTCTTAGCTAGATCCAGCCTGTATAAATTTCAGTGCAAACCCACGTTCGTTCTTACTTCTTTGACTTGGTGGTTGAAACTTGAAAAAGTCTCCTTAAAAAGAAGTAATGACCTTTGTTCAATTAAATTAAATTGCACTCCTATTTTTTCTTCCACTGTAGAAATATATTCCTTTTTTTCAGTTTCTGAGTTCACTTATGAGATCGAACAAAACCCATTTCGATTTTGGGTACCTGTTCTGTTTCATGGCGACCCAAGTTATCATCTTTCAGTTAGTTTTGCATTGACTGTGTTAAACCCAGTGGTAGATTGCAAAATAGAGTGTATTGGTAAACTTGGTCCAGTTGGGTTTCGTTGGTGGTCTGTATTTGTGGTTGTGGGCTCTGGGATTTTTTTTGCCAAAAAAAGGCAACAATGGCGGCATCTAGAAGATAAGACTTGATGTAAGTCAGCTATGGACAGGATGATATCCTCTGTGTTTGCTTGAAGACAGCTCTTATACAGGTAGATATCAATATATAATCCTCTAATTTACATTTCAAAAAAGAAAAAGAACAAAGATAATCCTTTAATCATCTAAAGCGATTCTTAAGTGTTTCATGCCCATTTCCCCTTTTTAATCTTATTATTTTTCCACTTCCCTTTCCTTTTTATAATCGATATTTAATTTTGTAAAGATGGGTTTTGCATAAAAAAACTGTATAAGAATGACTCAAGCTGATCTGGGTTAGTCCTGTTCTGCTTCTGTTCTGTGTCCTTTGCTTTCTTCTTTTTTCTCTTTTACTATTTTAGCCTTTCGACTTTATATTTATAATTGATTTTTGAGATGGGTTTTCATTTGGAGTTTTATAAGAGTTGGAAAAAGCTGACTTGGGGCAGTGGGTCTGCTTGTTCTCATGCATCATGGAGTTTTATTTCTGGGATTTGTTCTGGAAAAGAAAACTTGGTTGATTTTATTCATACCGTAAAATCTAGTGGATATAGATCATTCAGGGTTTAGCATTTATGGATTCATTCTCTTGTCGTGCATCTATGGTACTTGCTAAATTTTCAGAGTAATGCTCTGAAAGCTCGTTCTTTTGGGCTTGAAACGGGTATTTCTGATGATGACTTAGGCTTCTTTGTAGGTTTTATCTACTGGGTTGACTTGTTTAGGAGAAAGGAACAATTTGGCTTTTGGAGAAAGAGGTGATTCGGTGGAAACAAATTGAAAAATTGGTTCAGAGCTAATTTGGAAGTGAAAGCATTGGGCTGGAGATATATTTACAGCCAACTGATGTTTCGAGATGGAATGTTATTGGCTTTGAAGAAGTTTTCGGTGTTCCTTTTGAGGTTACATTGTCTGGTTTAGGAATCAGACATACATAGAAAAGAAAAGTAAGAGAGAATTTCGAATTTGGGTAATGCCCCATACGAGGCTTGTTTTCGTAGTATTAGACACTACTACACTGTGTCTTATTCTCTTACTGATCCTTTTTGGGTTCCTCTGTCTTCTGTATGTGATTTACTTCCATTCTAAGACTCTAAGTGAGGGGTATATCCAGTTACGCAGCTTTAATGCACATTGGGTTATCCGAGTCATCCTTATACTCTTTGCTATTTTTTGGGGACTGTTCGAGACCTCACGTATTAGTTTATTGAAAACCACGGGTTGGGTTCTTCCATTTCTAAGTTTAAGATGGCAAGAGAAATTGTGTGAGCTTTACATTGTCGGGAATCTGGGTCTCACAGAGCCAATCTTATTGCTCATATTGGCTGGCCTGGTTCAAGGTTCACTTTGGCAAAGTCGGCCTCATCGACGGAACAGGAGGTTGATTGGTCACACTCTTCTATTTTGCTTTCCAGTTCTTATTTTACAGCTCTATTGTGTTATAATTTTCCCCAGTCTTTGCAAGAATTTGGGAGATGATAGTGGAAATATTGGAGCAAAAGCTTGTAAATACTTTACAAAGCCATATCTGAAGGAAGGGAACATCGTGAGTTGTATCTATCCTCTGTCTGCCACAGTTGTACTTGGGGTGTTTGATTTCTTGTTCATCTGCTATTTTGTGCATATAGGAGTGAGAGTGATTTCACTGGCCATCAATAAGGGCCTCCAAAAGAGAGTTCGTTTCTTGGTATTCTCAGTTGTGGGGTTGCTTCCTTTGAGAGTTGCTCTTCTTGTGCTTTCAGGTTATTCTTTGCTAGGGCTTGGTTTATTTGAAGTTCTTGTGATGTTTGCATTCATAGCAATGCTTTTCTTATTGGTGGCTGGCATTTGTGTTCTCGTTTATCTGCCTGTTTCTGATTCACTGGCAGTAAGGGGGCTATGTACAGTGAGCAGTATTTGGTATTTGGAAAGAATTATGGCACCAATGGACTCTCTTAATAGGAATCTCTCGAGTATTGGTAGTGCTGATGATTCCTTCATTGTTGGGCAGCAGAGTCTTCTCGATGCAACTGAAAGTGGAACTAGTGAGAGAAAAGCTGCCGACTTTCACAAAGCAAACTTATTGGTTCCCATTCAAAATGATCATACCAGTTAAAAACACGAGCCATGTCAATCCATTCTAGTTTGTGGTGTCAGTTGGAGCATGCAAGTGGAGATTTATTATAGTTCCTTACGGTTTTAATGATATCTAATTTCCTCAATAGGGAAGTTAAAGTGAGCAACCTTTTCTCTGCCAAACTTGCTCCTCCTCCAATTTCTCCTGCTAAACTTGGAGTATGCCATGGGCCATTGTGCTGTGCAGCATGATGTTGTGGCTTCATGTGTGAATGACTTATCCTTGTTTTGTATTTGAGGCAAATTCATAGATGCAAAGAATAAGCCAATGAGTTACTCGAGCTTTGACGATGTTGATTTGTTTTGTATGTAATCAGCCCTTAATCATGTGAAGAGAGGTTTAAGTGATAAGTTTTGTTGTGTTGCACAAAGATGATTGTCTTCTGTGCAGGTGTATTAGAGTTGATAGGTTTTTGTGTGTTCATAGCTGATAAGTTCTATTATGCTTCACGAAGATGATTGTCTTTGTACAGCCCCATCCCCGCTTAATTGATAAGTTTATAGTGTTTTGTGATGGTTCTCATCTTTTGCTGGTTTATTTCTTTGTCCTTAAAGTATAATTGATTTCACCAGCCATTTCTATAAAATAATCCAATAAGTGATTTCATTTTGGATTTCACAGCAAGTTGGCAATATTGATTTGGAGTTGTTTCTACTTGCTGTTTACCGAAATGTGTTATGCTCATCAGTACTATGTGATGGGTTGATAAAAGTTAAAGCTTGATATGTTATTCTGAAATTCGAAACCCCTTATGTTGCTTATAGAATGTACTAGCAGCCTTTAAATGATACATTTGAAAATCAGTATAAATTTCATATTGCATTGTAATCTGATAATACTTGTGTTGTCCTTCTTATACAGTTTGCAGAAACTATTTTTTTCATTTTCAATTTTACCGTTTCTTGCTGCGTTTCTTCTTGGGTTTCTTTTAATGATGTTGGCAAGGTGGACAATTGAGTTTTTAGTTAGGTGAAGGGTTTTCAATTGGCATTCTCGCATTCCCATAATCTCTAAATTATGACACCAAACCCCCATAAGAATTAATTAGGAAGATTGACGGTGAGAATGTTTTTATTATTGGCTCATAATCTATAATAGGGGCATCGCTTAGCCTGGCATAATTTTGGGGTTTCCTTTATTGATGTTGGCAAAACACATGTACCTATCCTGGCCTAAATGGCAATTTCTTGTCTTTGTATTCCTTGGACCGCTTGCTTCGTGATAGAATGTGGTGTTTATTCTATGAACTATGATACTTGGTTGTCATGGTTTCATCTATATTTCTTCTCTCATGTGAAAAGGTATTCTTTTGAATATTGAATTTGCAGGGAGTTCATTCTTTCAGGCAACGTTTGGGATACATAGTTCTTCTCTTTTTTTTGGGTTAAATGGGTGGGTTTGGAGCAATTACTATTGGGATACATATGTTTTCTATTTTTTTGGTTAAATGGGTGGGTTTGGAGCAATTGCTATAATGTTAATATCTTGATGGCAAGTCCTGTTGTATGTGGTCAGTCACACATATCTGGGGTACATGTGAACAGATACATAGGTTAACATGTACATATGTTTGTGGTTAAATGGGTGTGTTTGGGAGCAATTACTATAATGTTATCGTGTTGATGGAAAGTCCTGTTGTAAGTGGTCACACATATCTGGGGTACATGTGAACAGATAAATATTGAACATAATCAAGGAGAAGCAGCAGTTTGTTGATAGGGGTCCAAAATGATGAATGCCGCAGTTTCCCCTTGCAAGGTTTCTGTCTCTACTATTATTAGAAATTCCAATTTCTTTTTAAACCCCATTTAGAGTTTGTTGCGTGGAATTTATTTGTTTTGCATGCATGAAAACAGGGAGTAATAATGTATTCAATTCCAGGCATCACAATGTGCATTAGGCAAGGTTAAAGGCACAAACTTTGGTCCAAGAAAGAGCATAGTATCAAAGATGGAGCTCACTTTGACAAGACCAGATGATTGGCATCTACACCTTCGTGATGGTGGCCTATTGGAGGCTGTTCTCCCTCATAGGTAGGTTTTCCTTTAGCGAGCATATTATTCATTGTGAACTTGTGGTAAGTAATCTCTGTTGACTAATACAGAGACTTTAGTGTATGCTCATTGCAATGCTAAATAAGTTAACTTGTTTAACATTGCTTTCAAAAAAGAAAGCTAAATGACCAAACACAAAGTGGTTGTTTCTTTCTCTAAATGAAGTTCCTTTTACTACAGTGCAAACCAGTTTGGGAGGGCAATTGTGATGCCAAATCTGAAACCCCCAGTCACTACTACAGCTGCTGCTGTTGCTTATCGAGAAACCATAGTAAAAGCACTTCCCTCAAGATGTAATTTTGAACCCCTTATGACTCTTTACCTGACAGATAGCACAAAGCCTGATGAGATCAAGCTGGCCAGTAAGTTAAATTCCAACTTAATTGTGCTATATTTAGTAGTAGATATAGTTTATGTATCTGATGATCAGAAGTTTTCTCATTGAACTGTTGAATGTGTTAGTTCCTAACAATTGCATGGTAATTTAGCTATTCTTTGTCGCCACTTCCAGTGAAAAAACAATGGCTCGACTGTTGTGAAAATTGAATTAACGTTGGTGTTTGAAGCCCTGAAATTGCAACTGTACATGTGTTTTGAACAAAATTGAGGGGAAATAAGGCCATATGAATACATACATCCATGCATATATACATTTGTACATACTCACATGCGTGTATGTCAGGCTTGGGCTTGATTTGTTAAGGTATTGATGATTGCAACACTACTTCTGTTCAAGACTTCAAGTCCTACTGCTGACCTATCAAAAGAAAAAAATAAATGAATACATGCTTTCATGTATACATAATTATACCTACATATGGACATACATTATAGACTCAAAGATACAGAGACATTGATACTCAGACGTGCACTTCTACTTTGGTTACGGTCTTAATAGCATGTGTATTGGTCTAGTTCTACGTCAGAACGCCCCAAAAATCCTCGCTTGAAATTCCTAGAGTTCTTTAAAATCTTGTTCATCCCAAATCTGATGTGATTCTTGATAATAATCATTCAATGATCGTCATAATGGTTGTTTCTTCTTTCTATTTTTTTTTTTGGGGCTTAACTGCCCCCCCCAACACCCAAAAAAAAAAAAAAAAAGAAAACAATGTGATGACCTTGCATAGTCATTCTTTGGTAGTTTTCAGCTTGTATAACCATACAATTGTGGCCCAGGATCTTTCAACTTATTTAGAGCCAATAATCTAGTCTATATCTTGGCATCATCCTGATCCCATTCTTATCAATGTACAGTAATCTGACAAATTGCTTTGTCACTTAGTAGCTGTCCCAGCTATTTGCTAGCCAAAATCTCTTCCAGATACAAGATCAGTGTTTTAAAAAGCGGACCACCCAGCTCCTGGGCGGCCGCCGAGGCAATCCAGAAGGCCTGGGCCGCCAAATTAGGCAGATATCCCTGGGTGCCCACCTAGGCACCTGCCTGAACCTGTCTAAGGCCTATGCCCCACCCAATGGCGGAAATGTGGCTCCTTGAGGGTATTTTTAAGTCTTTTTTTAATTCTAAAGGGGCAAAATTGTGGGTTTTAGGTTCATTTGAAACTTAAAACCCATTAGAGGCTATTTTAGAGAGAGAAAACCCCAAAAAAGGAAAATTTTTCTACTGGGCTGTCTAGGTTTTGGGCGCCCACCTAGGCAGCCGCCTAAGCGCTGGGCAGCTTGGACCCCCCCGACTGCCTAGGTGCCGTCTAGTGCTTTTTGAAACACTGTACAAGATGTTGAACAGCCATAATGTTTGTATCATTTGAATTGAAGGATATCTGCATTAATAGGGTTAGCACATAGTTGTCGGGTGCAGGTAAGCTCTCGGGAACGGGAGCTGGCTTGGGTTCGTAGAACCGTGGATTGTTGGAAGCTCCTTGTGGTTAGGATGGTCGCCCGTACAATCCTATGTCAAGGGAGCACCTTCCTTGTCACAGGGAAGTGCGATTCCATGAGGTAGGATCTCAATAGTTAGTTTTAAGGGATCATGGATGATGTGTGGTTTCACAGTATCATAGGGCACAAACCTGAATAAGTGCTTATGAATAAGTGCCAAATAGAGAAAACATCATATGCACTGCATCATACACTTTAGAACTGTGGTTCAAACCTGCTGGGAAAGAGGATCACAATATAGGGATCCACGTTCTTGGTTGCTCTAACTTTTTCATTGTAACATTAAAAAAGAAGGCTTTCGGATTCTCTCCTCTCCCTCCCATCTATTTTAGAAGGGATCTTTGTACTCTGAGCTATCCAAGTACGAATAGTCACTCTCCCCCCATTCTTCTCTCTACTTTCAAGTTCATTGTACTCAGTGACCGTATACTTATATATATATATCAGTTAACATTCTAAAAAAAAATATAGGGATCCACGTTCCATCCAAGATCCCTAGCTGGAATCATCGGATCAAGGTTCTGGAGCAGGTCTTTGACCTTGCCTAGAGGTTCCAGCAACTATGGGTATCACTTGTTAATATTGGAGAAAGATGCAAGAATCACAGCGAAGCAAACTTCCTTGCTTTAACTGAATTCTACCGAGCCCAATCTGAAATTGTTAAAATTAATCTGTGACGTTGAGAGCCAGGTTTCAACAGCACTACTGCGGGTCAAATTTAGAAAGTACAGCTCAGAGCGTGCTTCGTTCTCATCATTTGATCCCTCCTATATCATACTAATGTCATTTAAATGTTATGTATCAGTCCTAGATGTTTAACCAAATGGCCATATTTGTTTGCATTTATTTCAAATGATAGTTATTTAGTGAAATTGGAACCAAACTTCTAGAAATGTCGCTGAATGTAGCGGCTTGATTTGGCAGGGGAGAGTGGGATCGTCTTTGCTGTGAAGTTGTATCCTGCTGGAGCCACTACAAATTCTCAAGGTGGCGTGACTGACCTCTTTGGTAAATGCATGCCTGTTCTTGAGAAAATGATTGAGCACAATATGCCTTTGCTGGTAATTTTCTTCTATTATGTGATAGAGATGTGAATATCATTGATGAGTTCTGTTACGTAATGAATTTCAGAAGGTTGCTCTCTTGCTTAGTTGGGATAAAGCTCTGATGAGGATAATAATGGTTGCTCTCTTGATTATACTCATGCTACAGTTAAATTTTCTGAATTTTTTCCTTTTTTGATGCTGCAATACTCTTGAGGAAATTGACAGAGTTGGCCATGGGGCAAATAGGAACAAAGATCAAGTATGCCTTGATGTTTTATTGAGGGAACATCAGTGCCATTTTGCAATTGACCCTGATTTTTCCCTTACTAAGTTTCCCCAGCACAGTTTCTGTGTGTGAAGATGCCAAAATGAATGAATGTCAACATCCCCCCTATCCCCACCAAAAAAAAAAAAGAGCTGCCAAAATAAATGTTGAATTCTCTATTTTTTATTCATACTTATTTTGAGGGGGAGTGTGTTAAGTACAACAGACTTTTGCACAGTTCCTTCTGTTACAATTACAATTAACTCGCCACACAACAGGATAATCAGTATAACCCCTGTTGAAGTGACAGGATTATTTATTTTTATAAAAATATATTTTCCTTGCTAATCAGAAAGGGAAACTGTTGCTTTTATTTGAACTATCCAATTCAATATGGTTGTGGCTTAGATATTCTTTCTGTAGCATCCATTCACTTCCTTGTGACAACGAATTGTAACTCCCAGCACTAGAGTGCTCTCTCTCTCACTCTCTATAAGATATTTAAAATTTTACTTTCTTTTTTATGGCCGTTATTATAGGTCCATGGAGAAGTTACAGATCCTGAGGCTGACGTTTTCGATCGTGAAAAGCTCTTTATTGATGAGATTTTAAGGCCGTTGATCCAGAAGCTTCCGCGGCTGAAGGTAGTAATGGAGCACATTACGACCCTTGATGCCGTCAGGTTCATAGAGTCGTGTTCTGAAGGTATGCTATGTTCTATTCAGTGAGTGTTCTATATATGTGTAAAGAAACAGTTTTTGTGAGGGTTTTGTTATATTTGGATGTGTTTTCAGGGCTTGTTGCTGCTACTGTGACACCGCAGCATCTTCTTCTCAACAGGAATGCATTGTTTCAAGGTGGATTACAGCCGCACAATTATTGCCTCCCAGTTCTCAAGAGAGAGATACATAGTACGTATTTATCTGTTTTACCATGTCAGATCTCATATCAAGATGGTAAATTTGCAAGTGACATATCTTTAATTGTTTACATAAAACCTTAGAGATCCTATTGAAATATCAAATATTTTGCTTGTATACTTTTGATCAATATAACATATGTCCAGTATTCTTTATGGAAGCCAATTTTAGAATTCATAGGTATGACTCAAAGGTGATTTCGAAATATCAAATATTTAGCTTGAAATAGAGTGCCTAAGGTAAGATGAGTTTTTATTGTTACAGTAGCAAATTTTACGAGTTGTAGGTCAGTTTTTATTGTTACAGTATGCTTACTTGCCTTAGAAAATCTAGTGAAGATCTTCAAAAAGGGTTTGCACTATTCAAGGTATTATTATTTGGAGGCATGAATAACTCGAGATCTTTGGGGGGGAAAAAAATACCATATAGAGGAACTGTACTTCATTGTTCGTAAATAATGGCACCATCAAGGTTTGAAAAATTGGCGAACCGGACCAGAACTAGCTGGTTTGGTTCGGAAATCTGGTCCCACTTATTTTAAAATATTTTTTTTCAATTTTTTTTGTTCTCTATTTTTTTTTTTTTAAATTCCATTGGCCTGTTCACTCACCTGGATCATTGATCTAGACTGGTTTTCCAGGTGGACAATTCGGGTCACCAATCCATGTTTTAAAACCTTGGGCATCATTGCACAACAGCATGAAAAGAACCAATTATTGGTCTTTGTTCATGTTGTTGAAATGGGTATGGCAGCCCTTAGAGTTCTCCAGCAATACAGACTACAAAGTATTATTCTGGACATATAAAATCAGGAACCAATATGATTGTTTCCACAAGAAGATTGAAACTTAGCACTTAAAGAATTGGGAAAAAACTGCAAAATTTTTGAAGGGGATCCATATTCATTTCCTCTTCAACATCCCATTTCAAACTGATGCATTAAGAAATCTTTTAGTTGTTGTAAGTTTGTATATGTGGGAGTAGGAAATGAAGTTGTCTGTGATGCATGTGGAGGCCTTCTTCACGTTGAAGCTTGCATTCTTTGGTTTACTTGGTCATTTGCCTTCTCTTCTGCTGTTAGAAATATTGAATGATTTTCCTTAAAAAGAGGAATGAATTCCCACAGTTTAAATCTTACAAGGAACTATGAGTTTACATGTTTGGTTCTTGGGACATTTAGTCTGCTTGTCTGATACTTGTCTCTCTATACTAAAGGAAATTTGATGTCATATGGGAGAAATCATACATTATCAATCAATCTCAAAATACTGTGTACATTACTTGTTGTGCTCTATGTTTGCATTCATCGAGAACTTTTGTATAAATATCTGAGATGAAGCTCTTCAATATATAATAGACCTCCTGGTCCGAATTTTGAGTACTTCCTATCCCACCAAGTCTAAGTTGGAAAAGCTACCCAGATCCCCAGCTCATTTGAATCCCATTCGAGTGTGGACCATTATTTATATGCCTCCTGCTCTGTCTACAGCTTTGTGCTCCCTCTCTCTCTCTCTCTCTCTCTCTCTCTCTCTCTCTCTCCTGATCTTCTGGAATTGTTGCAGGGCAAGCTATAGTTACTGCTGTGACGAGTGGAAGCAGCCAATTTTTCCTGGGAACTGACAGTGCCCCCCATGAGAAGAAACGCAAAGAGAGTCCTTGCGGATGTGCAGGCATATATAGTGCCCCTGTTGCCTTATCTCTTTATGCCAAAGTATTTGAACAGGTTAGAATCTTCTGCAAGATAACTTTTAACCATTGATCAATAGAACTTTATAAATCACAAATATTTGTTGCCATCTCTTATTTGTTTCTAAATGCAAATAGTGGTGTGCTCCTTTTTTTGAACCTTGCATCCATCAGCCATTCTATATCTCATGGAGATCATGGGTCTTTTCTTTTCGTTCCTTAAATTCAAATTGTAGGTTGCCTTTTGTTTTTCAATGAATGATGACTTACCTGCAATGGTGGCTTGCCTTCACTGTGTAACCTTAGGCCGGTGCGCTGGATAAGTTGGAGGCATTCACCAGTTTCAATGGGCCTGATTTTTATGGCCTTCCCCGGAACACGACGACTATCATACTGCATAAGACCCCTTGGAAGGTTCCTGAATCTTATGATTTCTCTTCAGGGAGCATTATACCCATGTTTGCTGGCCAAACACTGGAATGGCTTCCGTCTCACTTGCTTTAATCCAAAACAACAGTTTTTATATTATTCAACTTTTAATGGAGGGAGTTCGTGAACCTTGGAAAAATAAATAGTTCTTAACCTTCAGTAATTTGCCTTTGCAATGGGGAATCAAATCAAAGCAAGATCTGAAATGCTTCAATTCAGTGTATGAGACAGAGGGATCAACTACATAAGAAGTTCGTGCGGTTTGGCATTTATTCAGGAAGTCAGGAAATTAAAGGTATGGGCCAATCACGAGACATGGTACACATCCTCTATATTTGTGGATTTCCACTCTGGGTTTACCACTGGTTTACTTGGAAAATTGGCATTCCGGATTGGGAGTTGGTTATCCGGATCAGATTCAGAAGTTGGCTGGTTCCCGAACTAGAAATCGGTTTTGACTTGGTGGCAATTGTCCAGAGATTTGGGTGATTAAATCTGTAGAATCGGCAATTTAAGTCAGACAACCGAGCAATTCTTGCTTATGTAGTTTTCTATATCTTTTTGAATAATTTGTTATTTTTCGACTCTGAAGAATACCATGGAGGGCAGATCCACAAGTAGATTCCGGGTTTTAAAACACTAGTTATGAGCCAAAGGGGACTTCTAATATTAAATCTGGCAATTATCTTTCATTTCAGGGAAATTCACCCCATCACCCTGAACTGATACACTAATATATTGTCCAATATTACATGTTTAATCTAAATATATGATACCTCATATAATTCATAATATTTAAAATGTTAAATGTATATTTAGAATTTTATACAAGTGGTTAAACATATATAATTCTCTCTCGAAAATATGTATTAGATAGTAAGAAAACGTATGTATACAAAAGAAAAGATAAATGGTCTCCTCCTAAACAATCTTTATGTTTAAACTTTAAAGTTAAAACTTTAACTAGATTTTATATATATATTCTATTTATTTAATATATAAGTTTATACATATGTTAAAACTTTGACATATATCTTACACGGATATCTAATACATCTAATTATCTAGCTAAAGCTCTCTAGTTTTAAACCAATTATTTAAAATACAACGTTTGTGCATATATTAGAATCAAAAGTTTAAAATTCGATGGGATTGTCTACAAAGAGACTACTTACCTTTTTTACAAGAAAGTCACAATCATACATGTACTTTAGATTTCAAAATAATTAGTTGCAAGTGTCATTGATTAAATACAGGTCCAAAATTTTTTTTTCAGATTTCGTGATTCAGCTCAAGCCATCTAATCTGGCATCTTCTAATGAGTGGTAATAGTTGACCTCATTAAAAAAGGTAAATGACTTGTTTGTAGGCAATCCCAAATTTAATTATATTATGTTAGATAATCCCTTCCTAATACAACCAACAAGAAGAGAGAGAGAGAGAGAAATAATATATGCAAAGAAATTGGGGTTATTTGGTTGAGAATTGAATGCGATTTTGAAAGGTATTGGGTTTTTATTCCTCATGGAGCTGCCGATTTTTGCTGAAAAAACCTCAAGAAATCCAAAAATAGGTCACCCTGGCTTGAATACGGTTGCTTTTTAATCGATTGGGGGTTCTGTATAAAGATAAATTTAATTATCGAAGCAAAAATGCCAACTTTTCACATGTGCAAAGCAGCAAAAAGGAAGGAAGATGCCCTGGCAAAAGGCTTACTAGGAAGACTCGCTCGATTTCAAGAGAGGCTAGGGCGGTATGTAATTGAACTGATTTGACTCAACTAGTATCGAGTCAAACCGGAGATATTTTTAACGCTAGTGAAAAGTGATGGGTGTAAGTCTAAGATGAGATCCTTTGAGCTGAAGTGCTTTGATCGAGTGGAGTGACAGCCCAACCATCACTTTTTACAATTAGTAGTTGGGTGCGTGTGATTTATTATCCAATAAAGTAGTGCTCTTGTTGTTGCAATAGAAATAGGCTCACAGCAATTGGTTGGGTTCGATTCAAATAATAAAATAAAATAAAAAATAATTTAAAAATAAGAATAAAAAGTTTCTTCACTTCACTTAACCATCTAATTCACTTAACCATCTAATAGGTTAAAATTGGCCAGTCCAACATAGCGTAAATTAGTCAAATATTAGTTTTAACCAGTTTTTTACCAAAGTTTTTATTTTGGACCACACCATCCAAAACACCATTCAACAAGCTAACGGTGAACCACATAAATCTTTATGTTCTTATTGTAAGTGTTTTATGCTTTATTTTTCGTACTTTATTTACTAAAAATCAACCCATCGGATTTAGAGCTTCCACACGCAACAAGTGGTATCAAAGCCTGATTTGGAATTTTTAGTATGAAGGTAAAGGTTTCGAAAAGCTTCGAGAAGGAGAAATTTAATAGCAAACATTATTTTTCTGCAAGAATTATGAAAGAATTTATTTGATAAAATATGATAAATTCATAAAGCTAAACAATAGATGTTGGCATGGTGAGCAGGTGATTTTAATATCCAGGTGGAGATTGGTGAATTTGGTACTATCCAAAATCACCAACATAAGGAAATCTCATATATTTGTGATATTGATATTGATAAGTTTCCTAAAGGAAATAGAAGTCCAAAAGGATTAGGACTCTTGGATATATTTTTTGGTCTTTTGAGATATATGTAACAAGTTTTTTATTTGGCATAGATTCTTAACCTTAAATATATAGGAATGAAAGTGCAAAAAATTTGTGTGTCCTATTTGGATCACTATATAGGAATGGAGATTTCTTTTAGAAAGAGAGAATGGCATGGCCTATTGTGCATAAGATGCAAGGTTTCCTCTTAGAGAGAAGAGAGCTTCATATGGAAAGAAACATTGGGATGATATTTCTTTTAGACTCTCGAAGATTGATCGAGCTTGTTTTTTGTAGAGAAGCAATTCCCATTGAAATTTTGAGTGATTTTCCCTTTTAGTTAGAGAGAGTCAATTTCTCGTTGCTCTCATGTCTCGATCTGATGTTGCGATAATAGTTGCTAGAAGTAAATAAAAAGAAGGGAGAGTGATTTAAAAGAGTTTGCTCGCCTTGGGTTTTGTCGGGTTTTATCGAGATTTAAAGAACTCTATGTTCTAAAATCTTTGATGTAATTTTCATTTGATATAGTAAATTTCAGTTTGTCATGCTCGTGGATGTAGCCCTTCTGAGGTGAACCACGTAAATCTTTGTGTTATTAATTTATCGTACTTTATTGACTAAAAAACAACACATCGGATTTAGAGCTTCCACGCACAACACGTATCACCCTCTCTTGAGGTTTGGATATAGCATAGAACTTTATCTTGTATATCCTTTGATACACTAAGGTCGTCTTTTGGTGAAGTCCGTTGCATGGCCTATTTTATTTAAATTAAATAACAAAGGGGTTTTTATAGATTTAAAATCAACACTAATAATTTGAAAACACTGTTATCGGCTTGTTAGAGAAAGGGACTTACAAAATTTATCGGCTTGTTAGAGAAAGGGACTTACAAAATAGTAAGTAAGAAGGAACCAAACCCCTGCTTTTTTGCCTCCATTTATCCCTCCATTTATCTCAGGTAAGGAGATCACAGTTACTCTAACCATCAAAAGTGAAATCTGACATGTGAAATTTTGAAATTTGACAACAACTTGGAAAGTGAAATTTTGAAATTTGATAACAACTTGAAATGTGAAATTTGACAACATGAAATTGTATGCTATGAGACTATCTATCTTAGATACAAGGTCACAATTACTTAGCAATCCAATGTAAAATCTGAAATCTGACAACTTGGAATTGTATACTGAGACTATCCATCTCAGATACAAGGTCACAATTACTTGTAACAATCTAATATAAAATTTGACAACTTGAATATGTCAGAAGGTTTGAAAAAATTTCTTTTTAACTTTGGCCTAGCCAATAAAACAAATGCAACCACCTAATTTGCATCCCATGGTTAAGATCAACTGCAACCTTCATGTACCAAATATAAATGCTCTTATCGTGTATTTCTTCGTAACCGGAACAACTTAGAAGTAAGTGATCGGTCCAAACATATCCCTAGCATGTTTAGTTTTTTCAAACAGGGTTTAGTTTTCAAGCAGCGTTTAGTTCTTTCAGCTAATTAATGGGAGATTTATGATAAGAAAAAGTGAATTATTTTACTTCTCACGACCCTCAATAGACCTTTCAATGTCTATTGATACAACCCATAAAAGGTTAGGATGTTCTTTATACATAAAGAATTGTAATGGTTTCGTGAGGTTTTTAGTAGCTCCCAGTTTCGATGGCAAAGTTTTAGCTTCTGTAATGGTTTCGCGAGGTTTTTAGTAGCGAGGTTTTTAGTAGCTCCCAATTTCGATCGGGAAGTTTTAACTTCCCCAACTTCACGGATAAATTCTCCTACTGGTGCCTCATAAAAGGAGTAATGTGTACAAGTGAGTTGGTGGATCATAACCCTCAAAATACCATAATATGATATTTTGAGCAGTTCTAATCAGACATTAGGGAATAGATAAAGAAAAAGAATAACATGAAAGAAGGAAAAAGGATAGAATTGAACAATCCTTATAGTTTTGGAGAAACCCTCCACTTCATTTCCAATTTCCACTACAACATCCAATCGACAAGCTATCAAACACAATAAGCAACCTAACCCTAACCCTAACCCTAACCCTAACCCTAAGCTTACACTATGAGACAATTCAGTTTATTAACATCAAGCATGTAAGTAAAACTAAAATCTAGCTTCGGGGTGGTGAGCGCACACAGTGGCATTAGTAGGGGCATAGGCAAGGGGCCCAGTAGAGAAAACAGCAAGTGGGTACCCACTGTCAAGAACCTGATGAAATCTCAGGGGGGACCCTGTTATTCCACCGTGTAGATCAGTGGCCTTTTGACACGTGGCCAGAGGTGATGATGCCAAAAAGACCTTGCATTTATGGAAGGCATAGTTTGTAACCTTGTTTCTTGGGGCCTCAATGAAGAAGTACCCATTTTTATCAGTTTTGCCTTCCGCTGTCACCACTTGCTTTGAGCTATTGCATTCTAAACGAGCCGTGGCACCTGAAAAAAAAAAATAAAAAAAAAAATTAAAAAAAATTAAAAAAAAAAAAGAAAAAGAAAAGAGAGGAATAACATGAAGCCCTCGGATTAAGTAGCTGAATTCATTCATTTATTTTGGATTTAGGGACTGTCATATGGCAGGAACCATGCAACACGTGTGAATCATGCACACATTGATTTTATCTACCAAAAAGTTCAGACATATGCATGTTGCATGGACATGCACATTTGCCTTGCCACCATGTGACATACACATGCATTCACATACTTTTTCCTTTTCTTTTTCCTATTTATTTTCAAACTCTCTTTCTTACCCATTGCAATAAATAATTAATCCCATGCGCTCATATAAATGTTTGTGGGCCCTTTTCTCGTAGATTGTCATTGCATGAAATCATTGAAATGACAAGAAAGCTGTGCATGAGGCCATACATATTTGCATGACGATTCATAGTTGCATGTACATGCATGTCATATAATGTGATCTACATGGTCATGACTCATGACAACAAAAAAATCGCTATGTAATTTGTCACTGTCTGATCAAAGGGAGGAACGGGGGAGAAGGAAAGTTGGTGGCATATATTGGTGGGATTCAGTCCTCCATCACTAACCAACCCACGGATGGAAGGTGGTGGCCTCATGGTATACTGTGATTGTGACCATGTGGGTCATAAACTAACATAAGTGTAACTAGTGAGTTCTCACATTCATACTCCTTGCATTGTCCAAATCCATATTCATACCTGCAGACCCTTGTATAGATTGGTTTTTCCCTTTTTTTTTAAAGAAAATATATTAAGGCATGATAAAAGATAACAGTGAAGACTCTTATATACCCATAGCAGTAGGAGCGGTATTTGAGACGCCACGTTATGGCACCCTACCGCCTTAACCACCTAGCCTAGTGCCTTAAACATGCTCACAATCATGCTCACAAATAACACTGAAATGAACAATACATCCAAGTAGCCTCATATCACACACATGCACATGTACATGTACAGTGAAGTACTAAACATATACAA
Organism: Amborella trichopoda; assembly: GCF_054954075.1. Taxonomy (NCBI): domain Eukaryota; kingdom Viridiplantae; phylum Streptophyta; class Magnoliopsida; order Amborellales; family Amborellaceae; genus Amborella; species Amborella trichopoda. Next base: position 50,237,531 of record NC_142336.1, on the reverse strand, counting down.
TGATACAAGCGCATGAAATGGACATGGAAAAAAAGGTCTAAGAGACATGAAGTTTGTGTCAAACAAACCTTCAAGTGTGGACATAAAAAAAAAAGTCTGAGACATCTGCGGCTTGGTTTGTTTGAAAGAATGCAAGCAAGAAAACGGATGCGCATTACCGCAACAGCTTTCGTGCTAGGCTAGCCATTGGTTGTTGTAAGAAAACCTAAGAACGTTATTGCAACAGCTGTCGTGCTGGGCTAGCCGTTGCTTCTTGCAAAAAAAAAAAAAACACAGATGAGATATGCAGTTTTGTGTCAAACCAACCTTGAAGTGGGGTGGCTCCAAGCAGAGTGTCATTGGCTGAGTAGTTGCATGACTTGCAATAGATGACACCCTCAACTGCAATGCTTAGTCTCTGGGGCAGGTGCTTGAGGGTTCCCTCAAATTTAGAAGAAGCCCCAACAAGTACAAGTAGCATAAGAAATAGAGAAACCCTAGCTAAACTTGGAGGAAACCCCATGTTTGGAGGAAAAGGTGGATGTGGGGGTCATTTATAGAGCCTTATGAACGCACGATTCTCGGCACGTTTTGTTGATCGAGGTTTGTAGACAGCTAGCAATAGTTGAATTAGAGGAGAAGGTTTGAGGTGAGCAATCCAAATGAGTGGTGGTTTTTTTAACATTTGGAAGAGGTGAAGGTGATGAGTTGGGGAAAGGTGGTTTTGGTGACATTTGGAAGACACCACCAGAGCTTGGAGCTGTGAGATTAGTGCACAGGTGATGTTGGGATTTGGTATTATAGAGGCTTTTGAGTTTATCGGGGTTTTCGTTGGAGGATTTTGACAGGTGGTGCAGTTTTGCAGAATGATTTCACATGTGGAAGCTCATTCAGTGACCTGAATGGCATGAGAACGTGGTCTAGAGAAATTTTCCACTGCCCAATATAACGAATAAAGCATAACTCAGGTCTACAAGTCCCTCCCCTCCCCTCCCTCTTGAGCTGTGTTTGCCTGTAGCTTCAAATATGGAAGAGAAATTGATCAATCATCCCTCAAAACATTAGCAAACTCTGCATTGTCTAGGCTCCTGGATATCAACATGCCTTATTACCTTTACTCAAGTGCGAAAATAGCTCTTTTTCTAAAGAGAAATTGTTGTGATGGGATTGAAATTTGTGAGAAGGCTGCGGCGCAACATATAGAGCTGTACCCCTAATGGAAACTGCATCGTATATATTTTATCCAAAAGATGTTATAGTCCCTTGGGAGTACACTGTCAATTTACTCCCTCTTGTAAAAATCCCACCTCAAATTAATTTTAGTTTTAGGACCCTAAAATTTGAGGATCATCGACCCATAGACTAATCTAATTAAAAAAAAATTGCGTAAAATACACTCTCTACATACTTGAAAAAAATAATGTCTCGAGATTGAATATAGACCATCCAATTTTTAGATGGTGAGATCAAAGTGTTAAAAAACTCAAATTTCATTTTTTTTTTTTTGGAGAATAATCATCTAGTGTTTTAGAAGGTTCTCAAATTTTAAATTGAAAAATCTTTCCAAGTAAATCTTATGCCGAGGGAATAAATGTAACGTATGCTCCCAAGGGAGTATGGTACACTTTCTTTTTTAATTCTTTAATGAATTTTTTTTATTAAAAGCTTATTATATCAGGTTGTAATATTTTTTTTTTTTTTACAGTTTAGTTTAAATAGGACCCTCTATGCGTCAAACTCAAGATATTATGTTGTAATGCTCGCTACCGTCACTACCGAGCCTTAAGCCGATTCATGTAAGGTTACTTGTAGCGGTAAGGTTGGACTGATCAATACTACTCTTTTTAGAGTTAATTACGTACAGACTTTATATAAGTAGGAAAAAACATTGTGCTCCCAATATTAAATTCAAGGTCGGTTAACGTAATTTTTTTTTTTACAAAATTACCTCTCAATTCAAAGATGCTATTTTCAAACCGTATTTTATTTTTTCAATACTTAAGTTGCGGTCCACGGTTGAAATTCTCGAATCAAAACTTAAATTTTGAAAAAAAAAAAAAGCGGTTCCAGAATGGCATTCTTGGACCGCCTTTTTTTTTTCAAAGCTTAAGTTTCGGTCTAAGGTTGAAATTCTCGGCCCGCAACTGAAGTTTTGAAAAGAAAAAGTGGTCCGAGGATGCCATTCCAGGACCGCTTTTAAGCTCTCTTTTCTTGAAAACTTAAGTTGAGGGATAATTTTGTCAAAAAAATAAAAAGTCCCATTGATCGACCTTGATTGTAATTTTCGGATATAAAGAGAGCATTTCGTATTTTTCTAACTTATTTAAGGTTCATGTCTAAATAACTTTTCCTCTTATTTGAACAATTAACATTTGACATCATTTTAAAAGACGTGCCACATTTTTATAAGGGCAAGCTTTCTATGCTTCCCCTACAACATAGAAATTCTATCATCCCTTTATCCAACCGTCCATTTTGAATGGAAGGCTAAGATTGCCCCAATCACAATGTCACGTCTCTATACTATTTTATTTTTAAATTTTTTTCTATAAACTATTTTAACACCAAATTTTGGACGTTCATTCCTCTATTAAACTCGCACTAGCGAAAAACATATAAAAAAATATTTTTTTATAAAATAAAATGACCAAAATACCTTTGAAATTTTCAAGAGGTATTTTGGTCATTATATTTTATCAGAAAAATTAGTTTTAATATTTTTTATAGGTGCCCCCCAATGAGAAGATGATATGTACCAAATTTCATATTCATACAATTTGTATAAAAAAAAACTAAAAATAAAATACTTTGAGACGTTGGATCTAAGATCAAATGGTGAGTAGCTCTCTTGATCAAAATTGGATGGCTAGATGGTAGGGGGAGGATAGAACTCCTATGCTTTAGGAAAAACATATAAACCTTTCCCTTTTTTATAATGTCTTAAAAAGTATGTCAAATCTAAACTGTTTAGAGGTATAACATATTGCAACCTTACTTTCACAACAAAGACAACTAAGGTTGCCACCTTATATAGACTACACCTTTTTATTCGTTTTCTTGATTTACTGTTAACTTAGGGTTATGTGCGAATAGAACCCTAAATTATGGGGCGCTACATCCATTTTTTTTTTTTCATGAAATCCTCTTTAAATACGCTTTGGCATTCACGAGGCTCTAAATATCTTTTTCTTATTAATAGTTTAATTTTGGGATGTGATAGATTTTTTTAAATATTTTCTAAGTCTCCCCCACACATTATAAATTTTCAAGTGATTAGAGCTCTAATATTGGCTTCCAAGGAAAATACTCTATCAAAGACTCTTTATATATGGGAAGGTGCAAAAGAATACCATTTCCCTAGGCATTCCAAATATTTTGTTATCATAACACCTATTTTATAATATTTCTTAACAGAAAAATAATTAGTTTGTATAAGTAGTTTACAAAAGAAAGTGACATCTCGAGGTGTTTTCAAAGCATCAAATTTTTAAATTGCGTATGCGATGAACAAACACCGAAGTATTGACTCTGTCTGGCCAATGCATAAACAAGTTGAATAGGGTACAGCAAGTGGAATCCTATAACACTTCATGACTGCGGCCAAGACCATGGACTGCAGTGCTCATAAAATTCTTGAAACACGGTTTATGGGAATAGAAGAAAGAAAGAAGAGACAAGAGAAGGATTAATTGAGGCACCCCTCAAATATTCACCAGAAGAGGTCGTTTTGATGTCCAAAAATCTTCAAATGGTTCATCTTGACCTCAAGATGTATGGACATGTGAAAAATAGATTTCAAGTCTTAGAAATATCATATTTTATAATGCATTTTTTGAACAGTCAATTTTTAAGATTTTTAAATGTTTATAGATTTGCTCGATCTATACTAATTTTGAAGCTTTAAATTTTATAATTAGATACAAAAATAAATTTTCAGACCATCACAAATATTTTTGGTACTAAAACATCTTTCGGCAGTATTTGAAGGTGCGTAGCTTTGCCTAAAATTGCAACCTTAAACAATCAAAATAAGGCGCCCCTCCAAATTTTGTCCTAGGATGCGATTTTGGTGTTAAAATTTTTAGAATGGCCTGGGAATCTATTTTCAACTCTAAGAATAAATTTTATACTCTAAAAGTACCCCAAATGAAGTATATATATATATATATAGAATGGATAGTCCATAACATGTTGCAAGATGTACTATTTTTTAACTTAAAATTTTATTTTTTTCCTATATCCATATATCTTGATGCCGAGATGATCAATTAAATATGTTTTCAATATCAAAATAGCATTTTCTGATGTATTTTTGATGTACACCTTAATTCTACAATTTAAGACGTCAACCTTATATCTTGGCATAGAGATAGGGAGTTAAGTTGCAAAAGAACCCCAAAAATTCACATGTATATCGGACAGGGGACTATAAAATCTGATGCATTGTATCATAATAACCTCATGACTATGAGGTCATCACCCTTACATGGGTTGGATGTTGATGGAGGGGGTAGGTTCGATGAACTAATTGTATATAAACCTTATTATGGTTTTATCTGGTAATGAGAATCCATAAAAGGTTCTATCTCACCTTTAGTATTCCTCTCTCTACCGTACTGTCGAGATATTAAGTGCTTCTATCTCTATGAATTTAATCACGAACAATTTCATTAGTCATCTATTCCCGCACTCTCTCTCCATCACCATTCAACTCATTAATTAGAACAATCCGTGGTCACATTTTTTATCATGAACAATATTATACTATACTTTTATATAAGGGAAAATATCCTATTATCTCTTATTTCTACCTTCAATATCTCATCAGATCCAAAAATTAAAAATATTACTTGTAAGTAAAAGGACTCTATCTTTTCTATCTTGCGACCCCCTAAATCCTTTTGACCATGTATTATTGACTTCAACAACTTATAAAATAACTCTATATATCTCTCTCTCTTTCTCTAAAACTCAATCTCTTTCTCACATCATCGTCTCTCTCAAAACTCATCTCTCTCTCACATCATCGTTTTTCTCTCTCTTTCTCAAAACTCCATCTCTCTTCCTAAAACTCAAACTCCATCTCTTTCTCTCTTTAAAACTCCAGCTCTCTCTAAAATCCAAACTTCCTCTCTCTCTAAAACTCCATCTTTCTCTCACATATAAGAAGGTGTGCTCGTGTTCGAGCTCAAGCTAAACCCCTTGGCTGGTAAATTTATCGAGAAGTGAAGAGAGAGAGAGAGCGTTTTAGAGAGAGAGAAATGGAGCTTGAATAGGGAGTCATTTTAGTGTTTGTTGGGTAAAAACTTTATGGTCAAGGGTACATAGGGTTGTAAGATAGAAACGATGGGGACCGTTTGCTTACAAGTAATATTTTCAATTATTGGGTCTCATGAGATATAGAAGTTAAAAATGGGGGATAAGGAGATATTTTTCCTTTATATAAAGGGGAAGCCGATGCCCAAATCTAGTCCCAGCTTAACCACTTAAATAGTAGTAATTCATTTAAGAAGCGTATTTGGTATGCGTGAAAATACTTCCATGAAAATATTTTCAAAAGAAAAAACTCCCTCATGTGGTTGATTAGGTGTAAAAAATTTTCACATCAATTGACTGCCAATTAGTGTTTAAAAAATGTGTTGGGACTGGTGTGAAAAAGGTATCACGCCTAATCACATTAAGAATTTGGAAAAATTGCATAAAAGCCCCCAAATGTGAAATCAATTTACCCCCCAACCTAACTTTTCCTAGCAACTTCCCCCCAAGAAACCATGTTTCCTAGCAAATATCCCTAATACAAAAGTTCATTTTTTTGACGAAAATACCCTTTTCTTACCCAACAAATCATTTTTGCTAGAAAAGGCGGTTCAATGTTTGGAAGACACAATCCGACGATTATTTTGCTACAATGAGCGATCCAACGTTTCATTATGGCGGCCTGGGGATTATGCTATTGGAGAAGTGGCATTGTCCAGGTTTTGAAAAAGTGGTCCAGCATTTTGAAGGGCAGTCCGACATTTTGAAGTGGCGGTACGGCATTTTGAAGGGGCAGTCCAGCGTTTTAAAGAGGCAGTCCGGTGTTTTGAAATGAGCAGTCCGGCGTTATACAAGTGCAGTCCGACGTTTCCTTTTATTGGGATCCGAAAATGATTTGTTATGTACGGGAATGATATTTTCGTAAAAAAAAAATGAACGTTTTGTAGTGGGGGTATTTGCTAGGAAACCTAGTTTTTAGGAAGGAAGTTGCTAGGAAAAGTTAGGTGGTTTTGTATTAGGGGTATTTACTAGGAAACATGAGAAGGAAGTTGCTAGGAAAAGTTAGGTGGGGTTAAATTGATTAGAAAGTCTATTAGGAGGTTTTATGCAATTTTTCTAAGAATTTTTTCATATAAAAATTTTTTTTAAAGGTATTTTCATGCATACCAAACATGGACGGTTCGAGCACGTTCATTACCGCTAAATTCTAATGTCTGTATGGTGCATATCTAATGTCTATACCTCTACCATCATGCAAGAAAAATACAAACATTATGCTTGATGTAACCTTATCATTCCTTCATTAATTGCAGATCGTTGCGATGAACCATTCCAGTGCTCAAGCGGATCATGGAGAACACATTAACCAAAGGAAAAAATAAAAAATAAACGATGCTGGTAGTTACTTTAGTCCACAATGAAGAAATACAACTTTTCGTAAATATAAAATTACTTTATCATTTGAATTCTATTATAAATATTAACTATCATCATTTTCATTGGAGCATTTTTTCAACTATTTGAGGTCAATTGCACGAATCCGCCATTCTGCTCTATCGAGGGCTATACCCTCAATGAAGCTTAAGTTTTCAAATCTTTTCTCACTACTTCCAACTATGCCATTTTGGGGTTATCCTTTATCTTTTTTTAACCTTCCACTTGAACCAACTTGCCATTCTTAATAGGATTCGTATTGGATCTGTACTACATAAGGCCAGTCCATCTAAGTTTACTTTATCTCATCTTATTGATTGCAGCCACGCTCCAGTTCTCACACATTTCGAATTCTATCCCTTCTTGTCTTGCCACTCATGCATCTCAATATCGTCATCCTATCATCCTAGCTACATCTATCATATATATATGTTATTCATTGACTGTCCAACATTCCGCCCCATAAAGCAAAATTGATCTCACAACTGTCCTATTTAACTTTCCTTTCAATTTCATAAATAATACGGTGATCACATAAAATTCCAATTGCACATCTCCACTTAACCCACCCAATACTATTTTATAAATATTAATGGAACACTAAATATTTAAATTTCATTTAGGAAAAAAAAAAATGTCAAAATAATTTCCCATGATCATATTAGAGTTTAATACGTTTCCATTTGTAGTTTTACCCAAGTATAATTGGAAGGAACTTCGGGATCAGGCAGGAACTAATCTACCTTCGTGTGTAATAGGTGATTTCAACACAGTCTCTTTGCAAACCGAAAAGTTCAGTATCAAGCCCCCAAATCCCACTGCTGTAGCGGAGTTTCAAGATATGCTACTCGACACAGGCCTGCTGGACATTGGATTCAGAGGCAGTAATTCTACCTGAACCAACAACAGACAGGGCTCCAAATATGTAGCGGCTCGACTTGACAGAGCTTTGGTAAATCCCACTTGGGCCACCGCCTTTAAAAAGACTTCTCTTCATCGGTTAGGAAATAAAAAAGGGCAAAGGACACTAGAAAAATTAATCACTTCTATTAAGCTTCCCTCTCATAGTTCACATATATCAACTATTGTTGGATTAGCTACCCATTATTCGCAAAAATTTCCAAAAGATGGGGCTCAAAAAATTTGAGTTTCAAACATAACATCCATGAATTTGGTTTCCATTGACATCCCTTGGCTTTCTCATTCGAATAGTGGCCCTTACTCCCTTGCTTATGCTTCTTTAAGGGCTAATGATAACTAGAGTAAATATGAGTTTCTTGGCTGTCGTCCCATGATTGCTTCCTTTCAATGTCTCATTGTATACAATACCACATTACATTTGCTGGAAAACAATGGCAAAAAACATCAACCAAATTGATTTCCAATGCAGACATAATTCACGGGGGAGTCCGGTCAGCATACGAGTATATAAACTTTATAGCTCATTATCAATACTGGTATACATCAAATTATTATCAAAAGTTCAACTCATATCTTACTGATTAGATTTCTCACTCTAAGAATATCCAGTGCTTGTACAAAATGTGCTCAATCAATGTCCACTGAAAACCTACTCAGCAGTTTCAAAAAGAAATGAACAAAAAAAGAGAAGAATAAAAGCCAATACACCTACTCAGCAGTTTCAAAAAGAAAAGAACAAAAAAAGAGAAAAGTAAAAGCCAATACATGTATCGACTAACAATAAATAATAAACAAGTACAAGAACAGTGACAGTACTCTGGAACATGACTGTTTCATCATCATGAAATGTGGCGGACCACCACTCTTATGAACTAAAGCTCATCCCCTCACGAAGGATGCAACGAACAAGAATACATAAGCTCCTTAACAACAACAAAAAACACTATTGAGACCAAGCCAGCCATACCTTGCCCATAAACTGCGGAAAATTGGTCTCCAGTCTCAAAACCACCTCTTTCTTTGATACTCTCTAGAGAATATGGTAGTATCCTAGAACCAAAAGCACCAGAATTAGCAAAGCACCAGGAGCAATCCAAATCCAGTAATTCATTGACCGCTTCTTCTTGAGAATGCCTCTCGGAACGGGATTCTGTGCTTTTGATCTACTCCTGAATCTGACAGTGTCCTTTGATTCTTTAGTCTTTAATGTGACTGGGGCTTCAACCTTTTCAGAAGCTACTGTTTCAGATTGAACTGGTTTGGCATCTACTTCGGTTTGCTCAACTTCAGCTTCCTCAGTGTCATTCAATGGAACAAAGGCCCCTGCCTTCTTCTTTGCTTTCTTTTCACGCTCCTGAAAAGGATTTTTCAGGGGCCATTAATAGTCTCTTCAAATTGTAAGAGTATGCTGATGTGTGTGGGCTTGAATGTAGGGAAAAGAAGAACATCTGAACAAGAGCTCACCGCACTTATACACACAAACATATATATACAGGAAAATGATTATATAGTCTAATGGACTTATATTGCGGCATTAGCCACTACAAAAAGTGGCTATGCGTGTACACACACACACATACACACTCATAAAGAGAGAGAGGGTGTGCAACCCACATTCTTTCCCCCTTTTTCCCTTTACGGGCAAGCTTTCTATGCTTCCCCTACAACATAAAACTTATATACTTCCCCTTATCCAACCGTCTATTCTGAATGGAGGGCTAAGCTTGCCCCAATCACAATGTCACATCTCTACACTATATTATTTTTAAATTTTTTTTCTATAAACTTTTTTGGCACCAAATTTTATACGTCCAATCCTCTATTAAACTCGCACTAGAAAAAAATATAAAAAAAAAAATTCCAATAAAATAAAATGACCAAAATACCCTTGAAAGATTTTTGGGATATTTTGGTCATTATATTTTATCGAAAATTTATTTTTAAATTTTTTATAGGTGCACCTCAATGAGAAGATGGAACGTACCAAATTTCATATTCATACAATTTGTATAAAAAAAAATTAAAAATAAAATCATTGAGACATTGAATCTAAAAGCAAACGGTGAGTGCCTATCTTGATCAAAATTGGACAGCTGTATGGTAGGGGATGCATAGATCTTCTATGCTGTAGGGGAAGTATAGAAACCTTTCCCTTCACATATTTGTCTTCTCTTTCTAAAACTCAGTATACACAAATATGGCAGAGAGAGAGAGAGAATTTCACTTGCCTTGAGCTTTTTCTCTGATTCCTTTTGAGCCCTAATGGCAGCCTTTGCAGCAGCCTTCTCAGCTGCCTTCTTTTTCCTCTCCATGGCCAACTTAGCTTTCAAAATTTCCTCTTCTCTCGTCATCTCCTTTAGCTTTGCAGGGTCGATAGAAACATTGGCTGAAAACTCCTTGTGACTTTCGGGAACGTAGAAGTCCTCAACCTCATGTGGGCTGATCTCCTTTGCTTTTGACTCGACCTCGGCCACTCTCTTACTATCATCGATTTGAGCTTTGGAAGCAATGGTGGGCTCTTGTACAGGAGGATTTACTTCTTTCGGTTTCTTTGCATTTGGCTTCACAGATACAGCAATTGACTCGGTAGGAGCAGGTTCTTCAGGAGCTATCAAAGGCTTTTCATCAGGGTTCCTCATCCGACCATCTCTACTCATTTGTCGGTTATCAAGAGAAGGCAAGATCCTCTTCTCATAGTCATCTCTAACAGCTTTGCTACTGCTCCACAGAGCCATAAATTTCTCGGTCTGGCAATTGAAAATATCAAATCAGTACTATTTTTGGACTAAATGAAAAAAAACCAATTATGAGACCATAATTATCCATCAAGGCAATTATAAATATAAACTCAGTCCGAGTTGAACTGGCCTAAGTTACTGCCAAGTCCAGACTCTAGAACCAAAACCAGGGGAGCACGCTGGGTCTGGCCGTTCCCAGTACTTTATTATCTTTTTGCTTGAAGTCGGTCAAGTCTCAGACAGACACGGTCGAAGTCTGTCTAACTCAGGCTCAGGACCCTAGTAAAACCTGACCCAAGTCCTTGTTTTACAACACACACAATAATTGTATCAAGGAGTGCAGCGGTAACTAATTTTAGTTATGCATAATCTGTTTTTCTCCAAGTATAACAGAAATTGAATAATACCTCTCTGTGGGAGAGCTCCTCTAGTGCAGATATGTCCTTCTTTGCAGCCAGATCCTTAACCATGGTAATGAGAGAACGATATTGATAGAATGGAGCATTCTGAAATCACAAAGAAGCAGCAATTAATTTGTGTTAAGAAAGTAAACAGATTAAGGGGCCTGTATTTATTATTCAAATTCTTATATTTTTATTTTAACCTGCATTTTATCCATAAAATAGCGCGCATAACCACTTCTGGGTCATTGATAAATAATATATTCAATTTCTTCAGAATATGTGTGTGCGGGCATGGTTTGATTACAGATTACAGTAGAAATTCTTCTTGTAGCATTTTCATATATGTTTCTTCTACACATTAACCTCTTCAATTCCAACATTTTCTCATATCCCAAACAATTAAGCATCATGATAACTATTGGGGTTTTATGCTTAAGGCAATTCGCACCTTTACCAAAGTCTATCCGCCATCCACTTGCCCTACTTCAGCTATCATAGCATAGTCATTTTTTATTGAAATATTTAATGTCTAAGGATTGTCAATTTTTTCATCAAGTATTAGATAATCATGAAAAGGGAAAATGAACTCCATCATGTGCAATTATTTGTGTTGATGCTGGTGCATGCTAATACAAATACTCGACATTCCTTTACAATTAGCATAAAAAGAAATCTGTAGCACCAAGTCATCTATTACTTTGAATTTTTTTTTTTTTAAACCTTTAACGACAAATATTTCATCTTCAGAAAATGGAAAAACAACCCACAGCTTTAGCAGTATTATTAAAGAAAATCAGCAAAAATCAAACCTAAAAGAGAAGTATTCCTCAAATTTAATATTTTTAATATATTACGGTAAAATATTACCATACCCCATTTTCACGCCCTTTTCTCAGCTCAACAAGGCTCTCATATGCTTTATCCCTCTTTTGGCTCATTAGTGCCAGCTCCTCCTGCAAGGAACCTATCTCATTCTCGATGGACTTCAGATCTTCTTCAAGAAGTTTTATTTTTGACCAGATTGCCTGCTGCTCCTTTCTCACCCCATCCAAATCACCACCTAGAAGCTAAAAGAAAAGCAATCATGGGCATCAATAGATTCCATAAGTGTCCATCAAGAGCAAGAAAGATCTTCACAAAAGATAAAAAGACCATAGGCACAAAAAGAAAGGGTTCTTTGAAAAGATCAATAGCTCAAAGTGAGTCAATTTACAGAATAGTCAATTAAGAAAAATATGGATACACCTCAATATGTAGAAGAACCAAAAATATCCCACCTCCATGCATGAAAAGAACATCCTTTCTCATGCACAGCCACATAATCACAATTCACTCACACTAACGTAAAAAGATAAATGAACTGATTCAAAAAGTTTAAGGGCAGGGTGGAGTAACATCATTGTTGCTACAATACCAAATCTTTCCAAGAAAGAAAAAGGAACATAGACATGATAGAAATGGTTTATGGCGCTTCATTTATTTATTCTACAGTCTACAGACTCTAAACACTCAACAAGGTGGGAATACCTAAAGGTAATCAAGGAACAAGAAGAAAGAAATGAGAATAAGAAAATAAAAATAAAAATAAAAATAAATGAAACAGCAATATGGAATGATATTTGCTCAAGAATATGAAATAACTCAATAATGAATATCAAAGCTTGAGCTCATCAAACAATAAAAAATGAACAGAAAAATAAAGACCAAATAGTTAGTGCACCAATTTTACTTTGACATGGTCTTGAATTTCATCTTCTGGGCCTAAGGACTCCTGGATTTTTGTTTGCATGGCTTCATGAGCAATGACTTTCTCCCGGGTCCCCTCAAGTTGTTTTATATCTCTGAGCATTTGTTTCTCCTCCACCAAAGTGTTGCTTTCATGTTGTATGCAGTATTGCAAACTCTGAATCTGTTTCAAGAAAACAACAAAATTAAAAGGTTCGAAGTATAGCAATAAGAATAAAAATGTGTACATTTGAGTTGAGAATTTAGATTCTGCTTACACGCTCATTTAGCTCTCTCTCTGATGAGCATAACCCCATACCCCTTTCCCTATTAGGGTTGTTTGCATTACGAAGCTTCCCCAAGGCTGCTCGGAGGGGTTCCAGCTCCTTCTTCTTCTCATCTAGTGCCTTTCTGTATTCCTTTTGTTGGGAAGTTAAAGGCTTCAGCTTTTCGATCACTTGCACTCGTTCTGCCTGCAAATCAATCAATGCCAATTGTAACAGATCAAAAACGTAGAACTAGAATCCATCAAAGGCTCCGTACACAGTTGATTTATAAGTACGCTAACAAGAATGAATCATTTTGATCGCAACTCTTTTGCATGGCCAAATTTGTACATGACAGTTCCAGGTACACTATTATAGACCTGAATATTCTGCATTCAAAGTGCACAACTATGCTATGTTTTGAGTTAGATACTTTCAAATGGCCTTAAAAAAAGGAAATGAATGCTTTTTATTTAATATCAATTTGGATGCAGATGCAATGGAACTCTTGACATCACATTGTTGCAAGCGTCACCCAGAGAGCACCTCTGCCTAGAAGGCCCTTCTCAAAAGAACTAGATTACTTCACAAATTAACAATTGGGCGACAATTAAGGTAATGTGGAAAGCTTAACTTCAAGCATAATTCTTTTGGGGGGTCAGGAATCAGGAGTATGAATGTAATATTCCTCTAATACTCCCTCCTTACTCATTAAGTAAATATCTTTATTATCTTTTTAATTTCTCGAGCATTTTTCATTTTCAAGAATCTATAATACATAAAAAAAGCGAGCTCCCTTTGGAGCTGCGCATCAAAAAAGTATATCTTCGTAGCTTTGTTAGGTTAGGAATGAGATTACTTAAAAAGTGAAAATCTTGGTGATCATACGGATTTGTAAATTTATAGTTCATATACCCTTATTCCTTTGAAAAAGAATTTTATTTGATGTTTAATTTCTTTAAAATAGATAAAAAAAATTTCTTATCGGTGAAATTCCTGTTGTGAGTATTTTCCAGGAGGGTGTAAATAATAGTACAAGCAATGCGCTCCACCAAAACATCCATGTTTTGCATGTTAAAGGAGCCCGCCGCCTCAACCATTGAAAACACCAAAATTTCGGTGATACGATAGAATTAAAGTAGCCTCATGTGAGGAGCTTATATAGTATACATATAATATACAATATGTAAGATACTATAATTTCATAAAATACATTAATTACATACTATAATTTTATAAAATATATTAAGTAATAATATAATATTATATAATGTATATAATATATTATACTATATTAAGGGAAAAAGTTTATATAGAGCCAAGGCTCTAAACAATCAAATTAGAGCCCACATCAAAAATTTCACTCTAAGAGGTTGTTTCGATGCCCAAATATCCTCAAATTGATCATCTTGACATCAAGATGCATGGACATGAGAAAAAAATGGATTTCAAGTTTTGGAAATAGTACATCTTGTAACACATTTTTTGACCGTCAATTTTCAAGACTTTCAAGTTTTCATAGATTTGCTCTATCTACACTATTTTCGAAGCTTTAAATTTTATTATTAAAGATGAAAATATATATTAAGGCTATCAGAAAGATTTCTAGTTTTGAAACCACATTTCTCGACACTATTTGAAGGTGTGCTTTACTTTGATTGTTTAGAGCCTCGGTTCTATACAAACCGCACCCTATATTAAATAATATACATAATATGTCCAAATATCGTTTAACCTTATTCATTATATAATATATAAATATAATGAATAACTATATTAGTTATTTTTAAGGTGAAAAACGTCCAAATTAGTATTTCCTAGAAAATTGAGCCAGGGAATTCTAATTATTTATACTATTTTTCTTATATTATTTCTATGGCTTTGTACTCTGAGAAGCAGATCCATAGGACTACTTTAATGGGTTTTCAGGGTCTAATAAAAAAGCCCACTCTTTGAAACTTATAGAGAACAAAATTAGGGGAAAAGAGTGGAACAACTAAACTAGGGCAAAATTGGTGAAAAGGAAAAGAAGACCATGTTATTAACTCCTATGTTTAAAGATCAATAAGTAGAACAGAATAAATAAATTACGACAACATTAACAAATAGGAAAAGAATACCATATTACTAACCCATGTTTAAAGAGTAGGAATGAAATCCATGTTATAATTTGTAGGAGTTTAAAAAAAACATGATGGTTTAATGGCATCATCATATGAGGGCTCGAGGTCATACGATAATTAAGATATTTATGAGAATTCCTATCATTATGCGAAAGTCATTCCATAAATATTGTTTTCATATTTTTCGTGAAAAAAAAATTGTGAAAAAAATTGACCAAAATACCCCTAAAACTTTTCATTTATTTGGAGCATGTGGTCAATTTATTTCATGTAAAATATTGTTTTCATATTTTTCGTGGATTCGCCTATTTTTTATGAACACACGATTCAAATTTCAAATCATTCTGATTTGTAGAAAAAAAAGAAACACTACCGGACATCCGTGATTGTCAGATCGGCCCATATTCAATTTAGGTCGTTCGATGTTTACTGTAGCGGTACACGAATCGACGTACCGTAACATCTTCCATTTATATATGGTTTAACATATTATACTTTTTAAGTTGTAATTTTTGCCTTTTATGCAATCCCTTAAATTGTCTTATATTATGCAATCCCCATAGACCAGCTTTGCTCTATGGGAAAGAATGTTGGGTGGTCAAAAAACAATATATTCATATAATGAGTGTAGAGAAGATAAGGATGTTGAGATAGATGAGTGGCAAGACAAGAAGAGATAGAATTTGAAATGAATACATTCGGGAAACTTTAGGCGTGGCATCAATAGGCGATAAGATGAGAGATAATAGACTTAGGTGGGCTAGCCATGTGTGTCGTAGACCCAGTACAAAACCTGTTAGGAGATGTGAGTTAGTTTAAGTGGAAGGCTCAAACTGTGCAAAGGATTGACCCAAAAGGACATGGTTGAAAGTAATGAGAAAGGATACGGGGACTTATGGCCTCACTGACGGTTTGGCCCTCAATAGAGTAGAATGGCGGATCAGGATTCATGTAGCCGACCCCAATTAGTTGGGGAAAGGCTTTGACAATGATGATGATTATGCAATCGCTATTAAATATATATGACATATTTTTTATAAAATAAAATTAAGTAAAATTCCTGAAATAATAATAACAATTGCTAAAACTTTTCTCATTTATTGTGGTATCCATGAGTACATTAGATAATTTCTAAGAAAAAAACAGAAATATCAGAGTGGTATACTAAAAACACGTGTGGAACATGTGTCCCTCACCAGTTTAAAATAAAACCCCAAATTGTTTTATTAGTGAGATAATCCCTTAATTATAATACCCCTTTTGTTTTGCTTAAACCCAAAATAATCATGGTTCCTTTAATATTTCATCATTTTCTGTGTTGTCTTAAATGAAAAAAAGGGGCCAATTTTATTGTTTTAATAGTCTTCCACTTTGTTAGCATTTCTTCTTTTATATAGTTTTCTCAACTGCTCCTTCATAGTGTTTCTTTGTCTATGTAGTTTTTTGTTCCTAGAATAAGCACAACTGCAGGCTGTCCCGTATTTTCAATATCCAATTAAGAAAATGCAGAATAAACAATCATTTTGAAGCAATTTATACAATTAAATATAAGTGTGAGTCAATGACTACAAAGGGCAACAGTAACCACCCAAAATTTAAGAAGAGAGTGTAAATCAAAATAGATATTGAACAACAAATGTAATATGCAAGTCAAGAAGGATAATCTCCATCAAATAACTTTCCTTACCCTTTTAGCTTTCAAGGCTTCGGTTATCTGATAGCGATCTTGATTTTTTTTTTGGAGTTCTTTGTCCGCCTGTTCAATTTTTATTTTTAACTTGGGATCTTCATAGCTTCGAAATCTGATGAAATAAAAGGTATGGACCTTTGTTTCAGGCCACTCATCTGATGCATCCTTTGGAAAACTGATGTCTCCAACTCCTTCGGCTCCACCTTTAATGGAGCCATTTGCACCATGAGAACCATCCAGCACATCAAACTTCATTGCGGGTTCAGCTTCAGAACTCTGAACAGGCTTTCCACCCTCAGTTTCATGAGAAAGAGTATTCTCTACTTCCTTTCCCTCCTCTGCAGGCACTTGGGTTGCCAAAATTTCTACACCCATGTTCTCCACTTGCTCTCTTGAAAACAAAATTGCATAGAAAACATTACAACATGTCGAAGAGCCACAATGAATCCATGTCAAATTACTACTATTTAAATGTACAAAAGAACTCAAATACAAAGCTAGGGATGAACTAATCAGCGGGAAGCGGAGACCAAAGCAAAAAAAAAAAAAAAGACATCAGAGCAAGAACATATTCTATAACATTTTACAACAGCCACATCAAGAGATAAGATGGAATATTGTATACAAACTTCCTGACCCATAATTTGTGCCTGCAAGAATCAAGGAGCCTAAATTGAGACATAGTACTATCAGAATAAGTAAAATAAATGGAAAGAAAACTATGGGATAGAACTCAAAGAAATTGGGTAAACAACAATCCTGGCATTTCTGGGAAATTAGACTCATTTGGCATCTATCAATCCAGCAAAATCAACAAAGTACGAAAAATATGAAAGATCACTGAAGTAGGAACAAGATATGAAAGATTTGAATCTTTAGATATGAAAGATCACTGAAGTAGGAACAAAATCAACGAAGTGTCAACTATATCCTAAAATTAGAACTTAGAAGCAAGACAGACCTTTCTAAGAAGACAGAAATCAACAGTCATCGAAAGTTTCAAAAAAAAATAGTGCAACTTCCCCCTGTTTGTAGCATAAATCAGTTAAAGAAATGACTATTGTGGCCTAGGCAAATCCAGATAGTTGACCAAACATGGACCTTTTTCTGGCAGATATGACAAAAATTCATGAAGTAATAAAAATATCCTGGATTCATCTAAGTTTAATGCCTCAGAGCTCGGATATTCTGAGCTAAAGTTTGCAAAATAAAATAAATGTACCCAAATTTCGACAAAATTTTCACAAACAAAACAGTGAGACGATAGTCAAATACGCAGGCATTATAAGTACTGTGTGAAAGTAACCAAGTCCTCAATTAAATGATTGATCAAAAATTAAAAAGAAACATTACCAAAAAGAAGAAAAGCGATCATCGAATCTCACTAAACTGACTCTCAAAAAAAAAAAAAAATCCTTGATTCTTCAAATACCCAACAAAGAAAAACTTAAATATACATGTATCAAGTATTAACAAGCTCAAACAATTAAGGGAATTTCTGGCTTAATTGATGAAAATATAAAACCTACCAAAATGAATAGAAAAAACCTCATATAAAATAGCAGAAAACAAAACATCATCCCCCGCATGCAAACAGAAACTAATGAACACTGAAAATTTGATCAAATCAATGAAAATATCCATTAAAATAAACAAAGTTCAATCTGGTAAATAATATCAATTGCCATTATTTTAGTTTTGATTCAACCAAAAATATATATTGAAGATCGCAATCCATGACTTATATCATGCAAATATCATCACACGATTGCCAAAAATAACTAAAATCCCCAAATTTAACCAATTTACAAGCATCAATGTCCCTATATGCAAAGTATACCAGAATTAGCCCTAATAACACCATATTCTCCATCAAATATTCAAGAAATCCATCCTAATTTTCGTATCTCAGCTAAAGAAATAGGATAATCACCACTTATCTGAAACAAAAACACGACAAACCACAAAACACAATAAACAAATGCTAGAACACACGCAAATGCAACAAATCATGAACACGACCCAAAAAATCACCAGAAAACTCCACAAAAATCAACAAATGAAAGAAGAAAAAGCAGTAAAAGAAAAGATTTGATCTTTACCTGAAAATGCAGAAGATCTCAGATCCCTTGTGTCCCCTAGTGCAGATCTAGAGCTCGACAGGCGGACGGAAAAGGGCAAACAAAAACAAAGGGTTAAGTCGAAGATCCAAGGGCCTATTTTATTGGTAAAAATGGGTGAGGCTAAAAACGAAACAAACGTTAATGACCCGGATGCACTTTTCTTACATATTGCAAGGTTTTTTGACAGGATCTTTTTGGAAAATTGACTAGATTACCCTCATAATCGTTTAGAAATATCCGAAACATTTGTTTCCTTATTTGAACCCTTGAGTCCAAAGGGTACCCTTCGATTTGATCTAAATGGCTGGTATTATTACTATTCCCTCAATGAGGCGTAAAACTTACTTCGAAATCACAGGCGATGGGCATCCATCATGCCTCTTGTGCATGGTGTACAATACACAGCCGGGGCATACGCCGTCAATTGTGAAGTTGGATGGTGAAGATGGCTGGTAGTTTTAATTACGGGCATTTTAACTCACTCTTGTGGTTTGTTTTGACCGTCCATTTGGAGAGATAATCCTTGGGAGAGAATCGGCAATGGATGCCTCACCTCTATGTAGTGTATCACATAGTTATCAAGAGTTGGGGGCTACACCGGATTGGCAATTCAAGCAGTTCCACTGCCAACTGGTGTCTTAGCCAGTTTGATATGATAAAAATTATGTTTAGTAAAAAAGTTTGCCAAATCTAGTTTTTAATCAGTATGGCCTCCTGCTTTTGACGAATTCAATCATATAAAAAAAGTGAGCCACTTTTTTTCTAATATATTTACTTATTTTAAAACTATTGCCGAATCTCTCCCACGACAATCAAATGATTTGATCAAATGATTTGATCCGCAAACCAGATTGGTTTTGATTTGATCCGCAAATTAGCTTGGATTTGATCCGCAATCAGCTTGGTTTTGATTGAATTAGACCCTCATTAATTCGATGAGCAGGCAAAATTGTTATGCCAGACGAATATAACATGTTTTAAGGTATATTTATCAAACATATACGTTATATAGTATAGGTGTAGATATAGCTATTAATGAAAGTTATTATTGTGTTTTTTTTAGTTTTAAAAATTGCTGAGTTAACTCAGAATCTCTCAAGTCGACATATAATTGAGGGGTCGGCATTTCCATTTGAGGATCCCTGGGATGACCAAACCGATTTCTAGAACCATGGTGTTTTACTAGAGAGAAGTATCGTATGCCACACTATACACACTAGGGCCAAATCTTTGTATAGGATTCCCAATAGAATGGAGATGAATCGTAGACTTTTTCGACTTATAATCCAGTTGATATGATGAAGTGTGGCTCATCTCCACCGTCTATTATTAAGAGTGAATTGTTGATAGATGATATAGCTTACGTGTATCTATGTCAAAATGATTAAATGTCCTCCTCCTTACAGCGAATATGGCGTCTAGTTTGTGGATGTATACGTATCATTAGAACCAGTGTTTAAAAAAACGCCAAGTCAAACCGGACTCGTCCGGTTCGACTCGAGAATCGCCATGGACGGATTGAATCGGCGAAAAAAACGGGAATCGTCCGGTTCTAGAGAGAGCCGGACGATTTCTACACAGTGACGCCCCGATTCATTGTACGGAATCGACGAGTCATGTACGGATTTTTTTTTTTTGTTTGTTTGTTTGTTTGTAATCCATGATAGATTTTTTTTTAATACTTGATCGATTTTTTTGTAATCCATGATCGAATTGTTTTTTTTTTTTTTTTGTAATCCATGATCGAATTTTTTGTAATCCATGATCGAAATGTTTGTTTTTTTTTCTTGTAATCCATGATCGAATTTTTTTTTTTTTTTTTTTTTTTTGTAACCCATGATAGAATTTTTTGTAATCCATGATCGAATGTTTTGTAATCCATGATCGAAATGTTTGTTTTTTTTTTGTAATCCATGATCGAAATGTTTGTTTTTTTTTTTGTAATCCATGATCGAATTTTTTGTAACCCATGATAGAGTTTTTTGTAATCCATGATTGAATTTTTTGTAATCCATGATCGAATTGTTTTTTTCTTTTTTTGTAATCCACGATAGAATTTTTTGTTTTTTTTTGTAATCCATAATCGAATTTTATGTAATCCATGATCGAATTTTATGTAATCCATGATCGAATTTTATGTAATCCATGATCGAATTTTTTGTAATCCATGATAGAATTTTTTGTAATCCATGATCGAATTTTTTGTAATCCATGATCGAAATGTTTGTTTTTTTTTCTTGTAATCCATGATCGAATTTTTTGTTTTTTGTTTTTTTTTTGTAACCCATGATAGAATTTTTTGTAATCCATGATTGAATTTTTTGTAATCCATGATCGAATTGTTTTTTTTCTTTTTTTGTAATCCACGATGGAATTTTATGTTTTTTTTTTTTGTAATCCATGATCGAATTTTATGTAATCCATGATCGAATTTTATGTAATCCATGATCGAATTTTATGTAATCCATGATCGAATTTTTTGTAATCCATGATAGAATTTTTTGTAATCCATGATCGAATTTTTTGTAAATTGGTGATTTTTTTTTTTTAATCCATGATTGAATTTTTTTTTTGTAATCCATGATAGAAATTTTTTAAAATTTGTTATTTTTTTTTTTTAATCCATGATCGAATTTTTTTTTGTAATCCATGATAGAATTTTTTGAAAATTTGTGATTTTTTTTTTTAATCCATGATCAATTGTTTTGAAAATTTGTTATTTTTTTTTTAATCCATATTATTCAAAAAGAAAATGAGATAGATGATGATTCTGAGGCCACCCTATCCCAGCCATATTATTCACATATCGAGTCCCAACAACAACAGTGTAGGGATGAGCACGACAGTGCAGGTGAGCATAAAGGATGGACAAGCTTCAGGGATTTTAGATTGGAAACACAACAAAACGCTAACACTCAGGGATTTGGGAATAGTTAGACGCCTGCTAATATCGATGATTCGTTTTTAGATCGAATCAATGAATTGTTAAACGAATTCAATCAATGGCACCAGCGTGACCAAGAAGAACAATAACGTCGTCTATCATTTTATTTTTAGATCATATGTTACTAATTTTATGCTTTATTGTAGTCTATGTATGTTGATATACTTATTCCATGATAATTCTATGTTTATCCTTTTGTGTGATGTAAATTAAATGCTGAATGGCGGTTCATGCTGGGAAAGAACATATCAATATTCGCATATTCATTCAAAAACATGAAAATTCTTAATGGAGTACCCTCATTTCTTATTGAATTCCTAAAAAACAATATTTATAATGAATTTTAATATGTTTTTCGGATTTTTTTTAAACTTTATTCTGACCAATTCACCTGATTCCCTATCCGGATCGCCGATTCGCCGATCCGGATCGATTTTTTGGGTGCCCGATCGGGGTCACCGATCTGTTTTTTAAACCATTGATTAGAACAATAACTATACCAACCGTCCATCTCAAGAAACAACATTGGATGTCATGCTGTGGATACTCGAAGAATATGGATAAGGTGCTGATTGTAATGTATTTTATTATGTTTTCCAAATTTGAGCAGATAATGGGCATCAATCGGAAAAATAATGTGGGCGGGTTTGATTTTAAGAATATGCGGTTTTGAAACCGCATTTTCTTAAAAATGGTTATCTCGAGTTCCGTAGTCCAACAAGGACCGGTAGTATCCACTTTTTCATCTTAAATATACGTATCTAATACTTATCCATTATCAAACAATGAAGTACTGTAGTATCCATGTCCTCCAAAAATCAGCCCTAAAAATAAAAAGAATTTCCCATGTACAAAGAAATGAGGATAAAATGGTCATAATCAACCAACAAAGGCTTCAGGGCTTCTTTTAAAGAATCTAGTCTACATTCCTTGATTTGGGGCATTTCTGGAAACAAAATCTAAAAACAAGAAGATTCGCCCCCTTGTAATTAGGATATCCTGTCATTTGAGGAAAAAGTGAGGCTTTTTTAATTTCTTGTAACGAGTAGACGTTTTTGATATTTATGATAAAATAAATTGACATTTTGGTACTTTTCCTTTTTTTTTATTTATTTTTATTTATAACCAAGCAGAAGTGCATCGAGTTGTCGCCTCGATACCCTCTGACACGTGGAGCCTATCAGAAAGGTCTTGCCACGTGGCATATAGGCAGACGCCTCTATATATAGGCCCCACAATTTCATGGTATTTTTTTACTCAATGGATATTTATCGTACGATTGAGAGCCTAATAACGACGCTAAAGTCGATGGGTAAACATAATTCAACCGTTTCAAGATAAACTGATATGCCTTCTCTCTCTCGCTCTCTCCGAATTTTGAATCACGGATCCATGTATCACTTCATGCTGCAGGCTTCGATCAACCAATTTTGATGCGGGTTCACACATTTTAATTGTCTATTTAGTTTGGACGGTGCAAATCAACTCGATTATCGATACATAGCGGTTGCAAATAATATAAAAATAGACAAATAGAGTTTATATAACATATGCAAGTCTTGACATATTGAATATTTTGTTTTTCTCATCATCATCAAAAAAACTTCCTTTTCTATTCTAGCACCTGTAAAAAAAAAGATCAATTACTTTGTAGGCCTTGATGCGCTTATTTACTGGGGGTTTGCACATCTGGACTATTTATTTAGTTTGGAAAGTGTAAATTTAGTTCAATTATCACTTAATAATACTTAAGAGTTAGAATTGATTTACATTATGAACAAACAATACGAACATCAAAATCCATATAACATATACAGCCCTTGATGTATAGAACACTTTACCTTTTTTCATTAACATTAGCACCAAGAGGTCAATAATACAAATATTCTCTTTTTCTCTCTGGACTCCATGAGGGATGAAATTGAGAAACATAACTTTTTGTGGCAGCATGATGCCAGTGAGAAGGAAAAAGTTTATATAAGGTTGCAACTTTAAAATGTGGAATTATATATGCACCTCAAAACTCTACCAGAAAAAGTTATTTTAATGTCTAATCGATCATCTCGACAACGAGATAAATGAATATAAAAAAAAAAAAAGATTTTGAGTCTTAGATATAATACATCTTGCAACATAGTATCTAGACAATTCATTTTCAAGATTTTCACATATTTATAGATCTACTAGATTTTAATCATTTTTTAATATCAAATTTTTATAACTATTTTAAAATAATCTTCAAAATTTTTTACACTAAAAATATATATTATCATAAAATTTGGAGGTGTGTATTGCTTAAGGTTGCAACCTTATAGAAGCCACACCCGAGTGAGAAAGGGACGGAGTTTGCAAGGGAAAATGGTGACGAGGACATGGGCTTTTGGGTTGACCAAATGACGCACTCACTCTCTTTTCTTTATTTTTTGTCTCTTTTGCTCTTTATGGGTTGATCGTGCGACGCGTTGAATTATGGGCGAGTGCAGCTCGCAATTACTCTCTTCCACCAATCTGCAGTTGAAATAATAAATGGGACGTAGGTTTTTTTTATAGGAGAGTGATCGGAGCAACCGCCTTGGATTAGGGCTAGTTTAGTTGCCTGATTAACGCCCCCCAACCCTACCAATATTTAACATGGGACTTAGTTGTGGCTTAATAGTCTCTTTAAAAACTGAGTCTCTAGCATAGTTATCAAGATTAGATCGGACAGTAGGTGTGTCCCATCATTAGTCAAATAGACCAAAGTAATAATTAAATTTGGTTAAAATTTTGTTAATGTCTTATTAAAAACTGGTTATTTTTAATTGGTTAGTCAGTTGAGTCAACTAGTTTTGACTTTTTAAAATGATTAAACAAAATTGGATAAAATTTTAATATATTTGATTATAATTTTTTTATTCTTTATAAATCTAGTCCAACCAACTCGATCAAGAGTCAGTCCACTTTTAACTATAGACCGAACAATTCATTGATTGGTGGCCAATCCAATCTTAATAAAATTGGTATTAACTAGGGATTGAAAAGTTATGCCAAGTAGTTTCTATTCTGCCGAGTTACATGGGCTCAAACTCTTGCTGAGCCCGAGATTTCTCGAGTTGGGTGTCAAACACGATGATTTTTAAAAAATCATAAAAATAAGAAATTTATTTGAAATAGAGTAATGATTCTATGAGACCTTCCCACACCCATGTGTGTAGGATCATTACTCTTTGAAATATGGTTTTTTATGTTTTCTATCATTTTGGTAAAGAATGGAAAGTGTTTTAACCATAATTTTTTTTTACATATTCAATCTTTTTAGATTATTTCAAAAATACCTTTAGTCACAAGTTGATTTTTTAAAAACTGTCTTTACTACATTTTTAACATCATTTTGAAGTGTTTTGATTAATCATACTTTAAACATATATTTATTATATTTTGGATTTTTTTATATTTTTTATGAATTTTTAACCTTTTTTTTTGCTACGGCAGTACTTGGCATTGATCAGACCAAGTTATCAGACTCGGCCTCTGTAATCGGCTCGAGCTAGGACCAAGAACTCTATCCGAGTCGCAATTTTTTTATGTTTTCTATCATTTTGGCAAAGATTGGAAAGTATTTTGATCATAAATGTTTTCTTTTACATTTTCCATCTTTTTTATATTATTTCAAAAATATCTCTAGTCACGAGTTGATTTTTGAAATTATGTTTTTACTACTTTTTAACATCATTTTGAAGTTTTTTTTACTTAATCTTATTTTAAACATATATTTCCGATTGTTTTGATTTTTTATAATTTTTTAACCTTGTTTTTGTTGCAACAGTATGTGACACTAATCGGGCCAAGTTACTCATACTCAGCCCCAGTAATCGACTCAAGCCAGGACCGATTACTCTATCCCAATCACACTTTTTTATATATTTTCTATCATTTTGGTAAAGATTGGAAAGTGTTTTAATTATAATATTTTTATATATTTCGAAAATAACCCTAGTCAAAAGTTGATTTTTTAAGTACTATCCTTTTACTACACTTTTAACATTCTTTTGAAGTGTTTTACTTAATATTATTTATTTCCTAAATTGCTTTTTAATTTTTTATATTTTTATAATTGTTTAGCCTTTTTTTTTTGCTGCAAAAATACTTGACACTAATTGGGCCAAGTTACCCAGACTCATCCCTAATAATGGGCTCGGGGCAAGACCGATTGCTCTATCTAAGTCGCACTTTTTTTATATGTAATCTATAATTTTGGCCTATGTAATCCATAATTTTGGTAAAAATTGGAAAGTGTTTTGATCATATATATATATCAAAAAAATATTTTACATGAAAGACATTGACCAAAATACCCCCGAAACGTTTCGGGTCAATTTATTTTTCGTAAATTATTTTTTTATATTTTTATTATGTGCATCTCACTAAGATGTACACATGCTCGGGCAATAATCAGGCCAAGTTACTCAAACTCAGCCCCAGTAATCGGCTCGAGCCAAGACCAAGTCGCACTTTCTTACACTGGTATTAACATATGGATTTTGAACCAAAAGTTTTACATGTTGATAATCTGAATCACCACAACTATGAATTTGAAAAGAAATTGAGTTTTGAACTTAAAAAATAAAGTATATGAAATTTTGTTTTTTTTTTTTGTTTTTGTTTTTTTGTTTTGTTTTTTTTTTTTTGGTTTTTTTTATTTATTTAATTCTTCACACTCTAGCATTGTGTTTTTTAGATGCAAAATCATGTATCGACGGCAGAAACGATCTAAGATGACTTAAACTCCCTTTAACATATCGTAGGAAAGGAAAGAGAACATGTATTATATTACTACAAGAGTAAATCTCTACTCTCTTCTATCTATCATATGATGTGTGTTTGTAATAATCATTTCTTCAAGTCAAATATCAGTGATCGAATGGCTAGACGGATTCTCAGCTTATTTCAAAAAGGCTATTTCGAAAGTTTCGATGCAAGATTTTTGTTTTGAAAATTGGCTTTCTTTGTTTAGTCGTTTATTTGTTCACAACGGCAAACGGTTTGCCACTTCTATGTCTCCCTTCTCAGTTTCATTCTTGCTCGCACGGACCTTGTTGCAAGTTTGATATTCTAGAACTTTTCCTTTTTCATCAGTAGTTGAAATTCTTTGTTTTTTGAGCAATTTAGTAGTAGGATTCGAACTTGAGATTTAGTGTTGTAATTAGTGTTCGAAAAAGCAAATCGGACTCAGCCAAGTAACCGGTAAACCGGCCAGTGCAATTGGCTAACTAGGCAGGTTTCAAAAGACTCCTAATGATTGATCAACTCAGGCGGAGAGGGATGATTTTAACTAATATTTGCCTCTTTTGTAAAGAGGACGAAGAGAATATTGACCATGTGTTCTTTACTTGCCTCTTTACTGCTCTTATTTGGGCCTGGTTGTTCAGTTTGAGTGGCTGGAATGGGCCGTGGTCCCAAGATGCACTCCAATTTATGCATCAAATATGGAATCCATCCTTCTGCTCAGTGGGGTTGCACCCATGGAGAATCATGGTGGCGGCTTTGCTGTGGATTTTATGAAAAGAAGGCAACTTCATAACTTTTGAGGGTATTTTGAGAGATGTTGAATCATTGAAGATTGTTATTGACCTGTTGGCAATCTCTTAGGCCTTTGCCGCCCTCCCTCTCTCTCTGTTGTGTCCAATTTATTTCTCTTTGCCCATTTTGTGATATCATGAAGCTCAAGAAGAACCGCCTGTTGATTTATTATATCTAGGTCAAACCGCCGATTGGATGGTTTAAGTTGAATTTCAATGGCAGTGTTTGCGATAACCGCTCAAGTGGAGTACTTCCACGGGATCACCAAGGAATAGTTCTTTGGTTCCTCTCGGAGAGACTTCACCTATGTGAGGTCAATGAAGCATAACTATTTGCTCTTAGGATGGGGTGCTGCGTCTTGACTCTTCCTATTCCAAGATTATTCTGGAAGGTGATTCAACTAATGTTATTGGCTGGTGTCGACTACTGGCTCTTGTTGCTTGGAGGCTTAGTGGTGCCATGGATGAATAATCTTGGAACATGACTATGCCTTGCATCTCTCCTCTCGGAGAGACTTCACCAGTGTGAGGTCAATGAAGCAGAGCTATTTGCTCTTAGGATGGCGTGCTGTGTCTTGACTCTTCTTGTTCCAAGATTATTCTGGAAGGTGGTTCAACTAATGTTATTGGCTGATGTCAACAACCGGCTCTTGTTCCTTGGAGGCTTAGTGGTGCTATGGATAAAATTCTCTGGACCTTAAGGGAGTGGGAAGTTACTTTCAACCTTATCTACATATGTGCTAATTCGGAGGCCGACTCTTTAGCAGCTTTGGCTGCCGTCCATTAAGCGGCTTCTTTCTTCCTTTTCCTTTTTTTTCTTTCTTTTCCTCTTTCTTCCCCTATTTCGTTTCTTTTACTCTTTTGTACTTCTCGAAAGAAAAAAAAAAAACCTTTGAAACAAACCTTTCAACCTTCTCAAAAAAAAAAAAAAACCAAGCATGTCATGGCTTGTCAAAAAAGTGTCAAAAATAAAAAAATACAAATAAAAGCTAAAAACCTTTGAAAAGTATATTTAAATCATAATTAAACGAAGTGCATTCAAATGAAGTCGAAAATTAGTGAAAAAAAAAGATTTTAAATAATTGATTAGTGTCCACGATTATTTTTTATTTTTTCTAAAACAGATGAGGAAATATAAAAATAATTATTTATGGCCAATACACTTTACTATTTTTGCCAACATGATAAAAATATTCAAAAACACATTACAAACCAATCCCTTATTTTTTAGAATATTTATATATATATATATTTTAAATTTTTATTTAAATACCTGCCCTGATCACCAAAACCAGATTGACCATGGTTTAGGTTTGACCACCCAATTCCACGTTGGACCAGCTGAGTTTGTGAACACTTGCTGCAACTAGTTATGTTCCGCTGCGCTAGAATTTGTGATCGGCCCTCTCAATGTCAACTCAACTTGGTCACATAGGCTTGCCTTTGCCTGCATCAAATCCAAACCATACGGCTCAAGGAAACCACCATGCACTTCCATGGAAACACTATTACAATATTTATTTTCAATTGGATATGATTCCTCCTTAAAAACATCTTTGCCCGGAAGCTTGGTTCATTTGTCTTCTTGCATCCAGCAAATAATGTCCATGAAGGAATTAAAATGACAAAATAGAAAAATAAAGCAAGCACTACAAAGCATTCAAAAGAAAGAAGTAAATAAGAAAGGTACACAGAAAACGTACCGATTTTAAAAGAAAAAATATATAATGAGACAATTTACTTTGCATACCAGATGATCACAATTAATCTTGACCATTGGATGTGAAAGTAGATAGCTGCATTTATTCCATTGGTGCAATTGGTATAGGGGTGCATCCGTAGCCGTAGAGGTAAGGTGCACCTTCAAATTTTATCATGGTATATAATTTTGATGTAAAATGTTCTTAGGATTATCTCAAAATCTATTTTTATATCTAATTATAAAATTTTAAACTTCAAAAATGGTTAAAATCAAATAGATCTATAAACATATGAAAATCTTGAAAAGGGACAATGTAGATAATATGTTGTAAAATGCACTATTTCTGAGACTTAAAATCTTTTTATTTTTCATGGTCATACATCTCGATGTCGAGATTATCAATCAAAGGGTTTTTCAACATTAAAACTACCTTTTCCAATGGATTTTTGAGGTGCATCCGTAGTTCTATATTATAAGGTTTCATACTTATGTAAACTTTTTCTTTATTCTATTGACCAAGCTCAACCTTCAAAAAAAAATATCTCGAACTTTGTGACACACCCAAGTTTTTCAAATTTCACATCGGATAGTTGTACATAATTGGGACCGCCTTGTATAAAAGGTCAATGCACTCATTGTATCCAATCTCTTCTTAAAATTGGCTCTACATGCATATGCGCTCAGTTTTTATGTGCACATGTATGCTGACTTCAACATCAACTAACACATGTAATATTTAGGAAGTGTTTTTTGTTTTGTAATCTTTTTTTTTAGAGCTTTAATCTTTGGGGAATATTAATGCCCATATCTCCTAAACCATTGGGTGTTTTTTTATCAAATTTGGTGGAGATGTTGTTATGATGAGCCTTACAACATATGAAAATTTCGTGATTATATTTTTTAAGGGAATCTAGTTATTCCTCTTATCATTTGCTGATTTCTGCTCGGAATGATAGCCGAAATGCCTTAACTTCAAAGAGGCACAGCTCTCTCGATTCTTATCCAAATTGGGTTAGACTTTGACCATTTTGTTCACTATCTTCTTGCAAACTTTCATGATAAAAAGATTTCTCAGTGGAGGCTTATAGCCGTTGGATTGAAGCATGTTTAGTTAGACAGACAGTTTTGACAGTTGAAGCCTTGATATATCTTATCTCCTGAGCTTTTTCATGATTCAAACTTGTTCAAAACATGTTTGTTTTGGTTTGAAATCCAAATTAAAATTGAAAGAAGTCAAATATATCTAAAGAAACAATTGTAAAGGAAATTTTAAAATCAAAAGGGTTCATTCTTATTTGCTGCAACTATCAGAAGAGAGATCTACGGATTTTGGATAAGCACAGTGGAATCCAAGTCAATCCATCTAGAACAACTCTCACAATCTATAAATACACCCGCTCACGCAAATTTGATAATATTGGATTCCATGCCCTAAGTATAATATATATATATATATAGGAAAAAGCTGGAGTTAGCCCACTAGCTTATATAAACATATGAGCCCAATGATTCAGATTGAATCTAGGCCCATCTGACGATTACGGATGTCCGATAGTATTTGAATTTTATTTTTCTTTCTATAAATCCAAATCGCTTGAAATTTTATATGTGTGTTCATAAAAAATAGGTGAATCTTTGAAAAATATAAAAAAATTTTATTTTACATGAAATAAATTGACCGAATACCCCCAAAAATTTTCGGAAGGTATTTTGATCATTTTATTTTTCACGAATAATTTTTTTAATATTTTTATTAAGTGTGCCTTGATGAGAAGAACTCACATCTAAACTTTCAAGCGAGTTGGATTTGTAGAAAAATAAAATAAAATTCAAACACTACTAGACATCTGTGATCGTCAAATCGACCCAGATTCAATATGGGGCGTTGAGCTCATATGTTCATATGAGCTAGTGGGCTAACCCCAGTATATATATATATATATATATATATATATATATATATATATATATATATATATATATATATATATATATATATATATATATATATATATATATATATATATATATATAAGCAACCACCATTAGCTTTAATATTATTTCATCAAAATAATATGGATAATAGAAATAGCCAAAAGGGCAAAGAAATAGTTCCAGCTTATCCTGCTGAATCACCGATAATTAGTCTACCACAATGTAGTCCAAATTATCCTGAATATTCGAGCCAGCAAAGCCCTTCTCGAAACCAATCTCCAATCTTTATGCAGTCACCAACACTCAGAAAAACACCTACTATGGAGAGAGCCCAATATGCTGATACAACATTCTTGGTAGACTCGGTCATAGAAGATCGCCATGCTATGGAAGATCCAAGCCAGATCGCAAAAATTTACTTACATAATAATTTGAACCCTTCCAATGGAATCAAAAGACGAAAATAGTATGAAGCCATTCTGTTAGAAACTGGTTTTGTTTCAATTGTTCATTATCAGCAACCTATTACCAGAATGATAGCATATTCCAAAATACTGATTCGGAAAATATTACCTTATAGTGAATGGGGTCAGAACCCTCGAGAGCAAAATAATTGCAAGCCCAAGATTTTCCAAATAAATATTACCGATATGCCGAATATATTGATGCTTGGAGCAAAGTCTTAGCCCTCCAAAATAATTATAACTCTCATATCTGGTTCATACAATTCAAAATGCATATAACTGAACCATTTCCTAACTGGTTCAGAAGTTGGTTTTCTGTCTGGGGATCTGTCGCTCAAATTTTACCAGAAGAATTACAAATATCTCAGTCAAATTTCATGGATGATAATGGAAAAGACCCTAATGTCGACTACCATTTGTACTTTATAGCCATGTATCAGATACCCTGGATAATGAGGTGGCAATTTGCCATATCCAATAATGCTTCTGACAATTATGAATATATTCCCAAAATAGGAAAGAAAATATCCATAAAATGGTGGGACATATTTGTTTATGAAAATTTAAAGCCAGAAAAAATAAGAAAGAAAAAGATTCCAGAAGCAATAAGAGCCTTTGTATATGACAACCCAAATAATTTGACAGATTATATTAGGCAAATGAAAAAGAAAAATCCGCAAGTCACAAAAGAGGAATCAGAAAAACAATTGCTTCAAATCTTCGAAGAAGAAGCTGGAGCAGAAAGTGCCCAAAATGAAGAAGAGCATACTATGGAAGAAGAAGAAGAAGTCCAAACGCTTCATGGTTTCTCACAGAAGCAGACCCTTTACTAAAATCCGAAAACCAAAACTCGACAATATCCAAAACAACCATCCAGAACTCTCTAGAACCTTCCATAAATTTTTAGAATCTTCCAAGCTACAGTAAAAAGTACCGTCTACATCACCGACAAAATAAAGCTCCACTACCAACAGTAACCTCCACTTACCTAAAAGAATCTTGCCACCTGTTCACCTTTTTGACACCTGTCTCGCACAAGCTAAAGACGAATCATCACCCACCAGACATCTGTCTCGCACTAGCTAAAGATGATTCCATCTGTCGGCACTAGCAAAAGATGATTCCGTCTGTCGCACACCTGATAAAGGAACCCCATGGATCACCGCCACCTGGACCGACAACGCAGATGCCTGCCACCTGTAATAAAGAAGACTGAATACAAGGTTCAGGTCCGCCTCTATAAAAGGGAGTGAAGGCCATTTGAAGAAGTAGAGTTTTGAGAGTCCAAGCTCAAAAGCCATATTCCAGAGACTCTTCGTAACCTAATCTTTGCTCTCTATTCTTCTCTCTTCCTGCTCTCTACTCTTCTTAGTTTTTCATTTTATGTGTGATTGTAACTACAACAACCTTCCGAGTAACTGTCCATTCGAATGGAGGTCTTTCTCTAGCTACTGTATCTGTAGACTGTAAGTGCTTTAGAACAGTTTGTTATAGTTTGAAGTTTGTAACAGTTTGTTATAGTTTGAAGTTTGCAATAGTTTGTTATAGTCTGAGTTTGTAATAGTTTGTTACAGTTTGAGTTTGTATTAACAGTTGGTTATCTGTAACAGTCTTTGTTATAATAAAGAGTTTGTTTTACGCTTGCAACAATTTGCTTGAACTAGTTTTTAGATCAGAACAATTTAAGATATATGATGCAACTAAAAGCAATTTTTAAAGTTAAAATTAGACAAAATACCTATACTACTTGGATTATTCTTGATATAGCACCATTTCCTATCATTGTTTTCTTATCTGTATTAATTTACTTAGGTTATATTAGAATGCTTGCATAAATATTTAGCATAAAGTTTCAGTATAGTAGATCTTGGTCAGTTATGGTATCAGAGCCATTAGAAACTTTATTCTAAGGATTATTAAAAGTTGATTTTAACCTCTTAAAAGATAGAAACCTAATCAAATTCTTCCATTAAAGAAGTTAGTCCGATTGTTAAGACTGTTGTCGCCCTGTCCAGAAAGATCGTTAAGGCCAGGAAAGAGCCGCTGAGGTCGAAAAGAGACATAAGAGGTTGACTAAAGGTTATAATAAAATCGGCTATATAATTTAAACATCCTAGGAATCGTTGTAATTCTGTTTTATTTAAGATTATATCAAGGAATTTATTTGAAAATTCAATAGCTCGGTCTATTGGGATAATGGTTCCTTGAAAACTGTTATGTCCTAAAAATCTGATTTTGGTTTGACAGTGCTTCATTTTTTGTGCTGATACTACTAAACCTGCATAATTTATCGTCGTCAGGAAGATATTTAAATGCTTAAAATGTTGATGAATATCCTCTGAAAAAATTAGCACATCATCAATATACACAATCATGAATTTTTCTTATATGGATTAAATATGTCATTCATAATTTTTTGAAATTCAGAAGGAGCATTTTTTAAACCAAACGGCATTACATTTCACTCATATTGTCTGAATGGGACATTAAATGCAGTTTTATATCGATCCTTGTCTTGTATTTGTATTTGCCAATATCCTGATTTAATATCAAATTTTGAGTATATACAAGTATTGATTAGTCTATCTAATAAATCTTTTTTATCAGGTTTGGTATAAAGAATCCATTTTAAGCCTATTAAGGGGTTTATAGTTTATAACTAATTTAGGGACTCCCCTTTCCTCTTCAGTTGCATTTTCAACATAGAGAGCAGCACAACACTAGGGTGAAGAGCTTGGTCTTATTAATTTATTTTTTAATTGATCATCTATTTCATTTTTGCAAATTTCGAATAAACTGGAATTCATTTGTATTGGTCGTGCTTTAGTAGGTATTTTATTTTCTGTAAATCCTTCTTCATAAGGTAATTCTATCATATGCCATTTCCTATTCCAAAAAGCACTTGGTATACCAAGGTCTACTAACTGAAACTTTATTCTAAATATTTATGCAAGCATTCTAATATAACCTAAGTAAATTAATACATATAGGATAACAATGATAGAAAATGGTGCTATATCAAGAATAATCCAAGTAGTATAGGTATTTTGTCTAATTTTAAAACTAAAAATTGCTTTGAGTTGCATAATATATTTTAAATTGTTTTGATCTAAGAACTAGTTCAAGCAAACTGTTGCAATCGTAAAACAAACTCTTTATTATAACAAAGACTGTTACAGATAACCAACTGTTAATACAAACTCAAACTGTAACAAACTATTACAAACTTCAAACTATAATTAACTGTTACAAACTTCAAACTATAACAAACTGTTCTAAAGCACTTACAGTCTGCAGATACAGTAGCTAGAGCAAGACCTCCATTCGGATGAACAGTAACTCGGAAGGTCATTGTAGTTACAATCACACATAAAATGAAAAACTAAGAAGAGTAGAGAGCAGGAAGAGAGAAGAGGAGAGAGCAAAGATTAGGTTCTGAAGGGTATCTGGAATATGGCTTTTGAGCTTGGACTCTCAAAACTCTGCTTCTTGAAGCCTTCACTCCCTTTTATAGAGGCGGACCTGAACCTTGTATTCAATCTTCTTTAGTACAAGTGGCAGGCATCTGCGTTGTCAGTCCAGGTGGCGGTGATCCATGGGGTTCCTTTATCAGGTTTGCGATAGACAGAATCATCTTTTGCTAGTGCAGACAGATGGAATCATCTTTAGCTAATGCGGGACAGATGTCTGGTTGGTGATGATTCATCTTTAGCTAGTGCGAGACAGGTGTCAAAAAGGTGAACATGTGGCAAGATTCTTTTAGGTAAGTGGAGGTTACTGTTGGTAGTGGAGCTTTATTTTTTCGGTGATGTAGACGCTACTTTTTATTGTAGCTTGGAAGATTCTAGAAATTTTTGGAAGGTTCTAGAGAGTTCTGGAAGGTTGTTTTGGATATTGCCGGGTTTTGGTTTTCGGGTTTTTAGTAAAGGGTCTGCTTCTGTGAGAAACCATGAAGCGTCTGGACTTCTTCTTCTTCTTCCATAGTATCTCTTCTTTATTTTGGGCACTTTTTTCTCCAGCTTCTTCTTCGAATATTTGAAGCAATTGTTTTTCTAATTCTTCTTTTGTGGCTTGAGGATTTTTCTTTTTCATTTGTCTAATATATTCTGCCAAATTATTTGGGTTGTCATATACAAAGGCTCCTATTGCTTCTGAAATCTTTTTCTTTCTTATTTTTTCTGGCTTTAAATTTTTATAAAGAAATATGTCCCACCATTTTATGGATATTTTCTTTCCTATTTTGGGAATATATTCCTAATTGTCAGAAGTATTATTGGATATGGCAAATTGCCACCTCATTATCCAGGGTATCTGATACATGGCTATAAAGTACAAATGATAATCGACATTAGGGTATTTTCCATTTTCATCCATTAATTTTGACTGAGATATTTGTAATTCTTAGGGTAAAATTTGAGGGACAGATCCCCTGACAGAAAACCAACTTCTGAACTAGTTAGGAAATGGTTCAGTTATATGCATTTTGAATTGTATGAACCAGGTATGAGAGTTATTGCAAAAATTCACGCGTAAGAAAGTCAGGGAGATAATTAGTAGAACCTCGGAGATGTTCAATTGTAAAATCAAAGGATGAAAAAATGGCTTGCCATCGAGCAAAACTTTGTTTTGATATAAGATTTTGAATATCTTTTAAAAGAATGTCTTTGGCGGATTTGCCATCGGCGCGTATTAAGAATGGAGTATTAAGAACATCGCTTTGAAATTTGGTTACACAATGAACAATATGTAATATTTCTTTCTTTACCGTGGAATAGTTTTGTTGGGTACTATTCCATGATTTGGAAGTATATCGAACTAATTGTTCAGGGCCATTAACCAGTTGTTGTTTTAGTATACCACTTAGCCCAAGCTCAGAGGCATCATAGTCAATGATATTGAAAGCATTAGGATCGGAAAGAACCAAGCAAAGAAGTTCCTTTGCTTTGCCTTTAAGGATTTTAATAGCATTGGTATGCTCATCTGTCCATTTTGGAAGATTCATTTTTAGCCATTCATATAATGGTTTAGCTAAAAGTGCTAGATCTTTAATAAAATTGGCTATTTAATTTAAACATCCTGGGAATTGTTGCAATTATGTTTTATTTAAGATTATATCAGGGAATTTATTTGAAAATTCAATAGCTCTGTCTATTGGGATAATGGTTCCTTGAAAAATGTTATGTCCTAAGAATCTGATTTTGGTTTGATAGAGATTCATTTTTCGTGCTGATACTACTAAACCTGCATACTTTACCTTCGTCAAGAAGATATTTAAATGCTTAAAATGTTGATGAATATCCTCTGAAAAAATTAGCACATCATCAATATACACAATCATGAATATCATATATGAATTAAATATGTCATTCATAATTTTCTGAAATTCAGAAGGAGCATTCTTTAAACCATACTGCATTACATTCCACTCATATTGTCCGAATGGGACATTAAATGCAGTTTTATATCGATCCTTATCTTGTATTTGTATTTGCCAATATCTTGATTTAAGATCAAATTTTGAGTATATACAAGCATTGATTAGTCTGTCTAATAAACCTTTTTTATTAGGTATGGGATATCGAATCCATTTTAAGACTTTATTAAGGGGTTTATAGTTTATAACTAATCTAGGAACTCCCCTTTCCTTTCCAGCTGCATTTCTACATAGAAAGCAACACATCTCCAAGGTGAAGAACTTGGTCTTATTAATTTCTTTTTTAATAAATCATCTATTTCTTTTTTACAAATTTCGAGTAATCTGGAATTCATTTGTATTGGTCGTGCTTTAGAAGGTATTTTATTTTCTGTAAATCCTTCTTCATAAGGTAATTCTATCATATGCCTTTTCCTATTCCAAAAAGCACTTGGTATATCACTACAAACTTCTTGTTGTAATTTTATTTTGATTTCTTTTTTATATCGGGAAGTAAAAGGTCTTGTTTTATTTTTTTATATCTAAGTTCTTCTTTAAGATGATAGAGAAATTTTTCTTTATTTTGAACAGTTTGTTTAACATTATTTATCTCCTTAATTTTTGGTTTGTCTATGAATTCAAATTTTATCCTATTACCATCTAAGTTTGACTCTATTCCTGTATTATCATTTTTTAAAGGATAAAGTAGGGTTAAGAAGGGTGTTCCTAATATTACTGCCTGACTTAATCCTTTGACCATAATAAAATGTAATTCTCAATAAGTTCCATTATTACAAACTGCAGCATTGGATACATTATAATTTATAATTAACCTACTACCATCAGCGATATTTAATATTTGTGTTGTTTTATTAAAATATTTAGTAGGAATTAAACCTTCATTTATACAGTTTAAATCAGCACCTGAATCTATTAATGCTAAGGATTGAAAACTATATTCATTTTTAACTATAATTCTTACTAATGTGAACCATTTTTGTGTAATTATCTTATTTATCAAATTTAAAGAAATGTTTTCTTCCTGGATTTCCTCTTTGTTGCCAGAGGATTCTGGTAGATCAAGTTTTATTGGTTTTAATTTGTGAGATTCGATTAATTGATCAAATTCTAATTCATCATTTTCAGAAATAGATTCTGAGAATTCGTTATGTAAT
Organism: Amborella trichopoda; assembly: GCF_054954075.1. Lineage (NCBI taxonomy): Eukaryota > Viridiplantae > Streptophyta > Magnoliopsida > Amborellales > Amborellaceae > Amborella > Amborella trichopoda. The sequence continues at coordinate 50,199,681 of NC_142336.1, read as the reverse complement.
TCTAATATTCTAATCCTATTTTTAAGTTGTTGAACTTCTGCATTTACTTCGTTTATTTCTTGTTTTAGATCTGCCGTAGTTGGTTCTCTTTGAATTGTGTCTTTCTTGCTTACCCTTTTTAATATTTCAGAAAAGCTATATGCATCTGGAGTTTTTAGTAATGGGGTAGGCTTATTTTGGCTTTTACTATTTTAAGATATTGTGTTATCGTTTCTCTTTCTCATTAGGATTAGTTATTTTATCTATTAAATCTATTATTAGATTTTCTTCATTGGTTAATGTATTGCAGGAGCATTCCTCCATTTCTTCATTTGTTTGCTCATCTGAGCTGCTCCATATTAACTGTTCATCTTCTATATTTCCTACTAGTGAACTAGAACTTGTACCTTCTATAGAACTGTCTTCTGAATCATATAATTGTAGAATATCATAGATTTTGTTTCTAATATTTGCATCTAATAGCAGACTGTCTATTTTTCTTTTTGCTTTGCAGTTGTTCTTATAATGCCCAATTTTTCCACACTTTTAACAAACACGTAATTTTTTTTCCCCTTCTTATATTTATTTTTTGGAGAAAATCATTTTATAAATTTTTCTTTTTTATGTTTTCTAGATTTTTACATATTTTTGTTTTCTATTTTATATTTTTTCTTTTTATATTTTTTATTAGAAGATATATCTATACTATATCCGAATTGCTCACAAAAGTCTCCTAATTCCTTTTTACCTGTCATTTTTTGTTTATCTAATTGTCTTTTTAATTTCATATATGTACATAAGGCTAAGCCTTCTGCACAAATCTCGGCTAACAGTTCTCCTAATATATAAACAGAGTATGATATGATTCCGCCATTTTTATTTTTGAGTCTATTGCGAACTTTTTCAGCAAAGAGATGAGGTAAACCAGCGATGAATTTTTTTTTCCAATGATCTAAATTATTATCTTCTCGGGTTAATAATCGAGAAAAGAAAGCATCTTTGTACCATTTATAATGTGATAAAGTGGGACATTTTAGATTAGAAAGCAGATCTTCAGATCTTGCTTCTAGGAGTGTGATACTTCCTACAAAATGAAGACTCATTGTGTAAATGAGGGTATTAACAGCATCACTTTCGCTGTAGAGAATATCTTGACCTGTTTCATTTTTAACAGTCCATTGCCTAGTATTATTTAAAATTTGATTTTTTGATATTTCACTTAGATGGAAATCCCACCATCCTCTCAACCATCATGTGAATCCACAAACAATGGCTTTCGCTACTTCTTGATCATGATTTCCCGCCATCTTACAGGCAGATGCATACATTGTCATATGTTTCATTGTATCTAGAATTTGGTGTTTTAGACATTCTATCTATGTTCCAATTTACTATTGTTCTTCCTGAGTAGGAAGTTGTTTGGGAAATTAGATCTTCTTCAAACCGAATATCTACAGGTGTCGGCCTAGTATGATACATTCTAGCATTAGCTACATGCCTCCATTTAGTTCCGTATGATATTCTATTAATATCTTGATCATCTTCTGTGAAAGGAATTTCCATATTTTCAATTGTTTATTACTGGCTCTTCTTGAAGAATCAGCACTTTTGATTCTTTAATAACAATCCCTTTTTTCTTTTTATCTTTTATCTTGGAAGTCGGTCCTTTTAAGTCTAGATTTGATAATTTTTCTACTAATTGATCGATAAGATCTATATGATCGTTTTGAATTTTAAATCATGTTTTATTTATTTCAGGAGGTGGTTTAAATAATACCGCTTTCTTTTTTTCTTCTAATTTTTCGTAAGGTTGTCTTATCATATTTTCTATTCTAGTGGATTGTTTTCCTAAAGTTTGTAAATATAAATTGGTATAACTATTTTGTTTTATTATTTGAGGTAGTAATTCTATTCTCTGTGCATGTTCAGCTGGTATTTTATATGGAATGGCTCTGGCTTCTATCATCGTTCTGGCATCTGAATCTTTATCTTTCTGGGTTCCTTTTATTATAATTCCTCCTTTTTCTGGTGGATGTATACTAGTTATTTGTCCTCCTTCTATCATGTGAAATGTTTGGTACTACTGTTCTAATGTATTTATTTCAAAATTTGGTACTGGTATTCCTTTGTCATGTAATATTATTTTTAGCCATTTAAAGAATCCTATATTTTGTTTATCTTTTTTTATAAACTTGTTATATTTTTTATGAAATATGTCTATCAGTTTTTTGTCAAATGTTTCTAATTACCATTTTCGTAATTTAGTATTTTTTATAGATAGATAATCATTTTTTAATTCTTCTAAATCTATCTTTCCTTCTCTTTGTAAGGTTAAGATTTAAAAATCTGGATTTGAGAAGGAATGATCGCTACTTTCTATAGTTTTATAATGGGGTATGTGGATATTACTTCTTGTCCTGATTGAGCCTTGAATTTTTTGATCTTGGCTAATTGCAGAAGTAGAATTTCTAGCAGGTTCAAGGTTTCTTATTCAATGGTTTATTACTAAGTCATCTTTCACCTTTAATCTAGTTTGCCTCTGATTATTAAACTGAATTTCTATTTCGTCGTCAGGATGTTCAATGATATGTTCTGGATTTTTATTGGTCGAATTATTATAATGTTGGTTCTCATTATATACGGTCCAATTTGTTGGCAATATTATTTGAGACCAATCAATAGATTTAGGAATAATTGTATTGGATTTTTCAATATTATTTTGGAAAAATATTGTTTTACCTTTAGTATCTACTTGTAACACATTTGGGCATAGAGTGTTCATTACTTTATAACAGATGCTATATACTAATGCTATATTTTGAGAACTTGGATTCATATCAAATCCTTGTGTTTTTAATTTAAGAGTTAATACTTTTAATATGTTTGGATCAATAAGTGATAAAGAATAATTGGTAAAACAATTAAAGTATACTGGTCCACTGCATAGGCTTGATTCGACTATTCTTAATAAAGAGTATGAGAATTTATTATATCTATTATCCCTTAAGCATGCTAGTATAGAATTATTAAGTCCTAACCTAGTAAGTGGTTTTATAGCTACTTGTATAAGTCCTATATGTAAATATTTATAGTCTTTATCTCTATGTGATTGGATTATTTTATTAGATAATAATTGAAAGTCTTCTTGATCACTAGTGACAGACAAGCTTTGTTCTACTGTCTTTATAGCATATCTTGTTTTTAGATTGAATGATCATTTTTTATATATATCTGAGATAGGTACTTTAGGTATATTCCAATTCTGAATTTGTTTTTCTATATTTTCTATTAAAACTTCTTCTTTATTTTTTACTCTAAGGGTACTATTAGATGAAGGTAACTTCTTATTAGCTAGATTTTCCTAATGAAATTTTCATTCAGAAATTACGGATAATGACCTTTAGTCAACCTCTTATGTCGCTTTTCGACCTCAGCGGCTCTTTCCTTGCCTTAACGGTCTTTCTGGACAGGGCGACAACAGTCTCAACACTTGGACTAACTTCTTTAATGGACGAATTTGATTAGGTTTCTATCTTTTAAGAGGTTAAAATCAACTTTTAATAGTCCTTAGAATAAAGTTTCTAATGACTTTGTTACCATAGCTGACCAAGATCTACTAACTGAAACTTTATTCTAAATATTTATGCAAGCATTCTAATATAACCTAAGTAAATTAATACAGATAAGATAACAATGATATAAAATGGTGCTATATCAAGAATAATCCAAGTAGTATAGGTATTTTGTCTAATTTTAACGCTAAAAATGTCTTTTAGTTGCATAATATATATTAAATTGTTTTGATCTAAAAACTAGTTCAAGCAAATTGTTGCAATCGTAAAACAAACTCTTTATTATAACAAAGACTGTTACAGATAACCAACTGCTAATACAAACTCAAACTATTACAAACTTCAAACTATAACAAACTGTTTCAAACTTCAAACTATAACAAACTGTTCTAAAGCACTTACAGTCTGCAGATACAATTGCTAGAGAAAAACCTCCATTCGGATTGACGGTAACTCGGAAGGTCATTGTTTACAATCACACATAAAATGAAAAACTAAAAAGAGTAGAGAGCAGGAAGAGAGAAGAAGAGAGAGCAAAGATTAGGTTCTGAAGGTTCTCTGGAATATGGCTTTTGAGCTTGGACTCTCAAACTCTACTTCTTCAAATGGCCTTCACTCCCTTTTATAAAGGCAGACATGAACCTTGTATTCAATCTTCTTTATTATTGGTGGCAGGTTTCTGCATTGTCAGTCCAGGTGGAGGTGATCCATGGAGTTCCTTTATCAGGTGTGCGAGAGACAGAATCATCTTTTGCTAGTGCGGAAGGATGGAATCATCTTTAGCTAGTGCGGGACAGATGTCTGGTGGGTGATGATTCATCTTTAGCTAGTGCGGGACAGGTGTCAAAAAGGTGAACATGTTGCAAGATTCTTTTAGGTAAGTGGAGGTTATGTTGGTAGTGGAGCTTTATTTTGTCGATGATGTAGATGGTACTTTTTACTGTAGCTTGGAAGATTCTAGAAATTTCTGGAAGGTTCTAGAGAGTTCTGAAAGTTGTTTTGGATATTGTCGGGTTTTGGTTTTCGTGTTTTTAGTAAAGGGTCTGCTTTTGTGAGAAACCATGAAGCGTCTGGACTTCTTCTTCTTCTTCCATAGTATGCTCTTCTTCATTTTGGGCACTTTCAGCTCCAGTTTCTTCTTCTAAGATTTGAAACAATTGTGTTTCTAATTCCTCTTTTCTGGCTTGAGGATTTTTCTTTTTCATTTGCCTAATATATTCTTCCAAATTATTTGGGTTGTCATATACAATGGCTCCTATTGCTTCTGGAAGTCTTTCTTATTTTTTCTGGCTTTAAATTTTCATAAACAAATATGTCCCACCATTTTATGGATATTTTCTTTCCTATTTTGGGAATATATTCATAAATGTCAGAAGTATTATTGGATATGGCAAATTGCCACCTCATTATCCAGGCTATCTGATACATGGCTATAAAGTACAAATGGTAATCGACATTAGGGTATTTTCCCTTATCATCCATGAATTTTGACTGAGATATTTGTAATTCTTCAGGTAAAATTTGAGGGACAGATCCCCTGACAGAAAACCAACTTCTGAACCAGTTAGGAAATGGTTCAGTTATATGCATTTTAAATTGTATGAATCAGGTATGAGAGTTATAATTAAGACTTTGCTCCAAGCATCAATATATTCTGCATATCGGTAATATTTATTTGGGAAATCTTGGGCTTGCAATTTTTTTTCGCTCAAGGGTTCTGAGCCCCATTCACTATAGGGTAATATTTTCCGAATCTGTATTTTGGAATATGCTCTCATTCTGGTATTAGGTTGATGATAATGAACAATTGAAACAGAACAAGTTTCTAACAGAATGGCTTTATACCATTCTCGTGTTTTGATTCCATTGGAAGGGTTCTAATTGTTATGTAAGTAAATTTTTGCAATCTGGCTTGGATCTTCCATAGCATGACGATCTTCTATGATCGAGTCTACCAAGAATGTTGTATCAGCATATTGGGCTCTCTCCATAGTAGGTGTTTTTCTGAGTGTCGGTGACTGGATAAAGATTGGAGGTTGGTTTCGAGAAGGGCTTTGCTGGCTCGAATATTAAGTTTAATTTGGACTATATGGTGGTAGACTAATTATCAGTGATTCAACAGAATAAGCTGGAACTATTTCTTTGCCCTTTTGGCTATTTCTATTATCCATATTATTTCGATGAAATAATATTAAAGCTAATGGTGGTTGCTCAGGTTCAAGTGGAACGACCTTCCGAGTTACTGTCCATCCGAATGGAGGTCTTTCTCTAGCTATTGTATCTACAGACGGTAAGTGCTTTAGAACAATTTGTTATAGTTTAAAGTTTGTAATAGTTAGAGTATGAGTTTGTATTAACAGTTGGTTATCTGTAACAGTCTTTGCTATAATAAAGAGTTTGTTTTACGATTGCAACAATTTGCTTGAACTAGTTTTTAGATCAGAACAATTTAAGATATATAATGCAACTAAAAGCAATTTTTAGCATTAAAATTAGACGAAATACCTATACTACTTGGATTATTCTTGATATAGCACCATTTTCTATCACTGTTATCTTATCTGTATTAATTTACTTAGGTTATATTAGAATGCTCGCATAAATATTTAGAATAAAGTTTCAGTTAGTAGATCTTGGTCAGTTATGGTATCAGAGCCATTAGAAACTTTATTCTAAGGACTATTAAAAGTTGATTTTAATCTCTTAAAAGATAGAAACCTAATCAAATTCCTCCATTAAAAAAGTTAGTCAGAGTGTTAAGACTGTTATCGCCCTGTTCAGAAAGATCGTTAAGGCAAGGAAAGAGTCGTTGAGGTCGAAAAGAGACATAAGAGGTTGACGAAAGGTCATTATCCATAATTTCTTAATGGAAAATTTCATTAGGAATCTAGCTAATAAGAAGTTACCTTCATCTAATAAGACCCTTAGAGTAAAAAATAAAGAAGATGTTTTAATAGAAAATATAGAAAAACAAATTCAGAATTGGAATATACCTAAAGTACCTATCTCAGATATATATAAAAAAGGATCATTCAATCTAAAAACAGGATATGCTATAAAGACAGTAGAACAAAGCGTGTCAGTCACTAGTGATCAAGAAGACTTTCAATTATTAACTAATGAAATAATCCAATCACATACACATAAAGACTATAAATATTTACATATAGGACTTATACAAGTAGCTATAAAACCACTTACTAGGTTAGGGCTTAATAATTCTATACTAGCATGCTTAAGGGATAATAGACATAATAAATTCTCATATTCATTATTAGGAATAGTCGAATCAAGCCTGTGCAGTGGACCAGTATGCTTTAATTGTTTTTCCAATTATTCTGTACCACTTAGTGATCAAAATATATTAAAAGTATTAACTCTTAAATTAAAAACACAAGGATTTGATATGAATCTAGGATCTCAAAATATAGCATTAGTATATAGCATCTGTTATAAAGTAATGAACACTTTATGCCCAAATGTGTTACAAGTATATACTAAAGGTAAAACAATATTTTTCCAAACTAATATTGAAAAATCCAATACAATTATTCCTAAATCTATTGCTTGGTCCCAAATAATATTGCCAACAAATTGGACCGTACATATTGAGAAACAACATTATAATAATTTGATCAATAAAAATCCAGAACATATCATTGAACATCCTGACGGAGAAATAGAAATTCAGTTTAATAATCAGAGGCAAACTAGATTAAAGGTGAAAGATGACTTAGTAATAGACCATCGAATAAGAAACCCTGAACCTGCTAGAAATTCTACTTCTGCAATAAGCCAAGATCAAAAAATTCAAAGCTTAACCAAGACAAGAAGTAATATCCACATACCCTAGTATAAAGCCATAGGAAGTATCGATCATTCCTTCTCAGATGCAAAAACGATGATAGAAGCGAGAGCCATTCTATATAAAATACCAGTTGAGCATACACAGAGAATAGAATTACTACCTCAAATAATAGAACAAAATAATTATACCTATTTATATTTACAAACTTTAAAAAAACAATCTACTAGAATAGAAAATATGATAAGACAACCTCACGAAAAATTAGAAGAAAAAAAGAAAGCAGTATTATTTAAACCACCTCCTGAAATAAATAAAACAAGATTTAAAATTCGAAACGATCATACAGATCTTATAAATCAATTAGTAGCAAAATTATCAAATCTAGACTTAAAAGAATCGACTTCCGAGATAAAAGATAAAAAGGGAAAATGGATTGTTATTAAAGAATCAGAAGCACTGACTCTTCAAGAAGAGCCAGTAATAAACTATACAATTGAAAATATGGAAATTGCTTTCACAGAAGATGCTCAAGTTATTAATAGAATATCATACAGAACTAAATGGAGGCCTGTAGCTAATGCTAGAATGTATCATACTAGGCAGACACCTATAGATATTTAGTTTGAAAAAGATCTAATTTCCCATACTTCTTACTCAGGAAGAACAATAGTATATTGGAACATAGATGGAATGTCTGAACACCAAATTCAAGATACAATGAAACATATGACAATGTATGCATCTGCCTGTAAAATGGTAGAAAATCATGATCAAGAAGTAGCAAAAGCCATTGTCTGTGGATTCACATGATGGCTAAGAGGATGGTGGGATTTCCATCTAAGTGAAATATCAAAACATCAAATTTTAAATAATACCAGGCAATGGACTTTTAAAAATGAAACAGGTCAAGATATTCTATACAGTGAAAGTGATGCTATTAATACCCTGATTTACACAATAACTCATCATTTTGTAGGAAGTACCGCACTCTTAGAAGCAAGATCTGAAGATCTGCTTTTTAATCTAAGATGTCCCACTTTATCACGTTATAAATGGTACAAAGATGTTTTTTTTCTCGATTATTAACTCGAGAAGATATAATTTAGATCATTGGAAAGAAAAATTCATTGCTAGTTTACCTCATCTCTTTGCTGAAAAAGTTCGCAATAGACTCAAAAATAAAAATGGGTGAATCATACCATACTCTGTTTATACATAGGAGAACTGTCAGCCGACCGAGATTTGTGTAGAAGGCTTGGCCGTATGTACATATATGAAATTAAAAAGACAATTAGATAAACAAAAAATGACAGGTAAAAAGGAATTCGGAGACTTTTGTGAGCAATTCAAAAATAGTATAGATATATCTCCTAATAAAAAATATAACAAGAAAAAATATAAAATAGAAAACAAAAATATGTCAAAATCTAGAAAACATAAAAAAGAAAAATTTATAAAACGATTTTCTCCTAAAAATAAATATAAGAAAGGAAAGAAACAATTACCTCTTTGTTACAAGTGTGGAAAAATTGGGCATTATAAGAACAACTGCAAGTAAAAAGAAAAATAGACAGTCTAATATTAGATGAAAATATTAGAAAAAAAATCTATGATATTATACAAATAAATTATTCAGAAGACAGTTCTATAGAAGGTACAACTTCTAATTCACTAGTAGGAAATATAGAAGATGAACAGTTAATATGGAGCAGCTCAGATGAGCAAACAGATGAAAACAATGGAGGAATGCTCCTGCAATACATTAACCAATGAAGAAAATCTAATAATAGATTTAATAGAATAAATAACTAATCCTAATGAGAAAAGAGAAACAATAACACAATATCTTAAAATAGTAAAAGCCAAAAATAAGCCTACCCCGTTACTAAAAACTCCAGATGCATATAGCTTTTCTGAAATATTAAAAGGGTAAGCAAGAAAGACACAATTCAAAGAGAACCAACTACGGCAGATCTAAAACAAGAAATAAACGAAGTAAAAACAGAAGTTCAACAACTTAAAAATAGGATTAGAATATTAGAATTACATAACGAATTTTCATACTCTATTTCTGAAAATGATGAATTAGAATTTCATCAATTAATCGAATCTCACAAATTAAAACCAATAAAACTTGATCTAGGAGGAAATCCAGGAAGAAAAAATTTATTTAAATTTGATAAATAAGATAATTACACAAAAATGGTTCACATTAGTAAGAATTATAGCTAAAAATGAAAGCATTAATAGATTCAGGTGTTGTTTTAAACTGTATAAATGAAGGTTTAGTTCCTACTAAATATTTTGATAAAACAACACAAATATTAAATACCGCTGATATTAGTAGATTAATTATAAATTATAAATTATCCAATGCTATTGTTTGTAATAATAGAATTTGTTTAGAATTACCTTTTATTATAGTCAAAGGATTAAGTCAGGCAGTAATATTAGGAACACCCTTCTTAAGCCTATTTTATCCTTTAAAAATAGATAATACAGGAATAGAGTCAAACTTAGATGGTAATAGGATAAAATTTGAATTCATAGACAAACCCAAAATTAAGGAGATAAATAATGTTAAAAAAACTGTTCAAAACAAAGAAAAATTTCTCTATCATCTTAAAGAAGAACTTAAATATAAAAAAATAGAACAAGACCTTTTACTTCCCGATATAAAAAAGAAATTTGAAGAAATCAAAATAAAATTACAACAAGAAGTTTGTAGTGATATACCAAGTGCTTTTTGGAATAGGAAAAGGCATATGATATAATTACCTTATGAAGAAGGATTTACAGAAAATAAAATACCTACTAAAGCACGACCAAGAAATTAAAAAAAGAAATTAATGAGACCAAGCTCTTCACACTGGAGCTGTGCTGCTTTCTATGTAGAAAATGCAGCTGAAAAGGAAAGGGGAGTCCCCAGATTAGATATAAACTATAAACCCCTTAATAAAGTCTTAAAATGGATTCGATATCCTATACCAAATAAAAAAGATTTATTAGACAAACTAATCAATATTGTATTTACTCAAAATTTAATCTTAAATCAGGATATTGGCAACAAATACAAGACAAAGATCAATATAAAACTGCATTTAATGTCCCATTCGGACAATATGAGTGGAATGTAATGCCGTTTGGTTTAAAGAATGCTCCTTCTGAAGTTCAGAAAATTATGAATGACATTTTTAATCCATATATGAAATTCATGATTGTGTATATTGACGGTGTGCTAATTTTTTCAGAGGATATTCATCAACATTTTAAGCATTTAAATATCTTCCTGACGACGGTAAAGTATGCAGGTTTAGTAGTATCAGCACGAAAAATGAATCTCTGTCAAACCAAAATCAGATTTTTAGGACATAACATTTTTCAAGGAACCATTATCCCAATAGACAGAGCTATTGAATTTTAAAATAAATTACCAAATATAATCTTAAATAAAATAGAATTGCAACGATCCCTAGGATGTTTAAATTATATAGCTGATTTTATTAAAGATCTAGCACTTATAGCTAAACCATTATATGACCGGCTAAAAAAGAATCCTCCAAAATAGACAAATGAGCATACCAATGCTATTAAAATCTTTAAGGGCAAAGCAAATGCACTTTCTTACTTGGTTCTTTCCGATCATAATGCTTTTAAGATCATTGAATGTGATGCCTCTGAGTTCAGGCTACGTGGTGTACTAAAACAACAACTGGTTAATGGCCCTGAACAATTAGTTCGATATACTTCCAAATCATGGAATAGTACCCAACAAAACTATTACACGGTAAAGAAAGAAATATTAGCTATTGTTCATTGCGTAACCAAATTTCAAAGTGATGTTCTTAATACTCCATTCTTAATACGCACCGATTGCATATCTGCCAAAGACATTCTCTTACAAGATGTTCAAAATCTTGTATCTAAACAAATTTTTGCTTAGTGGCAAGCCATTTTATCATCCTTTGATTTTACAATTGAACATCTCCGCGGTTCTACTAATTATCTCCCTGACTTTCTTACGCGTGAATTTTGGTCGGGAGGCAAGGAATCTGCCACCACTTGAACCTGAGTAACCACCATTAGCTTTAATATTATTTCATCAAAATAATATGGATAATAGAAATAGCCAAAAGGGCAAAGAAATAGTTCCAGCTCATCCTGCTGAATCGCCGATAATTAGTCTACCACCATATAGTCCAAATTATCGTGAATATTCGAGCCAGCAAAGCCCTCCTCGAAACCAACCTCCAATCTTTATGCAGTCACCAACACTCAGAAAAACACCTACTATGGAGAGAGCCCAATATGTTGATACAACATTCTTGGTAGACTTGGTCATAAAAGATCGCCATGCTATGGAAGATCCAAGCCAGATTGCAAAATTTTACTTACATAACAATTTGAACCCTTCCAATGGAATCAAAACACGAGAATGGTATGAAGCCATCTGTTAGAAACTGGTTCTATTTCAATTGTTCATTATCATGAACCGAATACCAGAATGATAGCATAATCCAAAATACAGAAGTGAATGGGGCTCAGAACCCTCGAGAGCAAAAAAAATTGCAAGCCCAAGATTTTCCAAATAAATATTACCGATATACCGAATATATTGATGCTTGGAGCAAAGTCTTTGACCTCCAAAATAATAATAACTCTCATACCTGGTTCATACAATTCAAAATGCATATAACTGAACCATTTCCTAACTGGTTCAGAAGTTGGTTTTCTGTCTGAGGATCTGTCCCTCAAATTTTACTCGAAGAATTACAAATATCTCAGTCAAAATTCATAGATGATAATGGGAAAGACCCTAATGTCGATAACCATTAGTACTTTATACCCATGTATCAGATACCCTGGATATTGATGTGGAAATTTGCCATATTCAATAATACTACTGACAATTACGAATATATTCCAAAAATAGGACAAAAAATATCCATAAAATGGTGGGACATATTCTTTTATGAAAATTTAAAGCAAGAAAAAATAAGAAAGAAAAAGATTCCTGAAGCAATAGGAGCCTTTGAAAATGACAGCCTAAATAATTTGGCAGAATATATTAAGCAAATGAAAAAGAAAAATCCTCAAGCCACAAAAGAGGAAATAGAAAAACAATTGTTTCAAATCTTCGAAGAAGAAGCTGAAATAGAAAGTGCCCAAAATGAAGAAGAGCATACTATGGAGGAAGAAGAAGAAGTCCAGATGCTTCATGGTTTCTCACAGAAGCAGACCCTTTACTAAAAACCCAAAAACCAAAACCTGACAATATCCAAAACAACCTTCCAGAACTCTCTAGAACCTTCCAGAAATTTCTAGAATCTTTCAAGCTACAAAAAAAAGTACCATCTACATCATCGACAAAATAAAGCTCTACTACCAACAGTAACCTCCACTTACCTAAAAGAATCTTGCCATCTATTTACCTTTTTGACACCTGTCCCACACTACCTAAAGATGAAACATTACCCACCAGACATCTGTCCTGCACTAGCTAAAGATGATTCCATCTGTCCGCACTAGCAAAAGATGATTCCGTCTGTCGCACACCAGATAAAGGAACCCCATGGATCACCGCCACCTGGACTGACAACGCAGATGCCTGCCACCTGTAATAAAGAAGATTGAATACAAGGTTCAGGTTCGCCTCTATAAAAGGGAGTGAAGGCCATTTGAAGAAGCAGAGTTTTGAGAGTCCAAGCTCAAAAGCCATTATCCAGAGACCCTTCAGAACATAATCTTTGCTCTCTCCTCTTCTTTCTTCCTGCTCTCTACTCTTCTTAGTTTTTCATTTTATGTGTGATTATAACTACAATGACCTTCTGAGTTACTGTCCATCCGAATGGAGGTCTTTCTCTAGCTACTGTATCTGCAGACTGTAAATGCTTTAGAACAGTTTGTTATAGTTTGAAGTTTGAAACAGTTTGTTATAGTTTGAAGTTTGTAATAGTTTGTTACAGTTTGAATTTGTATTAGCAGTTGGTTATCTGTAAAAGTCTTTGTTATAATAAAGAGTTTGTTTTACGATTGCAACAATTTGCTTGAACTAGTTTTTAGATCAGAACAATTTAAGATATATTATGCAACTAAAGCAGTTTTTAGTGTTAAAATTAGACAAAATACCTATACTACTTGGATTATTCTTGATATAGCACCATTTTCTATCATTGTTATCTTATCTGTATTAATTTACTTAGGTTATATTAGAATGCTTGCATAAATATTTAGAATAAAGTTTCAGTTAGTAGATCTTGGTCAGTTATGGTATCAGAGCCATTAGAAACTTTATTCTAAGGACTATTAAAAGTTGATTTTAACCTCTTAAGAGGTAGAAACCTAATCAAATTCCTCCATTAAAGAAGTTAGTCCGAGTGTTAAGACTGTTGCCGCCCTGTCCAGAAATACCGTTAAGGCAAGGAAAGAGCTGCTGAGGTCGAAAAGAGACATAAGAGGTTGACTAAAGGTCATTATCTATAATTTCTTACTAGAAAATTTCATTAGGAATCTAGCTAATAAGAAGTTACCTTAATCTAATAATACCCTTAGAATAAAAAGTAAAGAAGAAGTTTTAATAGAAAATATAGAAAAACAAATTCAGAATTGGAATATACCTAAAGTACCTATCTCGGATATATATAAAAAATGATCATTCAATCTAAAAACAAGATATGCTATAAAGACAGTAGAACAAAGCTTGTCTGTCACTAGTGATCAAAAAGACTTTCAATTATTATCTAATAAAATAATCCAATCACATAGAGATAAAGACTATAAATATTTATATATAGGACTTATACAAGTAGCTATAAAACCACTTACTAGGTTAGGACTTAATAAATCTATACTAGTATGCTTAAGGGATAATAGACATAATAAATTCTCATATTCATTATTAGGAATAGTCGAATCAAGCCTTCGCAGTGGACCAGTATACTTTAATTGTTTTCCCAATTATTCTGTATCACTTAGTGATCCAAACATATTAAAAGTATTAACTCTTAAATTAAAAACATAAGGATTTGATATGAATCCAGGATCTCAAAATATAGCATTAGTATATAGAATCTGTTATAAAGTAATGAACACTCTATGCCCAAATGTGTTACAAGTAGATAGTAAAGGTAAAACAATATTTTTCCAAACTAATATTGAAAAATCCAATACAATTATTCCTAAATCTATTGATTGGTCTCAAATAATTTTGCCAACAAATTGGACCGTATATAATGAGAACCTGTATCATAATAATTCGACCAATAAAAATCCAGAACATATCATTGAACATCCTGACGGCGAAATAGAAATTCAGTTTAATAATCATAGGCAAACTAGATTAAAGGTGAAAGATGACTTAGTAATAAACCATCGAATAAGAAACCCTGAACCTGCTAGAAATTCTACTTCTGCAATAAGCCAAGATCAAAAAATTCAAGGCTTAACCAGGACAAGAAGTAATATCCACATACCCCAGTATAAAACCATAGAAAGTAGCGATCATTCCTTTTCAGATCCATATTTTCAAATCTTAACCCTACAAAGAGAAGAAAAGATAGATTTAGAAGAATTAAAAAATGATTATCTATCTATAAAAAATACTGAATTACGAAAATGGTATTTAGAATCATTTGACAAAAAACTGATAGATATATTTCATAAAAAATATAACAAGTTTATAAAAAAAGAAAAACAAAATATAGGATTCTTTAAATGGCTAAAAATAATATTATAGGACAAAGGAATACCAGTACCAAATTTTGAAATAAATGCATTAGAACAACAGTACCAAACATTTCACATGATAGAAGGGGGACAATTAACTAGTATACATCCACCAGAAAAAGGAGGAATTATAATAAAAGGAACTCAGAAAGATAAAGATTCAGATGCCAGAACGATGATAGAAGCGAGAGCCATTCCATATAAAATACCAGTTGAATAAAAATTTTAGATTGAAAAGAGGTCATTTTGAATTTTCTGGTCGAGCTTTTGTAGAGATTTTATTTTCATTAAATCCTGGTTCATATGGTAATCCTACTATATGCTTTTTCCTTTCCCAAAATGCATTGGGCAATTCACTACAAATCTCTTTTTCTATATGTGTTCTAATTTTAGTATTTTTTTCTATAAGTTCAGAGGTTTGTAATTCTCCTTCTATAGTTCTATATTTTATTTCTGTTTTTAATGAGCAATGAAAATTTTCTTTATGTTTCATGCTATCTTTGACTCTATGGATTTCTTTAATTTTTGGTTTATCTATAAATTCAAATTTTATGATATTACCATCTCTAGTAGTCTCTATTCCAGTATTATTTATAGTTATAGGATAAAGTAAAATAAGAAATGGTACACCAAGTATTACTGCTTGGCTTAGTCCTTTTATCATTATAAAGGAGTATGAAAACAATATCTATTATTACATATAATAGCATAAGATAGTTTGTAATTAATAAACAGTCTACTTCTATCAGCAATATTTAATATTTGCGTTGTTTTGTCAAAATATTTAGTAGGTACTAAACCTTCATTTATGCAATTTAAATCTGCTCTTGAGTCTACCAGTGCTAATGATTGAAAGTCATATTCTTCTTTTACTATTATTTTAACCATTACAAACCATTTTGGTGTAATTATTTTATTTATTATATTTACAGATACATTATTATCTATTCCTTCTATTTTCGTTCCTGATGATTCAGGTTCTTCTAGTACAGAGTTATTATGATCATCTACTAACTGAGTAAATTCTATTTCATCAGTATCTGTTATATTTCTTGAAACTTCATTTTGTAATTCTAATATTTTAATCCTATTTTTTAATTGTTGAACTTCCAATTTTACTTCATTTACTTCTTTTTTTAATTCTGCAATGGTTGGTTCTTTTTGAAGTGCATCTTTTCTATTGATCCTTTTTATTATTTCAGCAAAATTATATTCATCAGGTGGCTTGATTAAATGAGTAGGCTTATTTTTTGCTTTTGTAATGTTAATGAATTGAGTTATTATTTCTCGTTTTTCATCTGGATCTATAATTTTCTCTATTAAATCTAATACTAGATTGTCTTCTTTAGATAACATGTTACAAGAACAATCTTGTATTTCATCATCATTAGATTTTTCTATCGTACTAGTCCATATAAAATCTTCATCTTCAATATTTTCAATAAATGAAGTATTACTAGAATTACTAGAAGTTTCTGTAGAACTATTTTCATCTTAAATCTATATGATATCATATATTTTGTTTCTAATATTTTCATCTAGAATTAGTGTATCTATTTTCTTTTTAACCTTATAGTTACTTTTGTAATGTCCAACTTTTCCACATTTATAACTGACAGATAATTTTCTCTTTCTTTTTTTATATTTATATTTTGGTGAAATTTTTTTTATAAATATTTCTTTCTTATTTTTCCTATATGATTTTCTTTCTTTCCTTTCTAGCTTATATTTTTTCTTTTTATGAATTTTATCTTTGGATTTTTCAATATTGTATCCAAATTGTTCAAAAAAATCACAAAGTTCTTTTTTACCAGTCATTCGTTGTTTATCTAATTGTTTATTTAATTTCATGTCTGTACATAAGGCTAATCCTTTTGCACAAATTTCAGCAGATAATTCTCCTAGGGTATAAGAAGAATATGGTATTATTCCCCCATTCTTATTTTTAAGTCTATTTTTTACCTTTTCAGTAAATAAGTATGGTAGTCCTGCTATGAATTTTTCTTTCCAATGATCTAACTGGCTATCTTCTCTAGTTAATAATCTGGAGAAAAATACATCTTTATACCATTTATAGTGTGATAATGTAGGACATCTTAAATTAAATAATAAATCTTCAGATCTAGCTTCAAGTAGCGCTATACTCCCCACAAAATGAAGAGTGAAAGTATAAATAAGAGTATTTACGGCATTACTTTCAAAATATAAGACATCTTGATTTTGTTCATTTTTAATCGTCCATTGTCTAGTTGTATTTAAGATTTGATTTTTTGTATTTTCAGGTAGATGGAAATCCCACCAACCACGAAGCCATCCCGTAAATCCACAAATTATGGCTTTTGCGACTTCCTGATCATGGTTTCCTACCATTTTACATGCAGAGGTATACATGGTTATATGTTTTATTGTATCATGAATTTGATGTTCAAACATTCCATATATATTCCAATTTACAATTATCCTTCCTGAATAGGAGGTTGTATGAGATATTAGATCTTCTTCAAATTGAATATCCACAGGGGTTGGTCTAGGATGATATGGTCTGGCAGTAGCAGGTTTCCAATTTTTTCCATAATATATTCTTTGAATATTGTGATCAGAATTAGTTTTAGTAAAATCTATTTCCATATTTTCTATTGTATCATTGATTATTGGTTCTTCTTCTTGAAAGGTTAAAGTTTTTTATTCTTGAATTAATTTACCTTTATCTTTACATCTTTTTCTAATTTAATTTCTTTTTCTTTTATATCTAATTCTTTTATATCTAATTTAGCTAATTTTGATATTAACTGATCCATAAGAGTTTTATCTAATTTTGATATTAACTGATCCCTAAGAGTTTTATTATCTTCTCATGTATGAAATCTTTCTTTATTTATTGTAGGAGGTGGTTTGAATAATAAAGATTTCTGGATTTCTTGTATAGGACTCGGTCTCAGCATATTTTCAATTCTGAGTGTTTGTCTTCCTATAGATTGCATGCATAAATTGGTATAATTATTTTGTTCTTTTATATGGGGAAGTAATTTTGATCTATGGACTATTTTTCCAGTAGTCATTTTATATGGAGTAGCTTTTGTTTCTAGAGTTGGTGCATTATCTGATTCTTTTCCTTTTATTATAAGGCTTCTTTCTGGAGGATGAATACTCGTAACCTTATTTCCTTCTATTGTATTATAAGTAGTATATTGATTTTCTAATGTATTGATTTCAAATTTAGGCATTGCAATTTTCTTTTCATGCAATATTTCTGTTAACCAAATAAAGAATCTTTTATTTTGTTTTTCTGTTTTAAGAAACTTATTATATTTTTTATGAAATAATTCTATTAGCCTTGGTTCAAATGTTTTAAGATACCAGGTTCTAATTTCTTTATTTTCTTTAGATAAATAATCTTGTTTAATATATTCTTTATCAACTCGTTTTTCTTCCTGCAATGTTAATATTTGAAAATCTGTTTCATTGTCAAGAAATTTGGGTCTGTTTGATAATTAATATGGGTTGGTTTTTATTGGGGTATTACAATATTTTCTTTGGTTCTATTTTTGGGTTGATGGAAGAAGTAAAGCTTCTAGATGGTTCAATTGGCTGCTTATTTATTTTTATTTTAGAATCATCTTTACTGGTTTGACCTTTTTGCTGAGTTTGGAACTGAATTTCTATGTTTCCATCAGTATGCGCAATTATTCTGTCAGGAATATTTTTAGAGGGACGTTTTTGGAATTGTTGGTTTTCATTGTAAATAGACCATGATTCTGGTAGGATTATTTCTGACCATTCGATTGACTTAGGTATTATAGTATTAGACTTTTCAATATTCGTTTGGAAGAATATGGTTTTACCTCTAGTATCTGTCTGTAAGACATTTGGGCATAATGCATGACCTTATAATATATCCTATATACTATATCAATGTTTTGAGATCCTGGGATCATATCAAATCCTTGGGTTTTCATATTTAATGTTAATACTTTAAGAATATTAAGATATTTAAGGGAGATTGAATAATTGGAAAAGCAATTAAAATATATAGGTCCACTATAAAGGCTTGATTCTACCATTCCTAATAATGAATCTGAGAATTTATTATGTCTTGTGTCTCTTAAGCATACTAGAATGGAATTATTAAGTTCTAATCTAGTTAGGGGTTTTATTGCTACTTGTATTAATCCTATATATAGATAATTATAATTTTTATTTTTATGTTCTTGTAGTATTTTTTGTGATAATAATTGAAAATCTTCTTGGTCACTTGTTACTGATAAAGTTTGTTCTACTGTTTTGATTGCATAACTTACTTTAAGATTGAATGTTCATGTTCTATATATATCATTTATAGGTACCTTGGGTATATTCCAGTTTTGGATTTGTTCTTCTATATTATCAATTAAATTTTTATTTTTGTTTTTTATCAATTAAAATTTCTATATTATCAATTAAATTTTGTACGGATCTATACAAAAGTCAAGTCCCACACTTATGTGATAACTTTTTTAGAGATTCGTGCCAACTTTAATGGTGATCCTTTGAGGTCTTATACACATGGGTGGGGAAGGGTCCTATAGGATCATTACTCAGACCTCAAATGATCACCATTAAAGTTGGCACGAATCTCTAAAAAAGTTATTGCATAGGTGTGGGACTTGACTTTTGTATAGATCCGTGCAAAATTTAATAGTGATCCTTTAGGGTCCTATAGGATCATTTCTCTTATATATATATATATATATGGAAAAATTTTCTGTACGTCCATGTGCATACCGCTACAGTAAATTCTTAATGGCCCAAATTGAATCTGGGCTGATCTGACGGTCATGGTTGTTTGAGAGTGTTTGTATTCTAATTTCTTTTCTACAAATCATAATGATATGAAATTTTGAATGTGTGTACATCTTAATGAGGCGTACCTAATAAAAATATAAAAAAAATAATTTGCAAAACCAAATTAACCAAAATAACCCTGAAATTTTTTGGAGGTATTTTGGTCAATTTATTTCATGCAAAATATTTTTTTTATATTTTTTATAGATTGGTCTGTTTTTGATAAACACATGTTTTAGATTCGTATAAAAAAAATAAAAAATGAAACACTATCGGACATATGTAATTATCACATCGGCCCAGATTTGATCTAGGTTGTTCGACGTTTACTGTAGCGGTACGCGAATCGGCATACCGTAGCATCTGCCATACATATATATATAGGAAGTACCTATGCAACATATATGGGTGAGTGAGATGCTACAGTGCTGTCCGTTTTTTCAGGCGGTGAGGATTTTTCGATCGTCACAGACATAGCTTGACGTTACATCTGTCATGGACTTGCTATGTTTGTGACGGCCGAAAAATCCTCGAAAACCGCCACGGACCACGTGCTATCCGTTGCGGCCCCATTCAATAAACTGCCATGGACATAAGATGTCCATTACAGTAGTGAACACTATTTATTTTTGCCTATAAGTGTTTTTTAGCTTTTTTCATATATATATATATAGAGAGAGAGAAAGAGAGAGGGGTCCCACTTAAAGCATTTTGCTCCACTTTCTATAAACTGAGAAGTTTACCTACTAATCTATTCTCTATCTCAGATCGTGGGAACTTAGAAAGATAAACATCTAATATCCTCACTCACTTGAAGGTTATAAAGCTCAAGAAGATTAGACGTAAAGGAAGGCTACATGTAGACAGGCATGATGCGCCAAGGCACTTATGTTTTCTTTCTCTTTTTTTTTTTTTTTGGCATATTTTTCTTTCTTTTGAGTTGCAATGTTCAAGGCTTAAATCAGAGGTCCCTGGGTCTATATTTTCTCAATGTAAATTGTAAAAGGATTTAAATCCCTGGAGTTCCTTACGATTCCATTTATATTTATAACTACCCATTTCTCTGATTTCAATGATAATGGAATTAGTTTGGGTGAAATTCAAGATGTGTGCTTCTCTGGTTGTTTTCTCTTGTTTGGAGTCTATATCAAATCTCTTTTTTACACTCATTTTGGGAAAACACATAATTGCAAAAGGCGAGGCACATAGGGAAGACATTGACTACAATGAGACCATAAATTTATTGGGTATTACTAGCTATGGTTGCAGTCCCCTTTCCCTATCTTATTGTATAGGAGTAGTTAAGGAAATGACAACAAGGTCAAAGCCCTTAACAATGAGGACTTTGATAATATTTAGCTATTATTTGATTTGGAATTGGAAGAATTTGATGTCAATATTGCTTTTTTGCATGGAGAGTTTGAGGAACAGATTTATATGACTCCGTCTTAAGGATTTGTAATTAAATGTATAGGGGACCATGTCTCCAAATTGAAGAACTCATTGTACAACCTAAAGTAGTCTCATAAGTACTACAAATTCTTTGCTACATTCATGATTAAGTAGGGGTATATCAAAATTAAATATGACAATCATAACTATTTTAAAAGATTTATTGATAATTCATTTATCTATTTTTTACTCTATGTAGATGACATGTTTATTTTTTAAAAGATTTCTTCACAAACAGTGAATTGGAAACTTATAGCTTGATAGAGAATTTGATATGAAACATTTATGTTCAATAAAGAAAATTTGAGCATGAAGATATATACAGATAGCAAGTTGGATAAATTGTGGCTATCTAAGAGTACATTAAGAAGGTTCTCACCAGTCTTACATGGACATCGACCCGAGTGTCGCAAAGTGTTTAGTGCAGCAACCTAAAAAGTCAAACAGCTAGACATGTATGTATATTTATTTTTTATAGGAAAAAAATGTATTGTGATTAACATATAACAACTGTGCAAATGAAGGAGGCGGTAGTGCTTACGCTACTAAGCCAAGTCCAAGATGGTAGGGGTTCGCATCATGATATGAACATGTTTCAACTTTTAGTAAGTGACACAAAACTATATCTATATATAATTTGATTTTTCTTTTCATCTCACGCAATTGGTGATGACCTGATGTCAACTTTTTTAAAGCTAACACAATATTATATATATTATAGAATTCAATTTTTCTTTATCTTTTTTCATACAATTAATGATGATGGAAGTGCCACATGAAAGGTTGTGGAGATGGTGACATTTCTTGCTACATGCACCTAGTGTTGTTATGCTTTTATTTGATTAAAATCTTGAAGAAAAAAAACAGAAGAACGAAAGGAAACGTATTGCTAGCCAAGGGAATTTATCCATAACTTTGGTGAAGGACAAACAACTCGTCTACTGTGTAGGGCCCTAGCTATTTTTATCATATAAAAAGAAAGACACTTTTATTTAAAGCAGCAATAAAAAAGTCGGTCGGGTAGCTTCTACTCGGTCGAGTTCTTCAGGCTCGGTTCCTTGGTGAGCCCGAGTTGTCCCGAGTTACAGGGCCAATTTGGGGATCTTAAAAAGTTTAAAACAAGTTATAAAAAATTCTAAAAAATAACGAATATATTTGTAACATGTTTATTTATGTTTTTGATTATTTTGGCAAAGATTAGAGAGTATTTTGGTTATGAATATTTATTTTTTAAAAAAATATAAAAAATATCATTTATCACAAACATATTTTTTAAAATATTTTTTTTGCTATTTTTAAATCACAATAAGTTGTATTTTGTTCAATTTTACTTTAAATATATTTTTTTATTTTTTAGATTATATATTTATATCATTTTTTAATAATTTTAAGGTGCTACAATACGGCGGTATTCATGCCGAGTTACTCAATCTCGTGCAAGTACTTGGCTGAGGCATGTGCCGAGTAGTTAGCCCGAGTTGAATTTTCCAGCACCGATTTAAAGTGTCAACATCGTACTCGTAATTGATGTCATTACCAGGCTTGTACTTTCACATATCAAGGCCATGTTGTGAACGGTGGATATGTGCACTAAGCTCCATTCAAAGGTCGGTTAGCACTACCCCTCACAATATTCATGGTGGAGCATTCAAATAAGGGGGTACTCTTTTTGCCACACATTTCATATTATTGATTGTATTATTTCTAAGTTCAAACATAAAAAAAAAAATGTTTCTCGTATTTTTTAAATAATTGCAGTTGGAAGCTTCATGAATGCAATGATTTATACTTATGCAAATATTTCTCATCCCATCAGTGTTATTAACAAGTATATAACCAATCTATAGATGAAATGAAATGGAATGGATGCTACATTACTCAAGGGGTATGTTAGATGGGTCTGGTGCTTGACAGTAGTAGCAAATATGGTGGCAAGGCTATTAGTTATATAGATGTTGATTTTGCAGATGATTTGGATTGTAGAAGATCTACTACAAATTATGTGTTTGCAATTGCAGAAACTCCGATTAGTTAGAGGTCGATGCTACAACTACGATTGCCTTGTATATGGCCAAAGCAAAAACACATGGTTGTTACAAAGCAACGAAAAAAGTCAATTGACTTAGAGAGTTCACAAGTGATTTGGGCTTACAACTAGATGGAACTATCATTTAGCGTGATAGTTGGAGTGCAATATATTTAATGAAGAACCAAGATTATTATGTAAGGACAAAGCTGAAAGAAAGACCTATGTGATCTTTTACCAGGGAAATACATTTTTTTTTTCTTTTTTTTTCTTCACCCCTTTCCCTTGGGGAAAGATTACTTACATATGGTCTTTATTATAATAAGATAAATTTCAAAATAAAATCAGCATAACAATAAAACCAAGATCTTAAAAACTTGATACCACTGAAACAACTATGCACTATGTTAGAGAATAAACGATAAGATTGTAAGAAACAAAAGGAAGAGTACCGGAGATTACCTAAACCGGGCTTATTACACCCCATACCGAGTCACCACCATCTGATGGCGCGGGATCAACAGTCTAGTTTCAATCTCCAACTAGGAAAGCAAATTTCGGCTAAGCCACATCAATGGCACATGAACCCCTTTGATCACAAACTCAAACCCTAAGTGCATTCTCTTAGAGACCTAGCTTGAGAGAGATGGATTCTCTTTTTGCTAAACCCTAAAACCCTTAGCCATAAATCAATATTTGAGAGATATGAAAGAAGAACTCTATAACCTAAACCCTTAAGTTCTTTCACAATGTAGGAGAGAAAGATCAAATATGAGATAGATAAATTTTATTAAGAGAGAGATAGAAAGATAAGGTGTAGAGATTTTTTTGGTAAAGACAATCCATTTTTATAGGCTTTGAACAACATTAGGGTTTTTTGGGATTTTCTTTGGCTTGCCTCTTCTTGTGAGATTGAACATAGACCGTCAATCAAGGGTGACTTGTGGGGTGAGAGATCCGAGTCATCCATTCTATAGATAAGGCATCAACATTATGGAAGGTGCTTGGACCATTATCCCCCTTTTTTTTAAACCATTTTCCCATTAATATATTTAAATAAAATAAAAATCATGCACTCTATAAAATTGCACGATCCATGTCACATATTCCATAAGAATATCAAATAGATAAATACTACCAAATATAAATAAGGTAAGATCCATATCTCTTTAAAACAAACTTGCTACAAAATCGATAAAGCCATGGCCAATATATCCCTTCCAAGATTTGACCACATGCCACAAATCAAAAAACTAGGAACAGAGAATAAGGGCGGGGCGTGCCACCCAAGGGAGGCACTCATGGGCCCCACCTTCTAAAAATATGGCAGGCCCATGTACACAATGGCCCCATGATATTTTTATATATTTAAAATTAATAAAAGATTTTAAAATATTATTTGAATATTTAAACAATTGTAAAAGCAATATCTTTAATTTTATAAATCCAAAAATTATAAATAAAATATCCAGGGATTAAAAAAAAATCAAATAATAATCTTAAAATAATTTTCATCATAAAACAAATACAATTAAATTAATTTGATGGGAAAATGATCCATATGGTTTAGGAATCAACAATCATGGCGCATTCCACCTTCAACAGTGGACTACAAACCACACTTGCTTTATCAGATCGCCCTAGTGTTTTTCATGACCCACAGTCCAAGCAGGGGCTCATTAGCGGGTAACCAAAGTCTAGCGGAAGAGCCAAGGGGTCGCAATCCCAGTCTGTGGATTACAGGTCCTCCCCTAGAGTTGAGTCAAGGTCACAACGACTTGATGCGACCACAACTCTATGGCGCATAGGGGTATCTCTCGCACATGCATACACTTCACCCAAAGGTAGATATCTTGCTTTCTCGAATGATCTATTAATATGCATGCCGTGTGATGGAACATGGATGAGGTTTTGGCCCCCGTCTCAGTAGGCCACCATCACACACAAGGGTCACACAGTCCCTCCTCTCACTCATCCGGGCATATTCTCCGGCCTCATCAAGGGCTAACCCATTAGAACCCTTCTCGGTTTGTTAACATGGGTGTTTTCCAACCGACTGGCCTAGATCGTGAAGCACAGTTCGGTATCTGCAAACATTGTTTGCTTAGTATGGTCTACAAGGGAGCACACTCCCACTGAGTTCATGTTCCACTATATCACTTTATTTTACAAACACTCATAAGGCCTTTAAAGGCCACATAAACCCAACAAAAGCATATTTAATGTCAAGTATTATTCTACTGTGAGATAATAGTTGGGGGTGATATCTTTTTGCTTATGATTGACAAGTAGAAAAATATTGTAGGTATACTAATAAAACTGGTTTCATTATAGAAATTTAAGATGTGTTTGAACTTGATTAATGTGTTATCAATTGTCTATGGAAAAACGTGTGGAGAAGATGGCCAATGTAAATCTCTTTTGAAAAATATGCCAAGATAGAGATTTGTTGAGATGTCTTGAATCCTAAGCAAATCTATATGGGAAAACTTTTTGGTTTCCTAGTAATAGGGTTTGGTTTCCTACTATTTGAGGTGTAACTCTTTATCTTTAGGGATCGCTATATTTTTATTACCTGAAAATAATGGAATTTATGGGGTGATCTTGTTGACTAGGACGTTCATGTGAACCCAAAATGAATAGATAAAAAGTTGCCTAAAAGCTAGGAGATTCGGAAAGATGGTTCCTTCTTTTCTCTGTAAATAGGTGTTATGTAGAGAGAAAAAGGTCAAGGCGCAAAGAGTACTTCTATTGTGCAAAAAGAAACGCTTGGTGTAGAGAGAAAATGTACATACGTTAATTGAGAGATGAGTTTTTATCTCTGGTTCTCTCCGGTAAGAACTTTTTTGTTTTTTCTTTTTTTTTAGTCAATCGTTTTCATCCAGAGATATTATGATTATAATCACACCTGTGATAAGTCACATTTTTGGTATAAAAAAGCATCATTTTTCATTGCTTTGCTTTTATTGTTTGTTACTTCTGATCGGTTGCATTTTTCTGACTCTTTACTTTATTAAAAATCAACGCGTCAGGTTTTAAAACTTGTGCATACACTACAATTCATACAAATTCGACCTCTACATACTTGAAAATATTAAAGAGTTGAGTTAAAAATTCATCTTTGGTTAAGTTGTACATCCCACGATGTGCCTGACCTACCTAAAACGGGAACCACTTGTTACCTATGAAGTGCATATACCATGCTCTTGCATGAGTGTATTGTACACTAGCTCCCTCAATCGAAAGAGCTCTATCAATTATTATTTTTTATCTAAAATTTTGGGATGCACCTAAGATTAGATGATTAATTGCTAGAAAAAATTGAGTTTTGAGATTTTACCCATCAAAAAGTTGGGCAGTCCTGTTCAATCTCATGATGTTTTATGTTTTGGGGCACATACACAATCTTTTTCTTCTTCTTCTTTTTTTGGATTTTTTTTTTTTGATTTCTCTTTTTGAATTTTGCCAGAAGTTACACCCCAAATTTGTGATCCTAAAAAAAGCTCCTAGCTTGGGTTTTTCCTGAGAAAACGAAAGAGCAGTATGCTCCCAACAGTATTGAAAATCATTTGGGTTGCTTATATATCTTTGTCAATATCTTTTACATATCTTCTTCTAAGCTAAAATCTTAAATGATGAAAACACTGTTTGAAATATATATGATTTAAAAAGTAAATAAATTTCATCAAAGTTCGCTTCAAGAATCCCCGTGTTTGCTACATTAATTGGTCATGGTTCCAATCATCTAGGCTTGGCTTCAACAGTCAATCCAGCCTCTTGAGGGAGAGAGAAAAAAAACAGGTACTGTTTTGTTATCAAAGGAGAGTAGTGATCGAATTTGGGTTGGATAGAGTGAAAAGTGATCACCCACGCTATATCTTAATTTGGATTGGAAACAGCAGAGAACTTTTATAAAAAGAAATTACTTGTTTCTAACTAATTCCAAATTTGTATCGGAAAAGAGAGGAGGAGCGCGTTTCTAGAAAGGTCAAAAGTACTTACTCTAAAAGTTCATAAAATCTGCCACCTTATACTGTATGAGTATGGTCCACCTAAAAACCCACCAGAAAAAGTTGTTCTTAGGATGAAAAATTCTCAAATTAATCATTTCGACTTCGAGATTCTTTGACATAAAAAAAAAAAAAGGGATTTTTAATCCTAAGTATATATAGATCTGCTTGAACATCACCATTTTTGGAATTTTAAATTATATAATTGGGGGCAACAATAGATTTTCATAACATTGCAAGGCTCTGTGGCACCGAAACTATATTTTCAGCATGATTTTGAGGCAAACCTTACTTCAATAGTATAAGGGTGACACCTTATTCAAACCTCACCCCTATGTATATATACCCCAGATTTTGTATTTTTGGAACGAATTTATTCGATGTCCTCTCTTCTATAAGGTTTTCCATCCAATTGAATGCCATGTGGCTACCTTTATATACGGCTTTAATAAATATATCAAACAACATGGAGGGAGGACAATTTTGGATATCAGCATATAAATACGGCAGAGAAATAACCGAGTCTAATAAATACCCAACCAATGTTTGCAAATGTGTACAATGGGATTGTTTTTTAATTTACTCTCATTATTAATGTATTTATCTTTAAATCAAAATTTAATAATATTGATTGAATAAAGAAATAAATTTATAAGAAAGAAGTTGTTTTTATAAATTTTTTTGAAAAAAAAAAATACAAATTTATATCAGTTTCATAAAAAAAAATGCAAATTTTTGAAGATATTTTAAAAAACTCAGAGTTCTTTAACAGATTAAATTTTTGAAAAAATCGTAGACAAAGACTTGCCAAATATGGAATGGTGAATCATGCTCCATTCATACCTAACGATGAGGTGAATGATTGTTGGGTGATAGAATAGAGAAGATAATTGACTACCAGATAGGTAAACAAGGACACTCATGGTCAAAGGGAAATTAGTCCCCTGGATATAGTAAAAACGTGTTTGTATTACTCTTCATCTTTATTGTACGTTCTATAGTACAATAAAAAGATCTCGAAATTATTACCGAAAGGTCACTTGTGACAATTTCACTTCCATTGAAAAAAACCAGAACCACATAAAAATATATCAACATAGGGCTAGAATTATACTAGGTGTTTCAGTTAGGTGGCTCAAATGCTTGAGAAATTTATTGCAAAATGTATTTAAGAGATGAATTATTTAACATTTTACTTCTAAATTTTTATTTAATTTTAAAAATCTCATCGAAATACACATGAGTAAGAATAGTTAAAAATTCGTAAAATATTAAATGATTAGTAATTAAATATATTTTGTTAAATTTCCCCAAATTTTCTTTAATCTTACCCAGATTTTTTAGCTGTTATGATCTTTTACACCGTATATTTTGGAAATATAACTCCTTTGGCAGAGAAAAGCATAACAATGCCAAACATTGGGCCATGCCTTCAAAAGCAAAATCCAATCTTTCATGCCACCTCATAATTGGAATAAGGGTGAGGTTCATATAAAGTGTCAATTTTATATTATTGCAGTAAAGTGCATTTGAAAACTGTGCCAAAATTGCAGTTTCAGTACCATAAAGCTTTGCGGTGATATAAAAATCTATTGTTCCCTGCCAATTATGAAATTTAAAGTTTCAGAAATGATGACAATCAAACAGATCTATATACACTTGAAAATCTCAAAAATGGATGGTCCAAATAATGTGTCAAATGATTAACTATTTTTGGTACTAAAAATACCTTTTTTTTTTTTTCCAAATCTATAAATCTCGAGGTCGAGATGATCAATTTGAGGATTTTCCAACAAAAAAACAACCTTCACTACTGGGTTTTTTAGGTGCACCTCAGTATAAGGTTGAGACCTTATATGAGCTTTTTCCTTGGAATAAGGCTCCAAACCAATGTTGCGATTTTGAGGTCCAAGCCCAAACTCAATGGAGTTGAGAACCAAAACTCCAGACATAGGAAAAAAAGAATTAAAAACCCAAGGGCCTAGCCAACCATTGACAGTCTTGATTGTGTCTTTTCATGCCAATAAATGCAAGACCACTAAGTCAAAACCTGGAGAGATAATTAGGCATCCTTTTACACAATAATTTTGAGCTTCTATCGTATAGGACCCTCTATTCACATCGTGTGCCTCTTACTTAGTATCTCTTAACCCATGGCTCCCGTCTCTTTTATATAACATGACAATTTACCTTATTTCCACCACACATGCAAAGCCAGTGAAAAGAAGATAGTATGAAAGGAGAAAGGACCGATCGTCTCCTAAAGGTCTATTTGTTAGGTTGCATGACCCCTTCCCTCTTATTTTGTTTGGATTTCGATAAGGAAAAGTAGAGGTGGAGATGAAATGTCACATTAGCTCTAAAAAATGGTCCCCAGCTCTTACTGCCTTGTACTCATCTTTTTTGTATGGATTACATTAGGCTACTTAAGCTCTGAAAATAAAATAAAAACTTAAAACACAAAATTAGACCCATTGCAACTCATGAGCTTGCAATAAAGAAACCGAAAAACAACTTTCATTCCTAAAAGTTAACAAAATTATTCCGTGTTAACCACAGTCAGAAACGAACTTTTCGAGGAACTATAATTTCGAAGAAATAAAAATCTAAATGATTTTTCCTTCTCTGGTTAATCCCGAAGGAGAAAAGAGCTGGCCCTGTCTCCCCAAATGTGTGAACCCAAACAAGAATGGGATGTGTGGGGAACCAATAATCAACTCTATCTACTCTCAAAAGCCATGCAAAGATTATCTTGCCTTTTACTTTTTTATTTTTCCCAAAGAGTAAGCCCACTATGATGCTCGTACGTGCATGCACAGTGTGTACCCTTTAGAGCAGCATTCAGAGCTATGGTTGAGGTGCTCACCAAAGGCTTCTAAATATCTACTTTCTATGCGGGCTGGACTGCATTTCTACAATATGCAGTCCCAAAGTATAAAGCATCCATCTTTAAGATGGATGCAAATAGGTGGTCCATCTAAAAACAATTTAAACTAACGGTCCAAATGTTTTCTTCATAAAATCATTATTTTTATTTCTTAAAATTTATTTATTTATTTATCTTCATGATCTCCATATTAGAGATTGCATGTCGTTAAAAATTTGGTCCAAAAATCTATCTCAAAAATAGATTTTTAATAGTCGACTCTTTTCTACATGGACCCATAGAAACCGTGTCCATTTGTAAAGGCTACTGTTCATATAAGGTGTCAACTTTAAATAAGCCATACATCTATTGTTAAAATATGTGCTTTTGGTGTTGGAAACTCTTACAATATCCTAAAAATCTACTTTCACCTATAAATATGAAACCTAAAACTATAAAGATGGTATAAATCGAGTGCATCTATAAATTTTTTATTTTTATTTTTTAAAATGGTTGGTCTAGATAATGGATTACAGGGTGTACTACTTTTAGAACTTAAAATCTTTTTTTCTTTGAATCCATATATGTCGAGGTCGGGACGATCAATTTCAGGATTATTTGACATCATAGCAACGTTTTCAATACACCTTACTTCTACAGTATGAGATTGACATTTTATATATACTTTTTTTATTTATAAACTAAAAATAATTTCTTGATATTTTAGTCTTAGGACTTTTAAACTTTGAAATAATATTGAAGAATTCACTACGGATTTGGCCAAATTAGAGATCACAAAGGAAGGGACATGGTCCCTTTTGTGGATTAAAGCAAACAGAGGCTCTTTTCTTTGTCATTGAATGAATTGAGCGGGCTCCAATTTCTGAGGGTGCTTTTGAAATTAATGGTCGGTGGTAGTCAAAAAGTCCAAACACTGACGCACAGTGTTGGCTTCATATACGCCGCGTTTACTACAGTTTTCGTCAATATAAGTCTTAGCTTCACACGGTAAGTTAACTAACCGTTTACAAAAATACCCATGTCTCCTCCTCGTAATCTCAAACCAACAACACTCAACAAATACCACAGTACTTGGCCGCGGTAACGGTGGCAACGGGCGGGGCCACACTTGTCCCTTGGCAGGGCTCGCCTACGCAGGGTCCCTGGCCCGGCCTTTTTCCCTATACGGCGGACTCAAGCCCTATCCTGGTCCTATTACCGCCAGGTCGAGCCAAAAGTGAATGAAGCAAAAATAAAATAGAAAACAAGAAAAAAAGAGGGCCGGCCCAGCTTGCACTGCCTCCCTAGCCTGGCCCTCGGGGCCACAGTTTGTGTCCTAGGCTCTACGTTTTTAGGGGTGAGTCAACCGAGCGGGGCGGACCACCTGACCCATTGCCGCCCCTAACCTGTTGCTTTCTCTCCTATTTATTAACCGTTAAACCAAGTTCTTTATGTGTTTAATATTTATTATTCTTGACAAACCACGTTTAACTTCAAAGTTCAAGTTTTAACAAAGGGAAAAGTTCATATGAGGTTGACACATTAAAAGTATAGAATTAAGGCGTACCTCTAAAATCTTTCCAAAACAGTTGTTTTGATGTTGGTAAAACATTTAATTGATCATCTTGACATGGAGATTTATAGATATGGAGAATAAAAAAAAAGAGATTTAAGAACTAAAAATAGCACATCTTGTAACACATTATCTAGACTGTTTATTTTCAAGATTTTTATGTGCTTATAGATTTGCTTGATTTGAACCATTTTTGGAGTTTAAAATTTTATAATTAAAGATAAAAATGGATTCTTACACCTTCCTAAAAATTTGTGACCCTAAAATTATATCTCATACAAAAATTCAGAGTTGCACCTTACTTTGGTTGTTTAATATTGCAACATGATTGAAACCACACCTTCAATAAAATCCAATATATTAGTACTAATGTGACTACACCCTCTCTGATATTTTATACGAAATATTGTTGTAAAATCCATAGCTCAAATTTTGTGATACAATTTTGGGGTAAATTTTTTTGTCACTTTGATATTAGGTTTTGATTTTTATTAATCCTAAAAAATTGTCACTAGACATATACATACACGGTATAATTCCCATCACCCAACTAGCAGGAGGTATTGTGATCATTTTCCAATTTATTTGAGATATATGGGAAAAGGGTTGTATACCATAATAGCGGTGTATAGGTTATAAAGACCATGGGAGTATGAATCACCGCCGTCTATCCTTATGGACGAATGAAGTATGCTAGCATTGTGTATCATATGCCATACACCTTTGACGAACCGTATACTTCTCTCTCTTTTTCTTTTTTCTGTTTGGGGGGAGGAGGTGGGGGCGAAGGCGTACTTCAAAAACAAGGTCTTGTGATGCTAGAAAATCCTCCAGCTGGTAATCACAATTTTTACTATGGATCTAAAAAGAAGATTTCAAAGTTTACAAATAGTGCAGATTTCTTGATTGTTATCAAGTATTTATAGATTCACTCCGTCTTACCACTCAAAAGCTACAAATTCGCAATTAGGAGTTGAACTACATTTTTAGGCTCTAACAGGGTTTCAGGTTCTGGATTGCGTCTTAGACAAGATTAGAAGGTTCAACTTACTTTTGATTTTTGTGTGTGTGTATTTTTTTTTTTAGTAATTTACGTACGGACTCTAAAATTTTAGGTAAAATACAAAATGATACGTTTATAGTAAGAAATTACAAAGAAAGTCGGTCAACCGGTCGTTTTTTGTTTTTTCAAAATTGCCTTTCGGTTAACCCGAATTTAATCAAATTTTTTCGTTAGTAGGGCAGTGCCTCAAACTTTAAGGCATTGCCCTACTAACAAAAAAACAAGAAAAAAAAAAAATCGAGTTGATCAAGAGACAATTTTGAAAAATAAAAATAAAAATAATACATTGGTCGACTTACTTTTGTAATTTTATTATAGAAGAGGAGCATTTTCGTATTTTACCTAAAAATTTAAGGTCAGTACTAAAGCACTCCTTTTTGTTTTTCTAATATGAACTTAACTGTGATCGTTTAATGTTGATACCCTCCACAAACCGCAACCCTTTTTAAGTAGGTGGGTAACTAATTAAAGTAACGCCAAAAGAGAGGGCAGAAGGGCATTTTAGTCTTTCTAAAAATATTGGCAGTTTCAGGGAAAGAGATGTTATTTTCAGTGCAGCACCTGCCCTGTGTTTCGATTGTCCTTAAAAACCCACAACTACCTCTGCCAAAGATCTCAAGCTCCCTCATTTCCTAACTAATTGGCGCAGTCAACAAGAACTCAGAAAATAAGAGAGAGAAAATGGAAAACATGGAGCATCAAGGTTCTGCAAAACCTGAAAGAAAGACAATCGAGAAACTGAGGAGGATGAATATGAAAGCCCTCTTCTCCAAGCTTATGGCTCTCACACCACAGCAGAGCTCTAAGGTGAGCACTCATTTAGAGAGAGAGAGAGAGAGAGAGAGAGAGAGAGGGAGAGAGAGATTTTGGGCTTACATTACTGAATTACAGGTCTACCTTTCTTTAGATGATGATGGAGTTGAAGCATTTTCCTTCTTATTTATTTATTTATTTATTTTCTCGGGTAGATCAGTGAGGCCCCTACCCGATTCCGAAAGAGTCGATTTTTTGAAAGTGTTAGTGAGAATGGTGGCCGTGACCCCAGTCCCATTCTCAACCTTCTTCTTCTTGTTGTTGTTGTCATGAAGATGCCACCTTCTAGTAACAATGTTTTTAGCAGTCACACTGATCCTGTAATTTTAGTTAAATAAAACAGGGATGAAAATATGAAGTGTGCGATAACTATAAAACATTAAAATATGGGTGCTAATATTAGCTCCAAATTGTAATTACTGATCCATTAATAAGTTGTGAACCGTATTCATTCGATACAAGTAACGAGTTCGTTGGACTCTCTCTGTAGGAAGCGATTTCGATGCCGGATAGGCTGGGGGAGGTGATTGAGTACATAAAGAATTTTGAGAAAAATATAGAGGTTTTGAAAGAGGAAAGGGACATGTTGAAGAAGAAGGGTGTGAAAATTGAAGAGGAAGAGGGCGTTGGAGTGAGGAAAAACAGCTATTTGCCGATTATAAAGGTTCAAGCATTGGGGTCGAGTGTAGAGGTCAGCATAGTTGTTGAGGTGTGTAGCAGTGACAGGTTTAGGATCCATGATGTTGTATTGGCTTTGCAAGAAGAAGGGGCCGAAATTGTGAATGCTAACTTCAACACCATGGATGATAAGATGATCGCAGTTCTCCATTGTCAGGTATGTTTTACCTCCTATTCTCTCTCTCTAGGGATAGGGAGAGAGAGAGAAAATGCATGTGATTCTCTCTCTCTCTCTCCCTAACACACACACAAACAGTCTCTCTCTCTAAAACACACAGAGGAAAACAGGTCTCTCTCCTCAGTGGGAAACTTTTGCTATCTCCCTCTCCCTCCAAAAATAAAAAAATCAGTTAATCTAATGTCTTTAGTGTCCTCGGTTAAAAAGAAATATCTATCTGATACTTCATTTTCACGTGTAATTCGTGGCATTCCTCCTTGTCTTATCTTCTGCCATGTAATTATTGAATGTGTCCTTTCGTTTCTGTCAATTCGTACGACGATCACACCCTGCCTCTGCGACACGCATAGAGAGAGACATTGGTAACTTTCCCTTTCTGTAGTTACAAACTTACAATAGGTGAAGAATATTGTTGCCATAGTTAATGATATCGCATTCAAAATAGGGTGCCGTTTTGCAACCTTAAACAATCCAATAAGGGCGCACCTCCAATTTTTTTTTGATAACATGTATTTTTAAGGTAAAAAGTTCTAAGGATTATCTGGAAATCTATCTTCATATCTAAATATACACTTTTAAAATCAAGTAGATCCATAAATATATGAAAATCTTAAAAATAAACGGTCTAGATAATATATTACAAGATGCACTATTTCTAAGGACTCGAAATGTTTTTTTTTTTATCTCCATATTCATACATGTCCATGTTGAGATGATCCATTAGAGGCTTTTTCAACTTTAAAACCACATTTTATGATGGATTTTTTATGTCCATATGTAATTCTACATTTTAAGGTTGTATCCTTATATAAACTTTTTCCTTCAAAATATGAACCTCTTCAAAAAGATTATGGTTGTATTTTAAAAGTGTTTTTTCAACGTTTTTAAAACCTTTTTATTTTATTTTAAAGGAAATATAGTCATGTTCTATCACCATTAACAAAAACTATGAAAATATATGCCTAATATTACTTTGAAGTTCTAGCTTCATTAGACCAAGTCCCATTCATTCATCTTTCTCCCTCTGTTTCAATTTTATTTGATCTTACATCTCGCCTTTGGGAGCCTGACCACAAGACCTGGTATTCATACTTTACTATGACAGCCTTAATCAAAATCAGTTTGTCCAATGAATTTTTTCTCGTTACATTGTTTTATATATATTCAAGAAAAAAATAACAATGTCTTCATGATGACCCGTGCTTGATTACTTGTATGATAAATTGCTTCTTTTTGCTTGTAATTCATTGTCCTTTTAATTCTCCCTGTGCGAATTTCCCCAAATATATAGAGTTAAAATACCTTTTTTTAAAAATCTTATTTCCTTCATAAAATACTAAATAACTAGTTTTTGTAATATTTTTTAGCATTCCATAATTTATTTATTTATTTTTAAATAAGTCAGTGGGGATGATGAACTCCTACTCTCTTTTTTTTTTTTTTTTGAGATAGTGTATTTTTCAATCATTAGTGAGAACGGAAGTCACTAAAAACCTTTAAATGGGGCTTAGGTGGTCCTACGACCACGACCCCATTAGACCATCAAAACCAAATTGATACGCCCACAAATATTTTGTTATGGGTGCAGTTTGTATAGAATCAAGGCTCTAAACAATCAAATTAGAGTCTACCTATTCTTTATTTATAAAGTTTAAAGCTTAAAAAATAGTGTAGATTGAGCAGATCTATGAAAATTTGAAAATCTTGAAAATTGACGGTCCAAAAATGCATTACAAAATGTACTATTTCCAAAATTTAAAATCCATTTTTTTCTCATATCCATGCATTTTGATGTCTAGATGATCAATTTGAAGATCTTTGGGCATCAAAACAACATTTTCTAGTGAAATTTTTAAAGTAGACTCTAATTTAATTATTTAGAGCCTCGGCTCTTTATAATTTTTTCCCTTTCTTATTTTTTATGATATCTCTCTCTTTTTCTTTTTAATGTTAAAAGTAAGATTTCATTAATATAAGGAGATAAAATAGTGAAGGCTGGCCTGTGCAAAAGGCCAGGTGTGCAAAAGCTTAGAGATAAGTGGAGGCTTTAAAAAAAGTGTTGCTTACGTCATGAAGTGTGACGTGCACATATGGCGTAAGGTATGGAGCATCTTCCTTGCATCCACACTCAAATGGTCTTTAATTGGCTTTTCCATCTTTGCCTACACCTTACTCCACTTCCTCCGATAAGCTTCCACCAATTCAGCCGCCTTAATTAAACCTTATGATAGATTTTAAAGTATTGATGAAAAGGTTTTTTAATGAATACAAAGAAATTAAAAGGTTTAAGAGCATTAAAACTAATTAAATACTAAACAAGTTTAGGATACCAAAAGAAAAAGCGAGGACCTGAGAAGCCCAAATGACTTGTGGATTCACGTGGTCCTAAGAAAGAAAACATAGGGTGGGTTTCGAATCCGATCCGCGTGGGCCGCCAGGTCAACCCGATCGGGTACCCACGAGGTGGATTGGTGGCCTGACACTAGCCTGGCAAATGGCAAATCTAGGCCCAATTCGGTTGGACTCTAGCTTGGTGTGGGTTGGTGTTTGAGCTTGACTTGATCCAACCTGGGACTAATTAGTTAAACTAAAGATTGGGGTTCGAAAAGCTTGGACCACACCTTTTTCGGGTCATGTCCGGACCCTATAGGATTGGGGTCGACCCCATTCAGACTTGTCTCTTTGCAGTCTTGATGTTACTAGGGCATACAAGTAAAGAGCAAAAGGAGAAGAATAGCACATCTGAGAATGCCATGGTGAAGGGTGTGAAAGAGGGATAGACTTTGCAAAGTGTCTCATGCTTTGAAACCTATCACAATTCTATTGGGATGAGACCCCTTTCTGCAGCGTCACTCACGGGGGCTATGTGGAATATGCTGTAGTCCTTAGTCCTTACAGTAAGATAATTTTTCGACTTAGAAAGTCCTATATGACTTATGCAACTTTAACTATTTTTTCTGATGGGCTAATTCTTTAGATCGGCAAATATTTAAGGAATTTGAGTTCTTTAAGTCATGACCAAACTTCGGTAGGAGGTGAGGATGGTGTAGCGTGGTCCGTGGATGCGCAGACACATGTAGGCTTGCAGCAAAAGGCCCTAGTGCAAGACATTGGATAGCAATCGTACGGATAGCTAGGTTAGTGGGACTTAGCGGACCAACAATAAGAACGGGTTGAGGCTACGTTAGTTGAGCCATGGGTACCAACCTGACGGGACATAGGCATGGTCTTGACTATACAATATACGCACGGTTGAGAAAGTGTGTTACCCATGATGACCGAGGGTGTGGGAATTTGAAATTGAAATGTGTAACTGCTCTAAGCACGAACTTGTGTAATGATCATAGGTATTATGAGAATAATTGAATAAATATTTAGTCGGCTAATAGAGATTAGTAGCCCTAAGATGATCATACATACATGATTTGCATGCATTGGAGAACACGATAAGCGGGTTTACCAAACTTGTAAGTTCCTCTTAATGAGTCACAAGGGCATTTATTGATGCTGCAGGGGTGGGGCTGGTACAACTACCACACCGTTAATTGGATGTAGGGGAGGTTCATACTTTAGAGAGTAAAATGAGGATAATGGTATGATTGCATACTCTAGGGCTATATAAACC
This sequence comes from Amborella trichopoda, assembly GCF_054954075.1. Lineage (NCBI taxonomy): Eukaryota > Viridiplantae > Streptophyta > Magnoliopsida > Amborellales > Amborellaceae > Amborella > Amborella trichopoda. Next base: position 50,161,492 of record NC_142336.1, on the reverse strand, counting down.
TCTTGCCTGGTCCCTTAAGGAACATATGTGGCTGTAACGACCAAGTGTATAGAGTAATAAGAACGGTTTATAACCTCCCTGATTTTACGGAACATTTTTCGATGTTTTCCATACTCTATGACAAGAAAATTTAGGAAAAGGGACATTTTTTGGCATTTTCCATACTCTATGACATAACAGAAAAGGGCTACATTTTCCTTAATCCATATTTAACACTAGCTTGGTGGGGTACAATTTGGTTAAATAAAAAAAAGAAAAGTATACAATGAGATCATTTATTTTTCTCAGTCTTTTCTCATATTCTATGGTAAGAAATTTAAAGAAAAACAATATATTTTCCTTTGTTTCTTTTTGGTCAAGTGTCCAGCAGTCATGTTTCCTTAGGGGTGGCAATGGGGTCGGCTCGAACCACCGACCTAACAGGTCGACCTGAAATGGGTCCGGGTCTAAGTTTTGGCCCCAGCAGGTCGGGTTTGGACCTGGCTTGGACCCCTCTCAGATAGGCCAGGTCCAGGTTGGCGTACACCCGACCTGATATAAAATATATAAAAAATATGCTATTGTACAATACAAAAATATGCTTTTTAAAAAAAAAAAAAATTTTAATTTCTATTTTTTGGTCGGGTCCGTGACCCGATCCATTGACACCCTTAAGGTTCCTACTCTTAACGAACACAAAACTTTTTCTCATCTTTCCTTTCCCCCCTCTCTCTCTCTCTCTGTTTTTCTTTTCTCCTTTTCGAGTATTTCCCTTGTCTCTTTAGTTTTGCAGCACTGATTATTCTTATAGCAAACAAATTCTCAAGACATATGTTGTGTCATAACATGTTGGTGAAGCATAATTTATGTGATTTTTGATCTTAATATTGATCCACTTTTATGTGGATGCAGGTTAGCGATTATAGAGTGGGATTCGACACAGGAAGGGTTTATGAGAAACTAAGGACCTTGGTACAACGAAGTCTTTGACAGCATACAGACCCTTGCACCCTGAAAAAAAAAAGAGAGAGAGGAAAAGAGCTTACCAAGCCAAGACCTCCGTCTTTGCATCTTCAAATGTGCAAATTTCTATGAAAATCAGTAAGCCCACATCCGTGGCCACTGACTTTGTACATATATATCGGAGCATTTCTACCTTAGGTAACAGACTATAGGGTAGAGATATATATAGAGAGAAGGGAAGAGAGATTTATGTTGAAGTTCGAGTAGCGTTATGAGTATGTTGCCTCACAGCTTTCACTGCTAATAAAACTCAGTGTGCTACTCCCTCCGGTTTCACCAGTTGCCTGGAAATTTTTTGAGTTTTGATCATATAACCACTACCCCTTGCTCACAGAGTCTCTCACATTACATTAACATTACTTATGAGAGAGAGAGAGACAGAGAGATTTTTGTGTTTGAGATGCGCAAATAATATTCCAGGCAGTGCTACATGGACTCTTGGGGTTTTACCCTTGATCGAAGTCGACACATGCTGACACGGTTGATATTCTTCCAACACTTTAACTATACTTGTGAAACTATTTATTTATTTATTTCTATTATGTGTCATCACTTCAACAGGTCCCAAAGACATGCCATGTCCTAATAATGATTATATCAAGAGAAATTTACGTATGGACTATATTGGGAGGGGAAATACAAATGGAAACATGTTTGTCGTAAGTTTTGGGTAGCACCCCTTACCCTGGTTTTTTATTTTCAAGTTACCCTTGTTCGGTAAACAAACATTAAACATGTGGGTTTTTTTAGAAAAACAGTTGTCCAGTGTTCGAAATACTAGACAACCATCTCTATCTTCTCCAATTCCAATGTATTATGTCTCTATCTCTAAACTCAGGGACCTATCTCTACCTTCTCTCTCAAACTCTTCAAATAACCCAACCCAGTTCCACTAGAATTAGCAAAACTTGTAGAGTCAACCAGATTCTTAGGAAAAAAAGAAGTTGAATGAACAATGCGTCTTTCAGTGGATTCTGATGATTTCCCAATCTGCGTTCCACTAAAATTAGCGGGACGTGGTGCAATGATCATTTTGTGGGGATAAAGGCAAAGAACTGGTCGAATTTGAATTCCTGAACCGGGTTTCACTAGAATAGGTAGGATTGTAGGGTTTTCATGAGAAAAAGGAGAAGAGCTCAAAGAGTTCAAACCACCATGTTGGGTTTCACTAGAATCCGCGGAAACGACAGAGTAAAAATATTCTTGGGCGAGAAGTGCCGGGAATTTGAAAACACAAAGAGTATTTGTAGGACCAAAAGGGTTACTCGGTGAAAACGGAAGAATACCCAAATTGGGTTTCTCTAGAACTAGCAGGGCAACCAAATTGGGTTTCTCCAGAAAGATCAGGAGTTGAGTAATCAAAGCGAGGTTTGCTCAAAAGAGGTAATGAATCTGCCGAATTTAGGGGTCTTGCCTGAGAAACCAAAGTGGGGTCATAAGGGAGAATTGAAATCTTGAGGTGGGAACCAAAGACATCCATTCTAGCCTCGTACAAGTTTTTGGAGAGAAAGAAGGTGGAGATGGGTCTCCTGAGTTTAGAGATAACAGAGAAATTAGTGGAGATGGGTCTCCTGAGTTTAGAGATAAAGAGAAAGAGGATTGTTGAATTGGAGAAGATAGATACGGATGTCCGGTATTTCTAACATCGAATCGCCGTGAGGGGTTGCCTGTAATTTGGGACAAACGCGTTACCGTTTGCAATTGACCAAAATTCTCTTATATTAAAAAGAAGCAAAAGACAATATCCTACATTGCATTACACATGAGAGAGAAAGTGTGTATTTGAGAATATGGACACTGGGGTTCTTTTGTGTCGCGTATTGACACCAGCAATCACTTCAAGGCTTCAGCTATGCATGTTGGATTATTTATTGTATGGACAGTTGGGTTCTTTTGTGTCGCGTGTTGACAACCACTCTATTGCTTCAACTATGTGCGTTGGATTATTTATCGATTTTTTTGCTCATGTCAACGCTTCAAGAGGAAGAGTCCACTTCGACGACACATTATGTCCTTCTAATTATTATATTAAAAAAAAGGAAAATACCAAACTTTCCATGTTGGGACTTGGATTCAAAAATTGTTTTATAAACATTTGAATAAATTATAAAAAGGTAACATGTCGGCGAGTTGTAAACGTGCAAAGGAAGTACTAAGTTTTTTGCCTCATATACCAAACACTCCAATACATATTGGGCTTTGAACTTGGTCGGTGTCCATGTAACACTAGTTCTAAGAATTGCATGTATGTAAGCGCGATGGCACGTAAAGGTTCTTGGGTATTCTTTTTGCGAAATGTAATGAAAACTCAGACATGAACTAACACTTCCTCATAACAATATTTGCTTCTTATTTATGAAATCATGTGCAGCTAAATTCTATCATCGGGATACATTTAAACAAAAGATCAGACATTTATCTTATCTGTACAAATGTACAAGTGCAACGAGTTGTAAGGCACCAAGTAGTCTACTCTTTCTTTATAGAAAGTAAGCGAGCATAAGCTATTTAGCAATTGTGTCGAACAATCGTACTTGCTGAAAAGATCCAAAAGTAATTTATAGAGAAAGTGCCTTTTTAGTTTTGGTAAAATAATATCATGTGTTGAGATATTGTGCTCATTTGTTGAGGCAATGTGACTCTTCATTTCTGCGTATTTATAGTCATATAACAACTAGATAATAATAAAAGAACATGATTCATGTAGCCAACCCTAAATAATTGAGATAAAACTTGGATAATGATGATGTTTATTATCATAATCATATAACAACTCCTAAATTATATCTTTTTATGAAACTAGGTATCCAGAAGTCTCAATTGTTCATAATCAATACACTAAGTTTAGTCATTGTCAGACTGCTCAATCTATGCAGCATAGAGACATGTTCACACAACATTTGCATCGACTATGTCGTGTTTGGCCGGCAATACATCGAGCGACATTTAATGTGACACCCGTCAAACATCACAATTCAGCCTCGAACACTTGTCAAACCAGCTCAACCAACGCTTTTGCATAGGCCAAAGTCCCCTATGCAAGCATAAGAAGTGCAAAATGCATCTCAAGCACTATCACACACATATGCACCGCATGCTCTGTACAGGTCTTCTCTCCCTTGGTTTCAAGGAAACGATAGAAGTGGGTATTCCAACATTGAAACTTACCTTAGCCTTCCCCACTTTTCAATGTGTTCTCTCTATATGATAACTCTATGCTTCCGGTAGAATGACCTACGGTGGTTTATACCATCTGCTGAATATTGGGTTCAATGTTCCAGTAGAATGCCCTCCGGTAGATCGTTGCCCTCCGGTAGATTGGTGCACCCGGTGAAGTGTGCCCCACCGGATGGTTCCGATGTATTGGAGCATCCCAGTACTTTGTGCCCTTTTGGTGGAACGCGGAGCTCTAGTGAACTGGTGCTCTGATACGTGTGTTCCACCGGTAAAGACGTGTATAAAATGCGTGATGATTGGTCTTCCAAATTTGAAAAGGCACAATGCAGTTGTGTTTTGGAACTAGAAGAGTTACTGTGCCATATTAGTAGTTGAAATTTCAAGAATCGCAACTTTTGTCTTTTGATATCATGCGGGTATGCAAAAAGGCACTTTATATCTCTATAAATAGAGACTTGTTTCCTCTGGTTTTGACTCACATAAGCCATACAAAATTTTTAAGTGTTTTTTTTACAATTTTTTCGCTATAGAAAGAAGGCAACTCAGGTGCTTTAGATCTTGTTGTGCATTTGTTTTGACATGATAGTTTCTCCAATCCCCTTGGTTGCATCTTAGATGCAAATTGATTTCTATTAGTAAAAAGGAAATATTATCTTATGAAAGTGATATATTGTGTCTAGAATAAGAGAGATTAACATAATTTTGTTTTCTATATCTTTTATTTTGCCCAATTTTCACTCTTCTAATTTCAACCCAAACCAGGCGAGACATAAAGCCCGTGAAAATTAAAATCACAATTGAGCATTTTGATTTTATAAATTGGGTCGTGAGTTTTGTCTAGCACTTCTTAGGGAACCGTAAATAAAAATCATAATAAGAATTCATTCACTTTTTCTTCATAAGAAATCTAGAACAGTTCATGACATGACGAATGTTTTAGAACTTACCCATAAAGAACAAAGTAGAAATCAAATAATTTCCTTAGAAAACTATTTGAACCACTCAATGTGGTAGTTTAGGTTAAAAGAAACATAAAATAATCAAAGATGCCGCTGTTACAGGTGCTTTTTATAATCACATCCATCCCCTTAATTCACACAACATTATGGTGAAGGAAGTCGTACGCGTTAGCTCTGAGGGCCCCCAAAAACGTGATTAAAATTATGTCAAAGTAGAGTACTATACAATTTGGACACGTGTGTTTAATGTCTAAACAACTGATTACTAAGACGTGACATGTGTTTAAGGCTTAATATAAAAACATGCTTAAAATGTAGAGAAAGGATAAACAAACAAACAAAAAATATCAGAACAGAGTTTATATAGAACCGTGGCTCAAAACAATCAAATTAGAGCCTACCGCAAGAATTTCACTAAAAGAAGTTGTTTTGATGTTCAAATATCCTCAAATTGATCATCTTAAGATCAAGTTGTTTGGACATGAGAAAAAAATAGATTTCAAGTATTAGAAATGGTGCATCTTGTAACACATTTTTTTTACTGTCAATTTTCAATATTTTCAAGCTTTCATAGATCTGCTCGATCTACACTATTTTTGAAGCTTTAAATCCATTGAGTGGATGTGCCATAGGATGCAGTTTCTATAAAGTCCAGGCTTTATGAAAACAAAGTAAAGCCTCAACATATATCTTTGTCCTTAAAGCAATTTAGGTATCGAAAATCTCCATAATGGCTCTAAAGTCAATCTCTAACATCGACTATAAATTTGAAGCTAAAAAATTAGTACAGATTTTTTAGATCCATGAACATTTATTTATAGCGCAAAATCGACAATCTAGATAATGTGTTCCAACTTCCAATTTATACTATTTTCAGTATGTAAAAAAGTGGGGATTTATAGTCTTATAAATAGTTCATCTTCTAAAACATTACATGGACCATCCATTTTTCAAGATTTTTAAGTGTTTATAGATCTGCTCGATCATCACAATTTATGGAACTTTAAATTTCATAATTAAAGGCAACAATAGATTTTCATATGATTGCGAAGCTTTGTGGCATCGAAACTGCACTTTCGGCATAGTATTGAGGCGCACCTTACTTCAATAGCATAAAGCTGACACCTTATTTTTTAAAGTTTATCTTTTTTCTTTTTATTGTTAAAACCATGTAGCTTCCCACTGAATTGCTCTCCCTTTACACTCTGATCTCCTCTCAAGTTCTCTCTTTGCCTCCCTTCCCTTTAGATCCATCCATGATCTCCTTCAAAAATCAAAAGATGCATTACAATTTGCATCAATATATACTTCCCCCTCTATCCAGCCATTTAATTTTGATCAAGTGAGCCACTGATTGTTTGATCTAGATTTGACGCTTTAGAATATTTTATTTTTAATATATTTTTACAAATTATATGAACATGAAATTTGGCATGTACCATCGTCTCAATGTGACGCACCTAAATAAAAAATAAAAAAAAATATTTTTTATAAAATAAAATGATCAAAATACCCTTAAAACTTTAGATACATTTTAAATTATTTTTTTAAAGGTATGAGTTTAAGAGAGGAGTAGATGCCGAAATTTTGGTGTCAATTTTTTATAGATAAAAATTAGAAATAAAATTATGTAGAGGTGTGACATTATGATTGAAGCCATCTGAGCCATCCATTTAGAAGGGACGGTTGGATAAGGGAAAATATACAGGTTTTAAACATTAGAGGAAATATAGAAACTTGCCCCAATCTTTGTAATGACTCATAAGAATCGTTGTGCATGTAAGTTCCTAAGTAAAATTGTCCTCGTGTATTAACAACAAATGCTTTACCCCGAGGGATGCTATGAAAAACGGCTCAAAACACTTGTTTAAGAATATTTATTTGGTCGAAAATTTTATGATCCACATAAGATACCCCCTGGATGCTATGAAAAATTGCCCAAAACACCTATTATATACTCAAAATCAACTACAGACCGGCATAGATACCCCCTATATTTCACTTTTTAAGCATGCTACCCGCCCCCTCCCCCAATAAGAAAAGAAACTACGATAAGAAAGAAATATTTTTAATAATATACTATTAACCCCAACATTTTTTTATTTTGCATACCCTGTGACAAGCAAAGAAGTGGGCTTTTTTTTCTTTACCGAATACTCTCATTTTAACCCGCATTTCTCACTTTTTGTTTCTAAGCTGGTCCAGTGCAAAACATGTGGGACCGGCACAACTTGAACATGAAAACCAGTCCATTATAAAATGTGCCGGTCTAGCAAAATTTTAATATAAGCTAATCTAGTGCATTTTGTGTCGGACCAACACAAAGTAAATATCATGAGCCCGATTCTTCAATCTTCTAGTTCTAAAGCCATCTCTCTATGTAACCTAATGTCCAATGGGATTCTTTTTTGAGCCCATGTTTTGCATGGGCACACTACAGAGGAATCGTATGGAGGCACAATCTCGAATTGATGCTTCAACGTAGTTTATGCCCTACTCAATATGTCTCTTTCTTGGATTTCCTTAAAAATTGTAAAGAGAGACTCACATGATAGTTCTAATAGGAAGAAAATAGAATACATATTAAAAGTAGGTCATTAAAGTAGTACTTTTTAAATTTTTAGCTTTGAAAAATTCTATTTCATTTATCCTACATAATTTCCCTAAACTTCTTATCTTTTAAGGCCACCTGCCCATTAGGGTATGTACGCATTAGAGCTCATTGGTTTCATTTTTTGAATAGCCTTCTCTGTTGGGTTTATGTGGCCTTTAAAGGCATTATGAGTGCTTGTAAAATGAAATAATATAGTGGAACATGAATTCAGTGGGAGTGTGGTCCCTTGTGGGCCATATTAAGCAAACGATGTTTGTAGATACCGGATTGTGTTTGACGCCAGTCGGTTGGGAAAAACCCATTTTACCTGGGCATAAACAATAAACTGAGAAGGGTTCTAATGGGTTAACCCTTGATAAGGTCGGAGAATATGTCCGGATGAGTTAGCCGAGGGACTGTGTGACTCTTGTGTGTGATAGTGGCCTACAGAGACAGGGGCCAAAACTTCATCCATGTACCATCACATGGTATGCATATTGATAGATCGTTCGGAAAAGCTAGAAATTCAACTTTTAGAGTGAATCGTATGCATATGGAGAGATACCCCTATGCACCATAAGAGCTATGGTGGCATCAGGTCAAGGTGACATTGACTCGTCTTTAGGAGAGGACCTGAAATCTACAGACTGAGATTGCGATCTCTTGGCTCATCGGTCAGACTTTGACGACTCGTTAATGAGCTCCTGCTTGGACTGTGGGTCATGGGAAACACTGGGTCGGTCTGATCAAGCAAATGTGATCTGTAGTCTACAGTTGAAGGTGAAGTGCCACATGATTATTGATTCCTAAACCATATGGATCATTTTCCCATCAAATTAATTTAAGTGTCTATGTTTTATGATAGAAGTTATTTTAAGATTATTATTTGAATTTTTATGAACCCTTAGATATTTTATTTATAATTCAAAATAAAGATATTGCTTTTACAATTATTTAAATATTCAAATAGTATTCTAAAATCTTTATATTAATTTTAAATATATAAAAATATCATGGGGGGCCAATGTTCACATGGGCTCGCCATATTTTTAGAAGGTGGGGCTCATGAGTGCCTCCCTTGGGTGGCACGCCCCACCCTTATTCTCTTCCTTATTTTTTGGTGTATTATTTTTTGGTGATATGACATGTGGCCATATGGTTGGAAGATATTGACTAAATATTGATTTGATATATTTTTGAAAGATTTTGTAGAAAAATTGAGTATACGTGTGCTATTTTATGGTATGCACAATATTTTGATTAGATTTAATTTATTTAATTTCTATTGATGGAAAAATGGTTTAGAAAAGGGGGATAATGGTTTATGCACCTTTCAAAAATGTTGATGGATCAGATCTCTCACCCCACAAGTCACCCTTAATCGACAGTCGATGTTCAATCTCACAAGAAGAGACAAGCCAAAGAAAACCCTAAGAAACCTTAATCTTATTCAAAGCCTATAAAAAGAGATTATCTCTACCAAAAAACTCTTTACACCTTATTTTTCTATTTCTCTCTCTTAAGAAAGTTTCTCTATCTCATGTTTGATCTCTCTCTTTCATACATTGTGAATGAACCTAAGGGTTGAGGGTATGGAGTTCTTCTCTCTTCTATCTCTCAAATATAGATTTATGGCTAAGGGTTTTAGGGTTTACGAAAAAGAGAATCCATTTCTCTCAAACTAGGTTGCTAAGAGAATTCATCTAAGGCTTAAGTTTGTGATCAAAGGGGTTCATGTTCCATTGGTATGGCTTGGCCGAAATTTGTTTTTCCGTTCGAGATTGAAGCTAGACCGTTGATCCCATACCATCGGATGGTGGTGACTCGTTGTGGGGTATAATAAGCTCGGTTGAGGTAATCTTCGGTACTCTTCCTTTTGTTTCTTGTTTATTCTCAAGCATAGTGCATAGTTGTTTCAATGACATCAAGTTGTTAAGTTCTTGGTTTTATTGTTATGTCGATTTTATTTTGAAATTTATCTTATTATAATAAAGACTACCTGTAAGTGATCTTTTGCCAAAAGAAATGGGTTAAAAAAAAAAAAATATGTATTCTCCGGTAAAAAATCACATAGGTCTTTCTTTCATTAGTATCAGAGCTATTAATACTTGGGGCCATTAGTTATATTTTCTTTTTATTGAATTTAGATCAAGTTTGAAAATGAGATATAAGAAAGCTAATGACCTTTGTGGTCAATAAATACACACACAGTTAAGAATTATTGAAATATTTCAACACCGAAAAGGCACTCTCCATAATGAGCATTATGGGCTATTTTGAAGTAAAGATATGAAGAATATAATGAGCAATTTTTCTATTACATACTCTACTGATATTTTGTGTATTTAAGAGTATGATTTACTTGCAAAATTTCAGTGGGAGATCCTAAGGGAATTGAGAGTTATGGAATCATCAATGAAGGGTGTCAGTTCTGACCCTGCAAAATCCAGGAACTATCCATTGAATTCCGTGATTTTTACCACCAACCATATGATTTTATTTCTTATTGATATTTAATTGCAACTCACAAAATTGAGTCTACTTTCAAGCAAAAATTCTTTATCAATAAATTCCTTGTGGTTTGAAAGATATGATCAATTTATTGAAGGGTACGTACGTGCTGTTTTTTGCAATGAAAACTATTTCTATAACTTGGAAGTCATGATTTTATTTCTATACTTAACATAATGTTTTATGGTCCACAGTAAGTTTTTAGACTTCCATTCTGAGTCTATTTTCTAATAAAATTTATTTGAAAAGAAATATATATGGGAAGAGAGGAATAAAAATTTTAGATTGAAAAGAGGTCATCCTGAATTTTCTGTAATTTAGTATGTCCTTCATTGGAGATATGAATAGCTATATTTATCAAGCATACTTAACATAGTGATATAAATCTTGTAAAAACATGTGTTAATATTATGCATCTAATTTCAAACAAAATTGGTTTGAAAGAGAAACTTCATGATGGTAGAGAGAAAAAACAATTTTACTAGATAGTGTTCATCTTAGAATTCTACAATATGATTTATTTTGTGATGTGAATGTCACTTATTTATTTCTTTGAAGAAAAATACTATTTAGGATTCAAACTATAATGTTATGATTTGGTTTTGAGTCTAGTTTTCAACAAAAAAGACTTCATGAAGAAATTCTTTGAGGATTGAGAGAAACAAATTTTTTATTGAGAGGTACTCAACCTGATTTTCAACTAAAAAATTTGCATTGTGACGTAAATGTCACTAGAATGAATATTCACTAAATGGTATGATTTAGAGATGGAACTTAGCACTATTTTATATTTTTTGAGTCTATTTTAATATTCAAAAGGATTCGAAGATTAACTCTTTATGAGTTGAGAGATATCATATTTTTATAATGGGATGCTCAAGTTCTATTTTACAGTAAATTAAAAGATGTGACATGTTAAGATACATCCTTGAATTTCCAATTATAGAGACCTTTAAGACTCATTTAAAAAGGTTTTATAGTGTGCTATGAGTATGATTTATTATAATAAAACTTCAGAGAGAGGTAATACAAAATTGACTAGATATGATACTCTATGTAATAAGTATTCGATCTGGGAATAGCAGAAAGAAGAAGAAACACAATACCGATAAAAACATCTTGGCGTCTTTGAAATGAAGGGATATATAGAGAGACTTGGTGGTAGTATAGAAACGCTAAAGATTAGTGGGAGAATTGAAATTGTGATATTTAAAATAATGGGATGAAGAAGATATTTTCTTCACGGTGTAAGACAGGAGAATCCAAGTGCCGAAGAGATGGACACTTCATGACATGTGAAACCAATGACCAATATATTTTTCATCAATTGCATGCACTTCCAAGATCACAAAAGCTTGCCAAACAAGTAAAAGCAATGAATAAAAAAAGGCCAGGTCGCACTACATGGTTTTGAGGTATGAATTTTATCGTACATTATAGGAAAAGGTCATATAGGGAAAGATGATTCAATAACTTTATTTAATGTGTTTTGGTTATATTTTGGCTAATTATTTTATGAATATGTATGGAGTGTATGGACATTAAGTGATAAGTGCTAACAAATTTTAAAGTGTCGATTTTGATTATCTTGTGTTTTTGTACCTCCTTATGCTTGAGTATGAACTACTGAAGGTAGTGATACACATAGAGATGTGATTTGATCAAGGGCTTTGAGCCCTAAGGATGAAATACGAGATTAGTGATCGAGGAGGCTGTATGGATTAAGAAAATTTTAATCGACTTGACTTTCACCTCGTGCGTTGTGAGACAGTAAGATTTTTTTACGACAGCACAGTGACGATATGCGTGTCAAAGGAGCCATGATTCTATAAGAACTCTAAGCATATAAAACCATGTTTTTATCACCTGAGAAATGAGGTGAGATTGAGAAAGATCGAGATTGAGATCCAGATAAACTAAATATTTCAATGGGAGCACCTACTAGTATTTGACATGCTAAATGGAACAACAGATTATAATGTTGTTCACCCATAGAACCTAAATGTTTGGTGCTAGTTGTATGGCTACAAAATGGAGCAGCTTATTTGAAGAACTTTTTTGAGCCCATGAACATATGACCTCATGCGATGAGGGTACGTGATAGTCTTTGGCGACAACAAGTTCATGATTCGCAATGTGATGTGAAAGATGAGCTACGACTATTTTTGGGATGAGATCCAAGTAGCAAAGAGAAAAATGTGTTGCCTTTATAAATCCTCTTGTGAAAGGATTGATGGCGAAAGCCATGATTAATGTATTGAGAGAATAAGTAAAAATGCTTGAGAGAGATTGTAATTAGGAGAGAGAGATGGGAATGAGAGAAAGTGAGAAAGAAAAAATGTAAGGACTTCAAAAGCCAAGTGGGAGATGTTGGGTCATGTGGCCTTTAAAGGCCTTATGAGTGCTTGTAACATGAAATGATACAGTGGAACAAACCGAGAAGAATTTTAATGGGTTAGCCCTTGATGAGGTTAGAGAATATGCCCGGTTGAGTGAGCTGAGGGACTGTGTGACCCTTGTGTGTGATAGTGGCCTACAGAGACAGGGGCTAAAATCTCATCCATGTACCATCACACGACATGCATATCGATAGATCATTCGAGAAAGCTAGAAATCCACCTTTTAGGGTGAAGCATATGCATGTGTGAGAGATACCCCTATGCACCACAGGAGCTATGATCGCATCAAGTCTAGGTGACCTTGACTCGTCTCTAGGGGATGACCTAAAATCCATAGACAGGGATTGCGATCCCTTGGCTCATCGTCGGACTTTGATGACCCGCTAATGAGCCCCTGTTCGGACTGTGGGTCATGGAAAATACTGGGTCGGTTTGATAAAACAAGTGTGGTCTGTAGTCCACAGTTGAAGGCGGAGTGCCTCATGATTGTTGATTCCTAAACCATATGGATCATTTTCCCATCAAATTAATTTAATTGTGTTTGTTTTATGATGGAAATTATTTTAATATTATTATTTGAATTTTTATGAACCCTTGGATTTTTTATTTATAATTTTTAGATTTATTAAATTAAAGATATTGATTTTACAATTGTTTAAATATTCAAATAATATTTTAAAATCTTTTTATTAATTTTAAATATATAAAAATATCATGGAGGCCCATTGTGCACATGGGCTCGCCATATTTTTAGAAGGTGGCCCATGAGTGCTTCCCTTGGGTGGCATGCCCCACCGTTATTCTCTTTCATATTTTTTGGTGATATGACATGTGGCCATATGGTTGGACGATATAGACTAAATATTAATTTGATACATAGTAGACTTGTGTTATTTTATGGTATGTACAATATTTTAATTATATTTAATTTATTTAATTTTTGTTGATGGAAAAATGATTTAGAAAAGGGGGATAATGGTTCATGCACATTTCATATTGTTGATGACTCATCTATGAAATGGATGACTCAGATCTCTCATCCTACAAGTTACCCTTGATCGAGGGTCTATGTCCAATCTCCAAGAAAGAGGCAAGCCAAAGAAAACCCCAAGAAACCCTAATTTTATTCAAAGCTTATAAAAATGGATTATTTTTACCAAAAAAATCTCTACACCTTATCTTTTTATTTCTCTCTCTTAATAAAGTTTCTCTCTCTCATGTTTGATCCCTCTGTCCCACATTGTGAAAGAACCTAAGGGTTTAGGTTATAAAGTTCTTCTCTTTTTTATCTCTCAAATATGGATTTATGGTTAAAGGTTTTAGGGCTTACCAAAAAGAGAATCCATCTCTCTCAAACTAGGATGCTAAGAGAATTCACCTAGAGTTTGAGTTTGTGATCAAAAGGGTTCATGTTCCATTCGTGTGACTTGGCCGAAATTTGCTTTCCCTGTTCGATATTGAAGCTAGACCATTGATCCCGTGCCATCGGATGGTGGTGACTCGGTGTGGGGTGTAATAAGCCCGGTTGAGGTAATTTCCAGCACTCTTCCTTTTGTTTCTTGCAATCTTATCATTTATTCTCAAGCATAGTGCATAGTTGTTTCAATGGCATCAAGTTGTTAAGATCTTGGTTTGATTGTTATGTTGATTTATTTTGAAATGACCACTTGTAAGTGATCTTTTGTCAAAAAAAAGGGGTGAAGACAAAAAAAAAAAAATTTGTTTTCTCTGGTAAAAGATCACATAGGTTTTTCTTTCATTTTCATAGTGGTGGAAACTATTGTGCGTATTTTCTATAATGTTGGAAATGGTTGGGTGAAAAAGGGAAAAATTTGAAACAAATTTTCTTTTTGTTTTTGAGCACGCAGGACAGCTTCCTTTAGACTATATTTGCCGCCCTTCAATACTGTAAGTAGTGTATGTAAGAAGGGTAATTTGTGTGTAGAGAATGGCGTCTCAAGAATAGGAAAGTGAACCCATTATATAGAGTTCTAAGTTGATATGAATTAACTGTTCAAGTGAACATTTTCGTATTGTTGCACAACATATTGTGACTGTTGGATTCCAAACAACCACTATCAACAATTATCAGCTGTTGGATGTGAATAATTACACAATATGTTGGATTCCAAATAACCACTATCAACAATTATCAGCTGTTGGATGTGAACAATTACATGTGCTGCCCTTTGTCTCAACGACTGCAATTAGTTTAAGGTGCCTTATATTTTCAACGACTAGTGAAGTTGGATCTAGCATGCACCATGCAAAAAATAAATCGAGCCTTGAGCCTGGCCTCCATGCATGCTCAAGCGAATGGCACTTCATATGCCGATGCGAACGTACGAAGTGTGCTATCAAGCGCCCTCACATACACGAGTCAAACGATCTTAAAAAAAATCATTCTTTTTTTGTAGAACTGATATAAGTATATATTCTTTTACTTTTTTATCAAAAAAAAAAAAACAAACTTCATCTCTATACCTTTCTTGAAACTTCCATTCTCTTCATTTCTTTGAGTTTTAGGCTTTGAGATAAGCACATTAAAATTGGGATTAAATTAAGAATCTTGATTTAACAAAAATTTCATAAAAAATTCTCCAACATATTCACCTAAAATGTTATATTCTAAAAGAAAATAAACACTAGAAACATATTCCCAGAAAAATTGTTCTCCTGAAACAACTGTATATCTCAAATAATTGGCATAGTATGAGAAAGAGTAACCCGACAAAAAAAATTATGAAAACCAAGAGCGTCATTAAAGAGCAAGATTCTGTCATAAAAAAGACTTAGGCGGTTGGAAATTCAACATGAGGTTCAAATATTTAGGTTTGCTTTCAACTATTGTCAATACAAGTAGGTATTTTCTCTGTATACAAAAGTTTGATTAATCTCATTTTCTGAATTTTTTGTTATTTCATTAGTGCGTATACAACGCAACAATTTGGATGAAGTATTTCTTTTTGTGTTTGTTAAAATTGCAACCGTAAGGGGTCTCCTTTTTTTCGAACATTAATCTTGTTACCTTAGGTTACAGTTCTTATTATTTGGTAATTGTAGCATTTAGTATTATTAGTATTATTATTTTTTAACAATAACTGAATATTCTTGTAATTATTTTATTATACACTCCCAATAAATCAGCCAAGTTTTGTGTAGTAATAGCAGAGGAAGCATATTGTTTATTTGATGAAAATTTAGATCAAAATTTATCTAGTATTCCCTAAATGATATAAAGTAAGGACATAAAATTAATTTTTAACAATTTTAATATATTTTTACAATAACGGTAAATTATAATTTTAGCTTATGTTTTCTTTTCACTCAATTTTGTTTTGAGTTAAATCTGAAATATTCATGATTGTTTAACATCTAAGTTTTGGCTCTATCCATAACTCGGTTTTTTTGCCTTCGACTTTTTAGAATGAAATCAATTTATTATCAGTGTCTTGGTTTTGCCGATATATTGTTTTTTTACGACACTCTAACAATGATCAACACAGTCGATCAAACCATTGGTGAGATTGATACTTGGTTTCAATGGCACCAACCAACCAATCAAAATCAAAACCAAAACCAAACCCTCCAGCATCCTAAACTTCCCGAGTCTTAACAATAATGTTTGTTTTTCCAGGTAAAAATAAAAAAAAACCTTAACAATAGTGTTTTTGAGCATTGGCCAATCCGGCCGGGTATTTAAAAAGAATAAAATAAAAAATATATATAATATAAAAAAATAAGGGATTTGTTTGTAATGTGTTTTTTAATTTTTTTTTATCATTTTGGTAAATATTGGAAAGTGTTTTGGGTATTGAATACTTATTTTTAAATTTTTCATCTTTCTTGAAATTTTTTGAGCACATTAAAATTTTGAAACATATTTTTCACTACATCTCAATTTTATTTGGATGTGTTTTGTATAATAATGCTTTAAATATACTTTTGATAATTTTTATTTTTTTTTAGAATTGATATTTTTTTAACATTTTTTTAGCGCACTGGCCGGCGGTTTGAACAGGCCTGCCGGTTTATCGGTTTCTCGGACGACTTCGGACGCCGGTTCGATTTCTGAACACTGGTCGGTTTTGCCTAAGGGAGTAAACGGACCTTATACTTCTGGCGATTCTTAAAAAAGAGAGAGGGAGACAGTTCAGATAGAGAGAGAGAGAGAGAGAGAGGGAGACAGCTCAGACAGCGCGAGGAGAGAGAGATGAGTGCATTTAGTTTGGGTTTGCCAAAAGGCATGACTAACATGAGGCAAACCCTGTTGCATTCCCGATCAAACTTTATCTGCAATTCATTTTCTTCATTTAAGTTCAATTCTCTGCGATTTTCATGCTTCAATCTTATTGTATTTCAACCAAAAACTTCAGGTATGTTAAACAAAAAAACACGCTTTTATACTATCGTAGACTCTGTATATAGTCCATCTCTCTCTATTGGTTAGTGGACAATCGAAGCAATGACTAAATACTGGAAAAGAAGCTTATCATATCACTTGATTGAAAGTTGTTTCTGCTGCTTGAATCGATTTTCCGCCGTTTAATGCCAGCTTTCTGACGAGTAAACGAATTGTATGACATGGTCACTGTTAATTTGCGTAGTGTGCCCTAATCTTTTGCTTTTCTTCTGTGTAATTTGATTTGTGTAGTTTTATTATTTTATCTGATCTTGTGTAGCTTAATAACTTGCAGTGGAGCTAGAATTAACATTTTATGCTTTACATAGAAATGGTTATCTTACAAAATTGGTTATGGAATTTGAGTTCTGTGGTTTAATGAAACTGGATATTCAGATGGAGGAATTTGAGTTTCTAATGGATGGAGAAGTGTAAAATATTGTATCCTTTTTTACTAGTGGTTGAATTGATTAGAGAAAGTGTTAGCTTTTTAATATGAAGGCAATTTAGATGAATTCTTTGTAACTGTACATTAGAAGTATATTGGAGAAAGTCAGTAATCCCTCTCAATCAAGGTATGGATTTATCATCAATTTTACTTTTACAATCTCTAAGATAATTTTTTACAAAGAAGCCTCTAGACAAGGTTTGGATAAGATTAGGCCAGAGTATAAAATATGATT
Organism: Amborella trichopoda; assembly: GCF_054954075.1. Lineage (NCBI taxonomy): Eukaryota > Viridiplantae > Streptophyta > Magnoliopsida > Amborellales > Amborellaceae > Amborella > Amborella trichopoda. Next base: position 50,143,766 of record NC_142336.1, on the reverse strand, counting down.
TAAATCAACAGCAATACTTGAATGTTTACACAACCCTATCTGTATGTGTATGTTTTTTTAAGTGTTTGGAGAGAGAGAGAGAGAGAGAGATTTTCAACGCTTTCAAGTCATGTGAAGGGGTTTGGCCCCCTAGTCTCATATGAAACATTTTTCTAATCAAGGTAAGATGGTTTTTTGGCATGTGTGTCAACACACCAAGGACACTACACTTGTTTTCGACAATTTAGAAACTTAGGCACTTCTTGTTGACCTTTCATGTTGGTATCTTCGTATAAAAGTAGTTTGATGCTCTTCGAAATGATCTATGGATATATTGTGTCTGAAGGCCGATGTCGGGGTTGGCAAATCTGACAATCGTAAATATGTTTGAAATAGATGTATCTATCTGTGTTGTTTATAGAGGTCTTGACTGTTGAGTGTATCATTTAAACAAGAGTCTATATTTTGCCATTGAGTATAGGAATTCAGTCTAGAATTAGATGAAACTCTAAAAATGGAATGATTAATGGTTGCGCTTGGTAAAGTATCTGAAAATTTGACTACTGCAAAGAGAGAAAGTGTGTCATTTGTAAATGACTAGTTGATGATTTCCTCTACTAAAGAATTTCTCCAAAACTTGTTATGTATCATGTGGAAGCAAGTGTATGGCAATATATACCATATTCATTGTGTTTTGTATTCTTGATCATCTTTTTTTTTTCAAAACCCAAAAACCTCCTTATCGCTTGTAAGTGATACTCTTCATACCTAATTGTTTCTACCATTCATAAGTTTAATTGTTTTTTGATTTATAACATACATAGAAGACATTTCAAAAAGAGATAATAATAGTGATAATATATATGATACTAAAAAGCTTCCAATTAATAACTGTGATTGTGATATTCTTTACCTTATGTTATACATTCCTCATTATATGTTTCTAACTTCACATATGCTACTTCGATAAAAAAGATTGTGTTTCCAGCCATTGGCTAAAGTGAATGTTAGGGCTTCAACAAAGTGCAAAGGCCAAATTGATTGTATGGATCAGTGTAGGAAAAATATAACTGGAATGGTCAACCATACATGGTCCGGGAAGCGGTTCAACCGGCCTAACTGGGCAAGTCTCGGGCGGCTAAAAAAGTGTTTAAAAAAAAAAAAATTACAAAAAGAAATCTAATATGAAAAGTATATTTAAAACATGATTGAACATAGCACATCCAAATGAAGTTCAAAATTAATGAAAAAAATAGATTTTAAAAAATCGATTTGTGCCCAGGAGTATTTTTGAAATTTTGTAAAAAAGATGGGAAAATTTAAAAATAAGTATTAATAGTCAAAACAATTTTCAATCTTTGCCAATATGATGAAAAACATAAAAAAATGCGTTACAAACAAAATTCCTTATTTTTTGAGATTTTATATAATGTTTTTGAATTCTTTTAAAATACTCGGTCGGTTTACCAAAACAGGCTGAAACCGGATCTGATTAGTGGCCAGTTCCGATCTAACCAAGCTTAACTGGGCACATAGAATTTGAACCGCCCAATTTTCCTACACTGGTATGGATTGGTGTAAGTTCTCATGGTGTTGTAGTCTTGTGTAATGAATAAATTTCCAGTTTGAAAACGACATTTGACAATACTTTCAGAGTAAGCAAGCTTTCATTGTGAATGCATCACTGAAATAGCGGTTGTGAATGCGGTTGTCTTGTGAACCATGGGAATCTTTTGAACAGCCAGCCTATGTTGTTTCATTGATTTCCAGTTCAAAAAACCTTGTCGTCCATATAAAGAAGGAAATGTGTATTACTAATTCCAATGGATTTTAGAAGAACCAATGACTGTTTGATCGTCCATTTTCATAGAATTGATGTACTGTGATGGAGAGTGTGTGCCCTCTAGTGGGGTCCTATCCGTTTTTGGTTGGTAACTCCAGACAATGGTTCTTCCATATTCCACTTGGGTTATATATTCATCAACTGAATCTAATTGCCGTAACCATCGTGGCACAAACCTTGTTGGGGACCTATCCTTTGTTGTGAATGATGTCATTTTAGTTATGACCTAATGTTTCTCAAATATGTAGGGTTTTGCAATGTGGTACATGCAATAAAGGGTGGGGATGAAGTTATACTGAAAGCAATAGGAGACAAGAACAGCATTGAGGCTGTGAAGAACATTCTTGAAATGGTATTGGCTTTATGTTTGAGCAAATTTTCTCTACTTTGTATCCAGAATGTAATAATGTTTTAATTTGTTCTAATTCTTGTATACTTGTTCGTAATGGAGACTTACCTAGTTCATATCTTTGGGCTGTAATCTCACTTTATGGAGATTGATCTTAGTACTATTGGGAGCTTGAGTTTATGGATCTGATTTTTAGATTGATGCGCATTACTTTGGTACATGTGTGAGTATGGTGCATTCCTAGAAAGTTTGAAAGTTACTTTCAGGAGCACAATGTGCCCACATTATAAATCTCTCTCTCTCTCTCTCTCTCATATGCATTAGGCATGTGTGCCCACAGATTTGCATGACATACACTTTTTTGTTATGTAGTAGCCATTGAGAAATTCTTATTAGGAACATATACATGTGTGCTGATTGTCTTCCCATCATTTTGTCAAGGCAAGGAGGGCTCTAACTAGGAAAGAAGTTTATCATACTGATTTTCTGACTCCACCCGTACTAAGAGACGCAATGTTTGCACTGGAAAAATTATCAGATGTTGAAGCTGTTTCTCAAGGGGGTTATCCACAGGTTAAATCCCATGATGCTAGTTAATTATTATCATTAGAATGACATAAATTCCGTCTGTTCATATTAGTGAGAACAAATAACTGCTGGTTAGCCTGTTCTCTTTGAAAACAGAATGATATTTTAATAGTCCAAATCTCCAATGCTTATAATCATTTTTCTTCTTGTCCATGCTTCTCTTATAGTTTTTGCATAGAGTTGGAAGTTGGGCAACTTTTCCTCCAAATTTGCCTAAATAAAGTGCCAGTAATTATCTTGGCGTAACAATATATTCGTCCTGATTTTAATCATAAAAAGTGTATTTGGTTTGTTAAAGATTTTCTCAATCAGAATCAATGCGTATTATCATTTAAAAATTTCAAGAATTTCTTTTTCTTCTTCAAGACTGCCCTTGGAATCATTATCTACTTAAAATTTGTTGCCCCTTTACTTCTTTTTTTTAATTATTATTATTTAATTATTTTCATGCAGATCTTCATGTTCCAAGCATGTTGTTTTTGGCACATTTCTTTTCATATAGTTTCCTTGCAATACATATGACAGCAATTAGATTTGTATCACTACGCGTCATCAACAGTACCAATCAGCTTATGCAGTGTCCTATTTGCCTAGGCTGAACGTTGCCGCCTATCGGTTGGATGTCCTGAAGCAATGTCAAATGTTCCTGATATAGTTGCTGCTTTGAGGTTAGTAATTCAAATTTTTATATAATGTGCATGCTATGGTCTAAGGAAAACCATAGTCCATTGGGGTTATCACTGTCTGGTGAAATGGATGGTGATGGAGAGAGAATCAGACCCTCCATTGCGGTCATTTCCTGTTCTTGTTGGTGGTGATGCCAATGAACTCTGGTTTTGCATAGTCTGTTGGATTATTTAGTGTAGTTTCCCATAGTTCATATGCTTCCAGAGTTTTATTCCTTCTCAAGGTTATATTTTCTAGGATTTACAGTTCCATTGAAATCCCTCACAAAATCATCTTCAGTAAATTGTTGAACTTTTCAGCATCACAGGAAACTTTGGATTTGAACCTTGCTCTCATGGTGACTTTCTTGGAGCTGTTCTTGGTACAGGGATTGCCAGGGAGAAAGTTGGTGACATTCTTCTCCAGGTGTGACTGTTGCTTTTTCTAATAATTAGAAGTGCATATGGGTTAACTCAAGAATTTGTGTGTCGCTTAACTTGTATGTCTATGTTCTCTTTACTACTTTGGGTGTTAGGTTTGCTAGGAGAGATATCATTCAGGTTAAAAAACCAATCGTCCTGTTCCAGGGTGAGAAAGGAGCTCAGGTTATTGTTGTTCCAGAGCTCGTTGATTACCTGAGATCTTCCCTAGTAAAGGTGAAGTTTTTCTTTTATTGTATTAATATTTTGTAACCTCTATATATTGTTACATTCTAATCAATAATCTATTAGTGAGGTTGTTATCTTTTGCCTAAATAGATATGTAAATGCCTTTTTTATTAATTGTAAAAGAAATTAAAATGAAGTTGAGGGGGAAATTCTATAGGATAGCTATGAGGTCAGCTTTGCTTTATGGGGGTGCAATGTTGGGCGGTCAAAAAATAACATACTGATAGGATGAATGTAGTTGAGATGAGTATGTTAAGATGGATGAGTGGCAAGACAAGAAGGGATAGAATTTGAAATGAATGCATTTGAGAGAACTTAGGTGTGGCTCCAACAAGCGATAAACTGAGTGAAAGTAGACTTAGGTGGGTGGCCATGTGCAACACAGACCCAGTACAATACCTGTTGGGAGGTGCGAGTTGGTTCAAGTGGAAGGCTAAAGAAAAGTAGGGGGTTGCCCCAAAAAGACATAGTTGGAGGTAATAAGAAAAGATATGGGGACTTATGGTCTCGTATGATCCTTGATAGAGCAGCAGAATAGTTGACTAGAATTCGTGTAGTCGACCCCAAATAAATGGGAAAAGGCTATGATGATGATAGAAAAGAAATTGCAATAGGTGGCATATAACGGTAGTGGTGGTTGTGGTGGCAGGCTCCATAATGTGACATCTTTACTTCCATTCTCACCAATCCCAAGTTAACATTCCAAAAAAAAAGGGAAAAAAAAATAGGGAAAGAGATGACAGCCCGAATCCTTTGCTTAGGCACCTAGGTACACTCACAATTACCCTCCTCTAAAGCCGTCTGACTCCTCAATCCCCATTGACAACTGGTGAAATGCTTATCCATTCTTTGATCCCTCGAACCTTGCCTGGAACTTCCTCCAACTTCACTTCATATTTGAGCAAGCTTAGTAGCTAACGTGCGATTACTTTGTTACCCAATTCCCGACATGCTAGGATTGGAGAAACTAAACTTCTATGGAATTCAGTTAATCGACGGATACATCTTAGGGATGTTATCATGACCTAACTTTATTGCCTCTTGTCAAAATTTCCTTTTGTACTTGATGGTTTTCTTGTTTTGTAATATAGGTACTACAGTAAGCATGCATATAATGTTTGTGCAAATACCTCGATGTAATGCGACTCAGATCTTGAGACTCGGAAATTGATTTACCTGTCCTTCTAATGTCCCATTTCAGTAGTTACTAACAGATTGTGTTAGATATGACAAACTTCTGGGTATCAGGTCTAGCATATGACATATAACGTTCCACTTCTTTCAGTTAATGGCCTTTTCGCCAAAAGCATAAACTGAAATTCAACTTAAATTCACCAATATATGAAGTCATGATTTGAATAATGAAATGGCTAGTGGTACATTTCATGAACTTCTTTGAAAGCAGAGTATGTCATTCTATCGCAAAGGTAAATTTGTAGTAAGAATAGAATTGTTCAAGATTCGATAATTTCTTAAATGTGGCACTTGCACATGATATAAACTGGTCATCCATCTTTTTTTTTTTAAGAGAAATTTACAGTGTATTACCTTCCCCAGACCAATGTGCAAAAAACACCTCACCTCCACAACTTCCATGTGCAACCTCATTACCTCCCAGTGAATCTTCATGCAACCCCCTCAGTACCGGTTCAACCAAAATCAATTTTTTTCTCTTCTAATAAACTAACCTAATATTTTTTCCTAAATCGAAGCTCCCAACCTCTCTCTCTCTCTCTCTCTCTACCATTCTCCCTCCCTCTCCTGGACAGCCACGATTTCTTTAAACTATTGCCTCTTTCTTTGAAATCGAAGATAGGCGTGATCCAATTGGAAATGATGGGCCAATGGTAACCAGCTCTTTCTCTCTCCAAACTCATCGGATGAACCAACTTGCTTTTTTATGAATCTTCCTTTTATGTTAATCTTTTCTCATTTGGTCACCATTGTGTCCCCTGTTACCTTGTTACCTCTCTCTCCTAATTGTTTCAGAAGAACCTTCAAAAGCCTCCATTCTCTATGAATCTTCCACTCCTAATTTCCTTATCTTTTCCTTGTTTCTCTCACCTTTCACTTTCTTCTCTCAATCAAAACCACAATATTTGGTTTCCTCAATTTCCCATGAAAACTTACTCTCTGTTTACAGATCCTCTCTCCATTTCTGTTGTTTGAGTTTCCTTGACATGAAATTGCCTAAATCATTTAGTCTGATTATCAAGAGGAAATTGAAGATTAGAAGATCAAATTTAAAGCTTGGAACATTTACTGTGGATTCATGGTTTTGTACTTGTCAATTTTAGACTAGAGTGATTGAAGTGTCAACAGTGATCATGAATTTATTCAGAGTTATGAACTCGAAGAAGCTCAGTAAAGCTAGTCCAAAAGTTTATGTTTAGAGAAGGTGGAGTTAGCCTGATTCTGTTGTTTGGTTAAACTATTGCATGGCAGTGCTCTATCCTTGGACATGATTTCAGTCAGACTCATATGAAGAATGCACACCAAGAAAGGACAGTCAAAAAACCAAGCAGCACTTCTTGCAAAGAGTGGAGAGAAGTGTGAAGATTTGAGACATGCTTGACTTTCCAATCAATTCATGGCACTTCGAACAAACTGAGGAGATTGAAGCTGAGAAAAGTGCACCAACTAATCCATCACGTCGATTCATTGGAATGGATCTTGGAAAAAAAAAAAGGTATGGGCCACCAGAGAAGAACGAAGAAGAGAAATCCACCACTAAAAATGGAGAGAGCGGGAGAAAAACTAGTGAAAATGATGAGAATTGTGAAGATATTGAGGTTTTTGGTTAGAAGGCGGAACTCGCATGTGAGGAGGTGGAGATAATCAAGGAACCAGCAGAGACAACACTCGAAAATAAGGTTGACTTTAACAAGAATATTGGGGAATCCTTGCTCAGAAAATGGAGTGACAAAATTCTCATGAATACAGGAAGAGCAGAAAAACTCAGCGAGTCCTCCATTGAGGAGGGCAGATAGAAGGAAGAGAACCAGGGGGGAGAGAGAGAGACTTTGGTTGAACAAGTAGGAGGGGATTGGATGTTGGTTTAGTGGGAGTATTGGGCTCCTCGTAGAAGTTTTGGAGTATTTGACATCTTGGTTTGGGAGAGGTGTATGGTGTAAATTTCTCATTTGAAATATAATCCACTCATTAAGGTTCTTATTTATCACTTTTCAGGTTGGGAACGTTACGGTTTCATGTAATCAGATTCCACTTCTTGCACTGGAGTTCCAGCCACCGAAGTCAGATATATAGTCATCAAACCTTGCTTCATGTTTTTCTTATGAATTTACAGAAGAATTTCTTAGCTCATGCATTCTCATTCTCACGATTACTTACTTTAGTTTAGGACTAAGTCATTCAAGACTGTTGAGGCTTCCTTGAGAGTGGATGCCATAGCCAGTGCAGGCTTTAAAGTCTCCCGTTCAAAGCTTGTTGATTTGATCAGGTATAATAACTCAAATTACCTTTTTATTCCAGGTGTTTTAATCACTCGCATATACACTCTGAGTATATGAATCGCATATACGAGTATATGAGTAAAAGTTCTATCTTAGAGTAGAGGTTATGAGAATCATATTAGTCCACCTTCATGCGTTCGTCGAACGTATTTGTCAAATGAATGTTGTGAGTGTTTTTTTTTCTCCCCAATTTTGTCTTTCAGTAACGGGGATGTTCGGGTTAACTGGAACCCTGCCACGAAAAATGGAGCTACGCTCAAGACTGGTGATACTGTATCAATCAGTGGGAAAGGGAGGTTAAAAGTATCTCTCTCTCTCTCTCTCACACACACACACACATATATTGACAATGATTTAAGAGTTCGAACAATTTTTCCTCAAATTCCAAGCTTTGTTAATGCAGATAGGAGAAATAACTGAAACAAAGAAAGGAAAATATGCAGTTGAGCTTATCCGATACTTGTGAGCTTCTGAATAAACCACAAGCTACGAGGAGGCTAAGATAAGATGCATTGTGTTTCATAGATTTTGAGAAAGGGTTTGACCTGTAATTTTCCCTTCATAGCAATTATTATACTCTCTCCTATTTTTCATTTTAACTTTGTTCTTCATGGCCAATTGAATTTTGGTTGATCACTCTAGGAAGGCTGGTTAGCTCTCTCACTATTAATTATTATTTTATGAAATGTGGTATACATCAATCAACCTTGCTTAATGCCAACTGTGACTGTCTTCCTAGAGAGAGAGAGAGAGACAGCACCAAACCACTTGGACTTATGGGGATAACCATCCCATGTGCACCAAATTCAATGAATAAAATTCTTGATGCGCTAGTAATGGGCTTTTATGTATTGGGATTTATTCCAATTTTAGAGCAATTTCAATTTTTTCCCTAAAACAAGTCACATTCTGTAACAATTATAGTTTTTCTTTCAAAAAATTATTTGTGAATCTATATTCTGTTTCGCTTACTCCTTATAAAGGCAAACTCGAATGATAAAATCTACGGGAAATGAGCAATGATATGCATGTTGAAATAGCTGGACGGTTTTACCGGTTGACGTGCGCTACCCCGTTCTTGTAATAGCAAATTGAAACTTGGGTTAGAAAAATTAAGGGGAAGGAAGATTTTGTCGAGGATTGATGTCTTGTATTACGAGGAAATATATCTGTCCGTCAAAGATAGGAGTAAAAAAGATAACTTTGGATGGTCCTTAAAAGCCCGAAGGGCCAAAGGCTCGAAGGGCTTGAGGCTTGGAGGAGTCGTCTTGCCAAGTAGATTGGATGGACTCTGCCCCTGCGAGGGTTCGAGGCTGTCGCCTCTGAGGGAAATTTTTGTATCTGTATATGGGGTATTTAGGCAATTTATACCATTATGGGGTTAAGGTTAGGGGAAAAACGCAGATCTCTGTATAATATTGTCAGTATAGAAGCTTGTATCTATTGTGTACATAGGCACGTTGTCGAACCACGTATATCTTTGCATTGTGGTTGGTTGTCGTTTTTTTTTTTGTTTGTTTCTTCTTTTTTGTTTTCGTAGATTGCTTTTCGTTTTTACAGATATAATATTTCTTTTGAGAAATCCATGAGTTTTTCTCTCCTCACATAATCCATATTTCCACCGTCAATTACTTTTACAAGCTACAGTTCTTGAAACAATCATTTCCGACGGTTGTGAAACACCTCAAAAGCAATTATTTGGGATATGCGAATAAGGCTTGGATGATGGTGATGAAACATCTTAAAAAGTATTGTAGATGGTAACAATCTGAAAATTTTATTTCTCCTAACATTCGATGTCTATAGACACCATTGAATTGCCCAATGGAGCCGTTTCATTTTTTGCTAAGTAGTTTAACCTTCGTTGTTCATTTTAACCTCAGTTACTCATTTCAAATTAGGTATACCTTTTTACAACAGATATGCAGTTTTGGCTGCAGTTATGGAGTTTTGGCCCTAAGAAATGCGTACCCGAGCATAAGAAAAGAAAATTTAAAGGCTTTCAAGGACCCAAACACTAACAATACATGTAAAAAGAAAATGAAAAAGAATATGTAATGCAGTAAAAAATATCTATCTTTGAATGAACTTCAGGAACACTCAACCTGGCTTGTGCACCTGAATGTTTTCCTATATTGATCTCTTTCCCAACCCTAATGCTTCATGGCTCGAAAAATCCAAACCTCCAGAAGATGCCATTGGAAATATGCCTTTTTTTTATCTAGGAGGCCTAGTACTTTCGAAATCATGACTTTTGATCCGGCCTCCAAATTGTTATTATAATACGAAAGGTTTTTTCATTCTCTTGTGGCTTCCTTTTTGCGTGTCACTTACATGCTCGTACATCATATATTTCTTGAGGAAAGGTTTAAATTAACCAACAACATTTTGCATAAATCTACAAGTTTGTGCCAAAAACTTATCTAGCTTACTGATTTTAAAGAAAATTAACTTCTTCATAGCTTTTTCTTCTTCATCATCATCCAAGCTTTTTTTCAAACTATTTGGGTTTTGTTACAAATTATGGTCTATCAATTTACTCTATCAAGGGCTATATCCTCAGTAAGGTCATATATCCTATATCTTTTCTCACTATTTTCACTATATCCTTTGCCCCAATCCTTTATTTTTTTTAGCCTTACACTTGGACTATTTGCACTGCATGTAGCCTGTCCATCTAAGTCTGCTTTCTTTCTTCCTATCTCCTATTGGTGCCACACCTAATTATTCCGAATGTATTCATTTCGAATTTGATTATTTCTTGTCTTTCCACTCCTCCATCTGAACATCTTCATCTCAGTTACATTTATCTTATGGGTATGTTGTTTTTTTACCGTTCAATATTTCGATTTTTTTAAAAAAAACTGGTATTACAACTGTCCTATAGAATTTTCCCTTAAATTTCATCGGTATGCAGCGATCACTTTATATCTTACATTGTACAATCTCAATCTTTTGGATTTTCACTTTATGATATTTACCTGCAATCTCAATCTTTTTTTCTTGTATTTTAATTTTTTTTCCTTTTAGTTTAGGATCGGGTTTTGGAGAGCCATGCCATACACCTATTCGAGTAAGGTCTCCTTCCAAAAATTCTATCTTACATTTCACAGGCAATGAATGAAAAAATAAATAAAACTTCAAGATTGTTTTAAAGTTTAAACGTTAAAATAAAAGTAAAATTTTTTTTTCTAAACTTTGCTTTTGTTTCTATTCTTGTTTCTATTTTTGTTTTTATTTTTGTTTCTATTTTTATTTTTGTTTCTATTTTTGTTTCTATTCATTCTATTCTTTCAAAAGATTTTTAAGGCTTAAAATTAATTTTATCTTTCTTTTAGGTTCACAATTTTTAGTAATCGAGATTATCAACCTGTGAAATTTCAAAGTCAAAGCCATCTTTAAAATAGACTTTCCAAAAGGGATCACATCTGAATAAGCCAGGTTTTAACTTTTCCCTTTATCGTAAGCAAGCGTTTTCTTAGTTCTTACTTATTTTTATCTCTCAGACTAAAAAAAAAGAAAAGGAAGGGCCAGATAAAATGTTCAATCCATGAAAAACGTTGGAGGAGGCTTGATTTGTGGGATAAACGGCCTAAAGCATACCATGATGCACGTAATCATAAGTTGTGGTCCTAAATGTTGCCACCGTCCAATGGTGGGATGGACAGCGTGAGAGTAACGCATACGTTCATGTCATGTTCTCGAGGGTTCCACTCTCCCGACATCACCGTTCATCAATTATTTACGCCGTATTTTCTTTCTCGGGTAAAACATCACCCAAAAATAATTTTAGGAACCTAAATTTTAGGGACGTAACCATTTCAACCAGTGTTCACAAAATCGAACCGGAATGGTTAACTAGACATCGGCCGGAAAGTGATTTAACCGGCCTAATTGGTAAACTGACGAATTCAATCGTTCTAAAAGGGCAAATTTCGGGTGGTGAAAAAAGTGTTCAAAAAAATTAAAAAAGATACCAAAAAAAGTCTACTAAAATGTAAAAAACATATAAATAATGATTAAAACAAAACACATTCAAATGAAATTGAAAATTAATGAAAAAATGGATTTTAAAAAATCGATTTGCTCCTATGGGTATTTTTAGTGACCAAAACAATTTTTAGTCGTACCACAATGTAAAGAATATTAAAAGATGTATTACAAACCAAATTATTTATTTATGAGAATTTACATATATATTTTTGAATTATTTTTTAATACTGGCCGATCACCAAAACCGCTTAAAACTAAACCAGCCACATCTAAACGAGCGGATACCAATTAGATCACCTGATTTTTCCAACAATGATTTCAACCCATACATTAATCTCAATAAAAAAAAATTCTAAGGCACTTGAAAAAAATAATATCTCGAGATTGAAAGGGACCATCTAATTTTTAGATAGTGACGGTGTTAAAAACCTCAAATTTCAATTTTTATTTTATTTTTTATAAAATAGTCATCTAATAATTCTGAAGTAGGTCGAAAAAATCCTCCCTCCCAAGTAAATCTCCCGAGAGAACATAGCATACGTGCCCTTATTTAACACAATAGTTATATACTTGTTTTGCACTTCAAAGAGTCTTTGACAAAAGCATTTGAAGTAAAGTTTTGCTCATAAATGTCCCCACATGGGGAACGCGTAATTTGCACTTCTATTGTCCTTGATTGTGGAGACTCTCGGTCTTCCTTACTATTCTTTCTCATTCGTAATTATATATACATAGAGATCTGATACTATGCACGTGGAACAACGAAATCTCAAACTCTTTACTATTATTATTATTATTATTATTTTGTTTTTTTTTTTTTTGGGGGGTGAAGTCTCCCTCTAAAAAGTCTAGAGAAGACGTGTATGACTTCTTACATTGCCATTTCACATGCGACTCCTTAAATTGGCATTTCACAAAAACTAGGAAATACTGACAAAAAATCTATGGAGGCTATAGACCTAGAGGCACCATTTGATGTGCAAATAAGTCAAAAACTAAAATTGCAGAGGCAAAATAAGAATGATAATCAGGTTTGAATCAGTTGATCGACTCTGTCATGCAAAATAACAAAAGCATGAGTGAGAGAGGGGGAGAATACTAATTGATTGATGGTCTTTATAGACTCAATGTAAGAGAGAGAGAGATCACTCCTCCCTAACATAGAAATGTTGCTTATTTCTCGAGTCATTGTGAACTGATGAAAGTTAAGACGAAACGACACACAATAATAACACTGAAACGATTAGAGCTCAATAAAGGATACTACAAATAACACAAAAAAAAAATGGTAGATAAACTTGAAATTCTCTCTCTCTCTCTCTCTCTCTCTCTCTCTCTCTCTCTCTCTTTTCACACAACACACACAGTTTGATATGTAGTAAAACCAAGAATGAAATATGCAACCATGGTTTTGTTATTGATGAGAGAGAAGTTTCGAAACAACAATAGGCTTGGCTTGTATATCTATAACAATGTACCACCAGTATTGTCACAACATACAATTCCCTCCTATGTGAAAACAACAAAAAATTCCATCCCTAAACCACCACCCATCTCTCTTTCTCTCTCTAACTTATTTGAGTATCTATAAGCACTTACCACTAGCCATCACACTCTACACTCACTATCTCTCTCTAGGCATAACCACAAGACCCATACTCACACCTGACCCCAGGCTTGCACTTGAGCCCACACTTGCCACAATTGTCTACATTGTAAGCAATGTTTGTGCACACCCCATGGCAGCAAAGCTCGCCGAACTTGCACTTGGAAAGACAAGTCCCACAATTGTTCCTATCAGACAGCACATTACGGCAATGTTTCTTGCAACATTCGAGTAGCACCGAACCGTTAGAGAGAGAAAGTCCTGGGCAAACGTTGTTTGATAAGTCACATTTCGTGCCCTTCTTGATCTTATCTGCAAGAAACCTGCTCCCTGCCCTCTGGTTTAGAGAGAGAAAGTGGTCGTCCATGCCTTCATCTGCTACTGCATCACAACTTACCTTCAGAACAACGCCCAACATTAGAAGAGAGAGAATAGTGGCACTTCTCATGAAAGACTGCATTCTCTCTCTCTCTCTCTCTCTCTCTCTCTCTCTCTCTCCACCTAGGGAACTATCGAAGCGGACGTGCCCTACGATGGGTATTTGAAGTGGAATTCTCTCGACAAAATAAATATAATTTTATAACAAGGGTTCTTGAATCTTGATATATTCTATAAATATAAGTGCCTCAAGGTTTAAATAGTATGATACGTCGAGAAATCCATCTTTAGAAACAAATTGTATCAATAGAATATTGTTCGCTTTTAATGACTTCAGTTTGATGCCCACTATTTTAGTAGAAATTGCCAGCCTAGTTCTGAGCTTTGGGATTGTAGGAACCAAAAGTCAAGCTTTTGGAGATGTCCATAATAAACTCAAAATTTAGAAAGTTAATTCCTCGATGAACAAATTAGTCTTAGGGATTTTCAATTTGTTTTTTGTTCCAAGAAGTTGAGGAATTCTTAATTTTTGCATCAACTAGATAGAAGACATTAAACATTTGCATTTGTCAATGATTATTAAAGTTGGGAAAATTGTATAAAAGACCAAAAAAATAGATTTTTTAGGCACTTTGCCCCACCTTAATTTTGCTTACCATATTTTTTTCAAAAATCAAGTTTTATAGTAAATACCCTTCCAATACAAAAAGTTCAATTTTTTTTTTAATGAAAACACCTTTCCCGTACATAACAAATCATTTTCGGATCCCAATAAAAAGAAACGTCGAACCACAGTTGTATATTGCGAAATCCATCCATTATGCCGGACCGGAACTGTACACTGTCGTGCTGCCTATTCAAAACACAATTTTCAATTTTACCGGACCGTAGCTCATAAAATGCCGGACCACTCATTAATCCAGAAGCAAATGCCGGACCACCTCTTCCAAACTCCGACCCGCATGATGAAGTGCCGGACCGTCATTGTGAAGTGCCGGACCACCATGGTCAATGTGAGGTAAGGGAGGAGCATTTTAGTCTCGGTTTTTTTTGTTTTTTTGAGTTGGGGTGTATATGCTATGAAACATGTTTTTGAGGAAAAAGTTGCTAAAAAAAGTTAGGTTTAGTTGAAGTGTTTAGAAAGTCCATTTTTTAGAGTATTATGCAATTTTCCCTTAAAGTTTCTATGAGTATAGCCTTTCTAAAAACAATGCGTAAACACAAGGGAACAGGGATAAATCGCCAAAGGTAGTATATTCCATGAGGCTGTTTGCCTTTGGTAGAAGTAGATCATAATTTGTCTTAATATCATACGTGAAATCTTACGGCCTGAGGCGGGTTATAAGGTTCAAAAGATTTTTTTTGAATTTTTATTGTGGTGAATGGTATAACCTTGGCCACACAATTTAGAACCCACCCGTAAAGTTGATTGTCACAATAAACACTTCCATCTCTCTAAATCAAGCTTTTATATACATAGTATTTCTAAAACAACAAATTAACAACAAGAAAATGGGACATTTTGGGAAATGAGTATATATTATAGGTTATTTTTGGTACAATCAAGTCAGTCTTAATCTCAAAGGTTCCTACGGCTTAGGGTATAATAGAGTTTGATAAAAAAATTTTAAAATTTTGAACCTGATGGATGGCACATTTTTTGCCACAAAATTTAAAATTCTAACAACTAAAGTTGATTTATGTTTTAGTTTTCCTAGATTTTCATTAAAAAAATACAAGTTATTATTCAGGAATTTTTTAAAATCACTAAAATGAAGGGAAAACTTAAAAAAAAAAAAAAAAAAAAAAAGCTCTCCTGGTTAGACATTACGTATGGAGATCCTACGAGCTCCAATGGGGCTTCTCCGTGCCACTACAGCCACAGATTCGCTGCCAATTATTATAATATTTCGGAATTGAACTGAAAATAATTCAATATTACAACTATTATAATTGCAATTCTAAAATATTAGCATTCATTATATTATATATATCATGTTATTGTAAGATAAATATATTGAATATTTTGCTGGAATGAAACGGAAGAAGCGTAACGTTCCCGGTGTTTGTTTGCAATTGCATGAAGGGGGAGGTTGGTGATCTGGTTTTTAGGCGAGAAATGCGTTATTTTTTTAATAGATGAATTTAAATATTAATTTTATTTTTAAACTAATTATTATAGTAAAGGAAATCATATTTTTATTTGGTTTGCTTATTGAAGGGAAAAAGGGGCGTTTGAAGGGTGAATTGAAATTGGGCACACATGGGTTGCCCGCCAAAATTAAGAGAGAGGATGCCGTCCATCGCATGGAATGACTTCCACGTGTACGCATCAGAGCTCTTTTGACTTCAAGGACATTAAATTCTTGGACCCTGGTTTCCAAGTCCCATGTGAGCATTCAGCTTACCCTTCATATTTCTTGGAAATTAAGGAAATGCACCCAACAAATAGAAATCTCAAGTGCTCCAAAATAATCAACATAAAACATGAATTAGGCTAACCAAAGATATCATGCTCCCGTGGGAGTATATTACTCATTTGTCCCCTTAGGAGAAAACCCCCTATAGGGTTAATTTTAAGACCTTACAAGGTTTTATTAGAGTAATTCCAATCACAAACACTTCCGAAAATCCTCACGCGGTCTTTAGGGATAGGTGTTTTTTTGGGGTTTGAAAGTCTGTAATTTGGACAGGGAATCGTAATCCGGATTGCAGTACAAGTCCTCTCCCTTCTAAAATCACTATATACTATTATTTTCAAAACTTTTTTGCCGAGTTTTCAACGATTCAGCCAAGCCAGCAGATCGGGAATGGTACAGTGAGTATATATAACAAGGGAACTACAAGAGGGTTTTTCATAAATTTTCAGAAGAAGCAAGGACTTTAATGTAGCTTGCCCTATGATTACTTTAATCTGGTGGCAGTGCAAAACCCTGTATTGATTTCTTCCCTTTCCTTCTAAATTTCACAGAGTGTCTAAGAATTAGTGACAATCATAGTTATGAAACTATAGTTATTATATTTTTTGAAACCATTGATATGGTTATTATATTACTTCAAACCAATTCTATAGAAGACTTGATACTTATCAAGTCTGCTGCTCAGCGCTTATTTTGCGTGGTCAACATTAGATATTAAAAATTAAAGCCTAAGTGGAATATAAGGTCACAATAACTCTAGACTCCGGTTTATGTGCTTGCTAGATCTTACACTCTAGACTCTAGACTCCGGTTTATGTACCCCTAGTTTGCTAGCAAATTATACTGAAGTGTGTCACCCTTGTGCAAGTGGGTAGGGCAATGGCCCGGTTGGCCCAGTGCGATTGGCCCGAAAAAATAAAGGCCTTGGTCACAAACTGTGGCCCAAGGGCCGGGCCACCATGGCCTGAGGAAATAGCAGGCATGGGGTGGGGCAGGTCCGCTACAGGCCGGGTCATCCTGGCCCTTTTTTCTTATTGCTTTTTGTTTATGTTTATTGTATTTGGTCTTGTCCACCCTAGCACTGACGGGTCAAGACCAGGCTTGGGCCACGGCCTCTTCGGCCGCACTGATAGGGTCAAGGCCAGGCTTGGGCCATGGCCTCTTTGCCTTGTCAGTGTTGGGCCTGGTCTAGGGCTCAGCCCGCCCTGTTCCCCCGCCTACAAGTGGGGCTAAATAATTTGTACTTGTTTCATGGCACTACAAAAGGCTGTAATATTTTAGTGTGTGGACACCTAGCTGTTCAAAAAGTGGACCCTTTACCAAAACCAGATCACCAAAAACCGGATTTTAATGAATTGGAGAAACATTTCGGAGACAGATTAGGGGTTTTAACAGTCCAACTAGTTTGATGATCAATCAAAACTCTAATAGAACCGCTTCGACATTTGGATATCTCTAGTTCAAATTGCTCATTTGGACCTAAATGTGAAACTTTTCTCTTTTTTTTTCGGTGAGCACCTGCATATGAAACTCTTGTATGGGACTGTCTAATGCAACCCCGAAACTCTTAAATATGTTTATAACCACACTTTAAGATCAATTAAAGAATAAACATTGCTTTAAAACCCAAAAAGTGTCTTAAATCAAAATCATATCCGAGACTGAATCTAGAAGGAATACTAGGGCTGGAAATTTTTAAGCTTAAACTCGTTTTCTTTTTCTTTCTTTTTTTGTCCTTTGCTTTGATATTGCTCTTCTTTTTTTTTTGGGTAATTCGTGGGGAAGACCGGCCCTACTTAATTTTTCAAATAGGTTAGAAGTTAACATTTTGAAGGTGTTAGTTAGTTGAGGGGTACCAATAGAAATAGAAACCACAACGTAGTGACTTTGGCATGGGGGTGCTACCACATGACCCTATATGGCTCTTAGGATGTATAGAATTCGTTTCAACGAGATTCTCGGTAGCATAAATCCCCCGACTAATATTTTTGGTGGCAGGCCCAAGTGTACTATTTGGATCCCGTAGCCATCAGGCATGGGCTTAGTGAAATTACTATACCTTTACTTACTAGGGTACGTTTGTTTGCTTGAAACAGGCTGTTTATGCAATATATTTACATATGGGAATGTATGTAATAAAATCATTTACTCTTGGTACAATGTCACAATTGCTTATAACCAACCGATGTACAATTTGTTAATTTGGGTATGTCACAAAATTTGAGAATATTTTTTCTTAGCTTTGAGTTTGGTCAATGAATTAAATGCTGCTACACAATTTCATATCCAATGGTCAAGATTAATTGTGATCATCTTATACCAAAAGTAAATTGTCTCATTCAATACTTTTTTTTTACCTTTATAACTAGAAATAAGTTTTCTTGACCTTTCCCATTTTTAATAAACATATAAATCATGTATAATTGATTTCACATTTTCGGTAATGTTTGGCAGACTGTAACCGGAAACCTAGAATCAAAATTTGCTTTTAACTATTTATCTGTGTATGAAACTTGTAGATAATATATGGACATCTGCTCATTGAAGGAGATATCTTCGAAGAAGTTATTCTACCTTGCAACAAAAAAAAAAATGGTTATTATAATTAATAGGTTGTTTAATAGTCTATGGACTATTATTACACTGTATTTCTACTTGTTCAAAAAAATTACACTATATTTCTACGCCTCTCTCTCTCTCTCTCTCTGTGATAGATTTCATACATGACCATCACAGTAGGAGGGTTCTGGGGCTTCAAAGTAGATTTTTATAGATACAGTTGCTCTGAAAATTCTGACCTATTTCAAGCCCCAAGCAAGTTTTTTACACTTTTTTTTATTTGTTTATTTTATATTTATAGAAAAAAAATTAATAAATTTTTAGGGGTTTTGCTAGAAATAATATTCCTTTTCAAATCCATGCAATAAAGTATTTCTTTTATTCAATTTAATTGTTTTTGTTGCTTCAATAGGTATATTGTTTTAGGTTCTTACTTTTTTGGTAGATTATATACACTTTTATTAGTTAAATATTAGTTTTCTTTTTTTGGTTTTATTTTTTATTCTTTAACATTTCAATAGAACTATGAAAAGTTGTAATAGATTAAAAAATGTTCTATAGTTTTGTTCCTAATAATTTTTTTGAATTTTGTTTAAATTTTTTTAATTTTGTTATCGTATAGAAAGATATTGATGGATAGATATGGACACATCGAGTAGGGACATGTATGTCCTAATTAGATTAGGTCGTATGGATGTATATCTCTTGATTATGATAAGTTTAGATGTCATTGATATGTATGATAGATATAAGTATTTATTTGTGACTGTTACTGACCATATATTTATACGAGTATTGTGTATTTTTTAATCGATCAATACATAGAGTTCTCTACAGTATTCTGAAATTCTATATTCTGAAATTCTATCATGGTATCAGAGCCATAGACTCCTCAACTTCAAATATGAACTCTTGTACAAGGAGATAATGTTTGATGGAACATGGAGATAGAACTTCCGTTTGATGGAAAAGGGAGATAGGATCTAAGAAGAAACTGATAGTGAGAGAAAGGATCACTTATTCCTTGAAAGTTTTTTTTATAAATTTCATCTGATTAATGAGTCATGCGACAATTCATGGATCAGATATAGGAATAGGAAACAATAATGAAATTGGGATAACATGCCTTTACTTAGGTTTATTTCCACAACGGATCTATATCTTCGAAATCCGATATTTTGGAAGGGGCAATGGGTGAGTGATCAACCACACATAAATAATCGAACTACATATATTTTTTTAAGCATAGTGATATGAAGTGTTAAAAAATGATTGCAATTGTTGTGTGTATTTTTCTTTAGGATGGTGGTTCATAGGTTCAACCTTTGTAACTTCATGGTACACCACGGATTAGTTCTCTTATTTGGAAGGATGCATTTTCTTTTAACCACTGCAACTTCTACTCCTGTTGATAGTTTAGCATATTCTTTATTACTACTGTAGGGTCTTGAAGCACAAGGAGATTTTAGTTGGTGACAATTACAATTTCTACTCTTGCTAGTAGTTTAGCACATGCTTTGTTGCTACTATGGGGTCCAGAAGCACTAAGATTTTACTCGTTGGTGTCAATTATATGGTATGTGGACTTTTGTTGCTCTCTATGGTGCTTTCAAACTACTAGGTTTCATGTTGCACTAATTTGACCTTGCTTGATCTGTTCGATTACAACTTTATAACACAATCACATTCTCCACTCCATTGTTGTTTTTATTTCCATTTTCCTGATTTATTTACTAGGTCAATCTAGTAGTTCTTTGCACTAACTTTCGATGTTGTAACTATATTTTGCTTCATTCACTACTTCCAAAGATTTCATAAATGGATGTTGAATTTATTTCATATGATGGGAGTTGTTAGAGTATTGAGTGCTACTATGCACTATTCATGGTGCTACCATAAAAAATACTTTATTTGAAGATGGTTATGGTACAAATGTATTCCGTGCTTTTATTCCAACTCAAGTTGAAGAGGCTTATTCGATAGTCAATGCTAATTGCTTTTGGCCCCAAACCACAAAACCTTTGTGGTGGTTGTTTCCAATAAACATTGGTTTCATTTCTTTATGTTATTGTACCAATAACCGATTTATGGATGTGTTATTGGAGCAGTCAGTCTGGCTTTGAACTTACGCGATTATGACTTCGTATTCCAAGGTACCTGCAGTAGAAGTTCCTGAATTTGAGACCTTTAATACCAAAAATATTCGACTTCTTGTACCAAAAATATTCTATTGAATGAGCATGGATGGTGGCTCAAGATTGGCCTCATAAACCTTACATTCCCGGAGGAGATTCTACCCCATGAAAACGCTCTTTAATGGAAGGAATACCCGACAAATCAATTTGTATGGTAAATTACTCAACCTCATGTGGCCCATGCCAAATTAATCGTATGATGAGCGAGAGTGTGGCCCGTGCGAAATTAATCGTATGATAAGCGAGAGCAATAAAAAACCCTTTGTATGTTAGGCATGAACGAGCAAGAGCAATAAAAAAGCCTTAGTATGTTGGGCATTAATGTTAGGGATGAACCGAAGTAAAGACTGATGTTGTTGTTTCGGTCAAATCTGGGCCACTTTGATCCGATTCTAGCCGATTTGGCTGAAAATTAGAGTGAAGCAATCAAATTTGGGCCAATCAAAGCCAAAGATTAGGCCAAAGCAGTCAAAATTGGGCCAATCAGCCGTAGATTAGGCCAAAGCGATCAAATTTTGGCCGCTTCAATCATCTTCAAGCCGATTCAGCAGAAGATTAGGGCAAAGCCAAAAAAAAAAAAAAAAGATACAAATCTGACAACATTGATCAAAACCCCTTCTAGTGAATTTTTTAGTTCATTTGATTGTTTAGAGCCTCATCCCTGTATAAACCTTTCCTTAAAAGATTACCATTTATCGACTTGAGTCTTTAACAAGTAGATTTTACTCATCCAATTTAAAAGTAGTATTTGAGGCAGGGAAATGCGTTTACAGCAAGGAAAGGGCGTCGGCTCGGCTAAATCACAAAGTACGCTCAGTTTTGTTTTTTCCCTATCTTCTTAGGTTCGTCCCTTTGGCATCTGGATCGACGATCAGGGTCCCTCTACCCAGATTTCCATCTTTTAAATGTTTTTTAATTAACTTTTCATGACATTCCATATCACTAATTCTGCCGTTTCTATTAAATATCCGATGGCCGATGCAAAACTCCTATACTTATCAGTTAGCACCAAGTTGATTAGTGCAGAGCTATTCAACTTTCATAACCTGAGTACTAGACCAAAAACATAATTTCATCATCATCGTAACTTTTTTCTCAACCGCTGTCAAATAAACATAATTTAAGTGTTTTTTTTTTTAGGTTTCTAATTAAAATGGAAAAGAAAAAATAAGAGATGTTTGAACCATTAACAATTGGGTGCGGTTCATATAAAGCCTGACGCTCTAAACAATCTAAATAAAACGCACCGAGGCTCTAAACAATAAAAAATAAAACACACCTTCAAATAAAGTTAAGAAATGTTGTTTCAATACTACAAATTGATAACCTTAAAATTTTATTTACAACTCTAAATATAAAATTTAAAGCTTAAAAATTAGTGTAGCTCAAGCAAATCTATGAAAATCTTCAAAATTGACATCCAAAAATGCATTACAAAATGCACAATTTTCAAAACTTGGAATCCTTTTTTTTTTTTTTTTTTTTCTAATGACGTAGACCAACTGATTCAACCGTTCTAACCGGACACGTCCCGAGCGGTCAACAAATTATTGAAAAAAATAAAAACAGGCAAAAAAAACTACTAAAATACAAAAAACAGATTAAAAAAACTACTAAAATACAAAAAACAGATAAAAAAGATAAAAAAAAAACTACTAAAAAAGATAAAAAAAAAGATAAAATACAAAAAACATATAAAAAAAGAAAAAGTTTATATAAAATTACAAACTTAAAATGTAAAACTACATATGAACCTCAAAAATCCATTGAAAAATATTATTTTAATGTTGAAAAACCTTTTAATTGAGCATCTCGGCATCGAAACGTATGGTTACGAAAGAAAAAAGGATTTTGAGTCACATAAATAGTGCTACTTACAACACATTATCTAAACTATCCATTTTTCAAATTTTCATATGAATATAGATCTTCTTGATTTTAACCATTTTTATAATGTGAAATTTTATAATTAGATATGAAAATAGTTTTTGAGATGATCCTAAGAATAATTTACATCAAAATAATATGTTATCATCAAATTTGAAGGTGCACCTTAAAGTTGCAACCTTATAGAAACCACCCCACTCAAACAAAATGCATTCCAATGAAGTTCAAAATTAATGGAAAATAAACTGATTTTTAAATAATCAATTTGTGGCTAATAATATTTTTAAAATTTTTCAAAAAAGATGGAAAAATATAAAAGTGAGTATTAATGATCAAAACAATTTCTAATATTTAGAATAATCTAAAAAGTATTAAAAAATGTATTACAAACCAAATTCTTTATTTTTTAGATTTTATACATATTTTTTATTTTATTTTTTAAATACACGATCACAAAACCACCCAAAACTAGATCGGGCAGTTGCATCAGGTCCATACATCTTGCGGTCAAGATAATCAATTTGAGGATTTTTTTAGCATCAAAACAACCTCTTGCAGTAAAATTTTTGAGGCGCGCCTTAATTTCACTTGTATAAAATTTTTCCTTAAAATTACAGGGGTAATCGCTTTAGTGACATTTTCCCAAAAACTAGATAACAAAAGAAAGGAAGCAAAAACTTGATACCAAAAGAGAGGAAGAAAATTTTCCAAAACAAAAAGAAGAGATTACAGATCGATGGACATGAGGATTTGGGTTTCAAGGCGGCGTTTGGGTTAAAATTTCTAATTAATTGAAACACTAGTATAGCACAAAATAATTCTTATTATTTCTCAAAAACAATTTTTTGTAAGATTGAGGAAATAAAAAAACATTCCGAGCTCCAAATTTTCCTGATGAATATATTTGGGTTTCATAAAGCGTTAAAAATATCCTTTGAAGACAAAATTTTGCAGGAATGTTGAGCAGAATATTTACCCTCCGAGACATTAAATCTAAAAAAAAAAAAAGAGATTAGAAAACATGGAAAAAAATATCCCATTATTATACTTATCATCAGAGATAGAAAGTCTTTCTCATCCACAGTTATTTTATAACTGTGTAGGAAGGTGTCCTAAGATTTTCTGAGTCTCATCATCTGATTGAAATATCAAATTTATAGAAGAAACTAAACCAATACTGAAATGAAAGTTGGTAATTTACAGACTCAGAACCAGAAATTATCCTTGATTGAAATATCAAATTTATAGAAGAAACTAAACTAATACTGAAATGAAAATTGATAATTTACAGACTCAGAACCAGAAATTATCCTTCACATTGAAATGTCAGATCAAGTGTTGGATTATGCATATTCTCTTCATCCCTATCTGCAAAGCCATATAAAAGAGAGAGCGGTAAATCGGTTTCATTAGATCTAACTAATTATATTTGTATATATAAGAGAAAAAAGAGAAAATTCCCACAAAATAAGATTAAATGCATAGAAATTTGGATTCAGAAAGAACGTAGCGAGAACCAAGATGTAATCATCAATCATACTAACTCGTTATACTTTCCTCACAATCCCAAATGTAGATTAAAACGAAAACATTCAATATGAAAAAGCAGGGAACAAAGAAAAAACAAATGTAAAATCCCCATAAAATCAGCAAAATATAAACCCTAATTGCCCAGTACCTCAATCAATCAACATGGCGGAATAAAAACACAAGCATAACAGGGAACAAAGAAAAAACAAATGTAAAATCCACATAAAATCAGAAAAATAGAAACTCTAATTGCTCAGTACCTCAATCTCATAAAATTGAGAATAGAAGTTTGTAACCCTGATTTTGCGTATTGTATGCCCTCATTCGCAAGACGCACGGCATCGTATTTATAGTTGCAAAACCCTAATTGGGATACAATCTAAGCCGTTCAGTAAATATTTTGTGGACTAAATTTGCCTACTGGATAATGAAAATCTTCCGAAGTACCCCTATCATTTCAGCAGGCAACAATCCATTGGATTTGGCCGTGCCCCCGGCACCAAGGAATTAACCAAATGACATTTTGGTACTTTTTTGCTTTCTGTTTTTTTTTTCCAAAAGTTTTTCGTTTTAGGGCCAAAATTAGGCATTGTTACGTATTAGAAGTTTAGGATATCAAAAAATGAAGGGATTTTCTCAGGATTTTTAAATTTCAAGTTTAGGAAAATGGGCTGTCAGGAAATGTGAAATATGGCAAAATATTAATTGTTGGCTCAAATTATCATCATCATCGTCAAAGATTTTTCCAATTAATTTAGGTCGGCTACACTAATCTAGTCTGCTATCCTGCTATATGAAGGTCATATTTTCAATTATGTCAATTTGGGTCTATCTTTTATTCTTTTTTAGTCTTCCACTTGAACTAACTCGAACCTCCTAACAGATGTTATATTGAATGTGCACCACACATGGTTAGCCCATGACTGTTTTTCATTTTATCGCCTATTGGAACTACATTTAAATTTTCTCAAATGCATTCATTTCGAATTCTATCCCTTCTTATCTTGTCGCTCATCTATCTCAACATCCTTATATCTTCTACAATCATTCTATAGATATAAAAGCTCAATTAATCTTTTAAAATAATGATGGATTAAGAGGGCTCATTTGCCACTGGATTGTTTACTTTTTAAGTTTTTCTTAAAAAATGGCACTCCTCAAAAAAAAAAAAATTTAAAATCTCAAATTACTCTTGGTCGAGTTCGGAAGCCAAAACAATCATGGCCATTTTGGTCATTTGGCCATTTAAGTGACTCAATTATAAAAGGACTCAGTTTTTATGCAACCAAGCCTGCACATGTAGAAATGTGGGCCTCTTAATAAATCTATTGAGATGGATTTAAGACTTAATTTTTAAGGACATTTAATAGCTAACATGAAGATCATGAATATGAAAAAATAAATAAATTTGAAAAACTAAAAATTATATTTCTAATAAGAAAACATTTGGACCGTTAGTTTGCCTTGTCTTTAGATGGAACACCTACTTGCATCCATCTTTAATATGGATGCTTTACACTTTCTGGACTATATATGTAGAAAAGAAGTCCAGCGCATATTAAAAGATTTTCCATTATAAAAATACCTTTGGTTATTCAGGGTTAGCAATACAAAACTAAGAATATTGTCATTACTATTATGTATCTGTTGGATTTGGGGCTTGCGAAAATCACCCACATAAGTAGATCTTATATTTTGTGAGATTGAGATATTAACATATTTTATGGGATTGAGATTTATATTGATAAGTTTCTTAAGAGAAATAGAAATCCAAAAAGGATTAGGACTCTTTGATATATCTCTTGGTCTTTTGATATATATGTGATATCTATCGGAAGTTTCATATTTACTATAGAATCTTAATCTTATATATATATGAGATAAAACTGCAGAGAATTTGTGCGCTTTATTGGGTCACCATATAGGAATGGTAGTACCTCTGAAGATAGAGTGAGCTACAGCCTTCAGTGCATAAGACGCAATTTTCTCTTTGAGAGAAGAAAGCTTCATTTGAATATAAACATTGTGAAGGAACCTCTTTAGGACTAAGCTTCATATGAATAGAAACATTGTGATGGAACCTCTTTAGGACTCCCAAAGATTGAGAGGCTTGTTTGTTTTTTGTATAGAGGCGGTTCCCATATTGGGTTGTTCCCCTTTTAATAAAAGAGAAAGTCAGTTTCTCTTTGCTCTCGCGTTTCTATCTGGTGTTGTCGATATGGCAAGAAGTAAATGAGTTTCTTTAAGACTCTCGAAGATTGAGAGACTTGTTTGTTTCTTGTAAAGTAGCGATTCCCATAGAGATTTTTAGTTGTTCCCTTTTTAGTAAGAGAGAAAGTCAGTTTCTCGTTGCTCTCGTGTCTCTCAAAAAGGTGTTTCTCGTTGTTCCCTTTTTAGTTTGTTTCTTTTAAAAAGGTTTGCTCGATTTGGGATTTTTGTCGAGGTTTGTTCCAAAATCTATGATGTTCCTTTCATTGGTCTAGTGGATTTATGTTTGCTGTGCCCGTGGATGTAGCCCTCTTGGGTAAACCACGTAAATATTTGTGTTCTTGTGATAAGTGTTTTGTGCTTTATTTCTTGTGCTTTATTTGCCAAAAATCAACCCAACGAGTTTAGAGCTCCACGCGCATAACAAGTGGTATCAGAGCCCTGGTTTAGGGTATTTGATAAGGCAATAAAAGTTTCGAATGCAAAGTTCGAGGTGGATAAATTTAATGACAAACACTATTTTTCAGCAAGAATGATAAATAAATTTATTTGACAAAAGACGAAAAATCCATGAAGCTATCTAATAGATGTTGGCATGGTGAGCAAGTGATTTTGATATTAAGGTGGAGATCATTGGATTTGGTGTTATCCAAAATCACCCACATAAGTAAAT
Organism: Amborella trichopoda; assembly: GCF_054954075.1. NCBI lineage: Eukaryota > Viridiplantae > Streptophyta > Magnoliopsida > Amborellales > Amborellaceae > Amborella > Amborella trichopoda. Next base: position 50,116,751 of record NC_142336.1, on the reverse strand, counting down.
CCCATATTTTATGGGATTGAGTTATTTTCATATTTTATAGGATTGAGATTTATATTGAGAAGTTTCCTAAGGAAAATAGAAATCCAAAAAGGATTAGAACTCTTCTATATATCTCTTGGTCTTTTGAGATATATGTGATATCTATTTGAAGTTTTTTATTTAATATGGGCTCCTAATCTTATATATATGAGATGAATTGCGGAGAATTTGTGTGCCTTATTTGGGTCACCATATGGGAATGGTGGTTCCTCTGGAAAGAGAATGAGCTAGAGCCTCCAGTGCATAAGATACAATTTCCTCTTGGAGAGAAGAAAGTTTCATTTGGACAAAAACACTGTGATGGATCCTCTTTAGGACTCTCGAAGATTGCGATGCTTGTTTGTTTCTTATAAAAAAAACGGTTCACATGGAGATTTTCGGTTGTTACCCTTTCAGTAACAGAGAAAATCAGTTTCTCATTGCTCTCGTGTCTCTATCTGGTGTTGTCGATATTGCAAGAAGTAAAGAGAATGAATAGAGAGTTGTTTAAAAGCCTTTGCTCGACTTGGGATTTTTGTCGAGGTTTGATAAAAAATGTTCGATGTAACTTTAATTGGTATAGTGGATTTCTGTTTGTTGTGCCCGTGGATGTAGACCTCTTGGGTGAACCACGTAAATATTTGTGTTCTTGTTATATGTGTTTCGTATTTTATTTCTCATATTTTATTTGATAAAAATCAACCCATCGGGTTTAGAGCTTCGGCGCACACAACAAGTAGTATCAGAGCACAACAAGTGGTATCACAGACAATAAAGGTTTCGAATGCAAAGTTTAAGGTGAAGAAATTTAATGGCAAATATTATTTTTAGCAAGAATGATGAAGGAAGTTATTTGGCAAAAGATGAAAAATCCATAAAGCTATCCAATGGATGTTGGCATGGTGAGTAAATGATTTTGATATCAAGGTGGAGATTTTTGGATTTGGTGTTATCTAAAATCACCCACATAAGTAAATCCCATATTTGTGGGATCGAGATATTCTCATATTTTATGGGATTGAGATTTATATTGATAAATTTCCTAAGGGAAATAAAATCCAGAAAGGATTAGGACTCTTCGATATATCTCTTGGTTTTTTTATATATATCGAAAGTTTTCTATTTAATATGAACTCCGAATCTTATAAATATGAGATGAAAGTGCAAAGAATTTGTGTGCCCTATTTAGGTCACCATATGAGAATGGTAGTTCCTCTAGAGAGAGAGAAAGCTAGGGCGTCATGTGCATAAGATGCAATTTCCTCTTATAGAGAAGAAAGCTTGATTTGAACAGAAACATTGTGATGGTGCTTGCTTAGGACTCCCGAAGATTGAGAGGCTTATTTGTTTCTTGTAAAGAAACGGTTCCTATAGAGATTTTAGGTTGTTCACCTTTTAGTAGGAGAGAATGTTAGTTTCTCGTTGCTCTCGCGTCTCTATCTGGTGTTGTTGTTATTACTAGAAGTAAAGAGAAGGAATGTAGAGTTGTTTAAAAAGGTTTGCTCGACTTGGGATTTTTGTCGATATTTGTTTCAAAATATTTGATGTAACTTTCATTGGTATAATGGATTTTTGTTTGTCGTGCCTGTGGATGTAACCCTATTGGGTGAACCATGTAAATATTTGTGTTCTTGTGATAGTGTTTTATACTTTATTTCTCATACTTCATTTGTCAAAAATCAACCCATCGAATTTAGAGCTTTCGTGTGCACAACAGAACCCCTGAATAATTAGTTGTATCTCATAATTGGCTTGAGCCACATAAGTAGACCAAATTATCAAAAGGAAAAAGTTTATATAGAGCTGAGGCTCTAAACCATCAAATTGGAGCCTACCTCAAAAATTTCACTAAAATTTCACTAGGAGAGGTTGTTTTGATGCTCAAATATCTTCAAATTGATCATCTCGGCATCAAGATGCATGAACATGAAAAAAAATTGGATTTCAAGATTTGAAAATAGTGTATTTTCGTAATGTAGTTTTTGACCGTCGATTTCAAGATTTTCAAGTTTTCATAAATCTGTTGATCCACACTATGTTTAAAGCTTTAAACTTTATAGATAAAGAAAAAAATATATTCTAAAGCTATCACAAAGATTTCCAATGTTGAAACAACATTTCTCGATACTATTCAAAGGTAGGCTCTAATTTGATTGTTTAGAGCCTAGGCTCCATACAAACCGCACCCTTATCAAAATGCCCCTGCTTGTTAAAGTTTCAGTGAAAAATGTTGACTTTCAAAGTTTTGAACTAAATTGCTTAGGAGGTACACTTATGAAATGAAATTAAAAAGTAAATCTATAGCGTAAATGATACTTTGAGCCCTTTAATGATTTTGTAATATAATTCAAATTCTTCGATTATATGTTTAAGCTATCAACATTAAAAGTTCACTGAGGAGTTGATTAAACCAACCATGGTTTTATTGGGCAACTCTTTTCATTCATTTATTTTATTTTTTTTGTGAGCAAGGGAAACAACGCTATTGGACTCATAATGTCCAGCTCGGATCTTTTTTTTTCTTTTCTTTTTTTTTTCTTTTTTGAATATTAATTTATGACCTCATTAAAGATAAAACCCTTGACATCATATTGTAGCAGTCTATCCCTACCCTGTCCTAAAGGTCATTGTTAATCTTGGAGCCTCTCACTTAAAAAATTCCTCTTTTATTATTTGTCAAAAATACTTGAATGACGTCTATTATAGGCTTGAAACCCAAATAAGTAAATAGGATTGTATTTTATGAGATCATTCATTTTTTTTCAAGAATGTCGTAACTTTTTTTTAGTTATTAAATGTAAAATCTAACGTATAGAAATTTATCACAACTTTCAAAAAAATTTATTTCAGGCTCCATGCTAAATTAGTGATACAATGGGATGGTTCAGAACTTCAAACGGTCGTCTTAGAAGAAAGACAAATGGCCATACTTCACTTTCACTAATTTTTCTAGTGAAATGTTCGGTTTGAAACTTGAAGCCAAATTTTAAACTTGTGTCGCGATTATTTCTCAGTGAATGCTTGGTTCGAAACTTGAAAGCTCGGTTCAAACCTGTGTATCTTAGACAACAATGTTTTAAAAACTCCCGATTCTTGGTTGGGATTAATAGATTCGAAACAATCAAAGACCGTATCAGTTTTGGTATTGTATGGGTCCTAGCCTAGTTTCTCCCCAAGACCTTTTTTTAAAAACCCCCCGATTCCTGATTTGGAGCAATAGATGAGAAACACTCGAGACCAAATTAGTTTTAAGTATGGTATAGGTCTCAACCCAGTTTCTTCCTATGACCTACTATTTAATTTTTTTTTTCATATATATCCCCCCCCTATAAGACTGATTTTTTTTTTTGTGTTTGTAATAATTTTTTAGATCACCACTTTAGACCGATCCCGGTCGTTGATCTAATGATCCGACACGATTCTATAGAGTAAAAAATCCACCCTTTTGAAATACCATTGGAAACAATAAAAAAATAAAAAAAGTATATTGTGGAAAAGAAAACAAGAAAACAATTAATGAAAAGTAAATACTAAAAATAGGTGTCATATTTAAAAAGGTGCAGTTTGTATAGAGCCGAAGCTCTAAATAATCAAAATAAAGTGAACCGAGTTGAAAAATAGCATTTCAATACTAAATCTTTGTCATAGCTTTAAAATAAATTTTATCGTTAATTATAAAATTTAAAATTTAAAAAATAGCATAAATTGAGCATCTATGAACAAAGTTGATAATTCACAGTCCAAAAATACATTTCCAAATACAATATTTCTAAAGATACATTTCCAAATACAATTTTTCCAAAGCTGAAAATTTGGAATCCAATGCTCTCTTGCCATCTCACGACTACGGCGGCCTTACTCGGCATTTGTTTCATACAAGTGAATTTACGGTCATCCCGTGTAGTCCGACCTGTAAATATTTGGGGTTAGATTTGATGGGGGCCGCGCGAACGCGTACCCCCCTACCACAAATTATGACGTGTACTCTCCTACTTGAGGAGATACTAAGGTGAGCAACCCCCTGAGTGCAATGGAGGCACCAACCCTAGGCCATCGGGATTCCTGTTCACCGATTGACCCCGTCCAGGTAAGTATGCTCCTCTTCGTGCACCACTCTCTCTCTTATAGTCCCTCTTCTCTTCCCTCTTTCTTTCCCTTGTCGATGTGGGACTATTTATCTTTTCTTGTAACTTATTTTATTGTAATGTGTTACTATGCCATATTGTTTTATATATGTTTGTTACAACAAATGATATATTACTAGCAATAGAACATGTATTGCACAGTCGTTTAGGTCGCTAGTTTTTTATTAATAAAGATGATATATAATTGAAAATTATTGTTGAAGATTCGTGGCCATATTTTTTGTTTTAATTCTTATGCCATATTAAAATTATAAAAGAGTTCCACCAATACTTTTTAAGAGCATTTCTATAAATATAAAAATATATTAAAATACAAATTTCTGGTTCGTAATATACCACACAAAAACTTGAAATCTTTCATATTTGTATCTTTCTAGCTCTCCATTTTCCATATTTCTTTGTTTCTGTTTATTGCTTGGTTGTCGTGTTCGATCCTTAACCATGTGATGATCAACTCATTCTGATGATTCCACTAATTTATTTTTGAATGTCATGTTTTTCTTGAATGCTTTATAAATGTTTGTGTCTTGTACCTATAAACATAGTCACATCTACCTTTTAGGATTCAATGAATTAAGTCAGGAGTAGATAAATATTTGTGCATTTGTCTCGAAACCACGTAAATAGATATTAAATATTTTGACCACCCTCAGATAATACATGTAAGATCAAGAATCTTTGGATTTTGTTCCCACAATCGCTGCTTGTGATATATCGGTGAAGGCTTGCTGGAGCAGGAAGTGAGCACCTCTGGATTTATGAATCCTTTCTCCACGCCTACTGTCACTCTCAACTTCCCCATGTAACTCACCATTGTGATAGTCAAACTCTGCAAAATAGAAACATATAGTTTGATTTCAATGGTTGAAAATAGAAAAACAAAAATCCTCGGTATAGCATGTTGATTGTTTAGAAAAGAGACTCTAAATAACCAACAAAACCTTTCTAGTATTATTATTTTTAAATGAAAATTTGTGTCATGCGGGCTGGACCGCATTTCTACATATGTGGTCCAGAAAGTGTAAAGCATCCATCTCATAAATGGATGCAAGTAGGTGTTCCATCTAAAAATAATGGAAACTAATGGTCCAAATGTTTTCTTACTAGAATTATTATTTTTAGTTTCTAAAATTTATGTATTTTTTCATATTTATGATCTCCATGTTAGAGATTAAATGTCCTTAAAAATTAAGTCTTATAATCCATCTAAAAAATAGATTTATTAAGAGACCCTCATTTCTACATATGCGGGCTTTGTCGTATAGAAACCGGGTCCTTTTTGTTGGGCTCAAGTGGTCTTTAAAGGCCTTTATGAGTGCTTGTAAAATGAAATGATATAGTGGAACATGAATTCAGTGGGAGTGTGGTCCCTCGTGCTTAACGATCTAGGCCAGTCGGTTGGAAAAAACTCATGTTATCTGGGCATGAAGAACAAACCGATGAGGGTTTATGGGTTAGCCCTTGATGAGATCGAAGAACATGCCCATATGAATGAACCGAGGGACTGTGTGACCCTTGTGTGTAATGGTGGCATACTGAAACAGGGGCCAAAACCTCATCCATGTTCCATCACACGGCATGCATATTGATAGATCGTTCGAGAAAGCCAGATATTCACCTTTGGGTGAAGTGTATGCATGTACGAGAGATACCCCTATGCGCTATAGAGCTGTGGTCGCATCAGGTCGTGGTGACCTTGACTCGTCTCTAGGGGAGGACCTGTAATCCACAGATTGGGATTACGAACCCTTGATTCATCGACCTGACTTTGGTGACCCGTTAATGAGCCCCTGCTTGGATTGTGGGTTATGAAAAACACTGGGTCAGTTCGATAAAGCTAGTGTGGTCTATAGTCCACAGTTGAAGGTGGAGCACCCCGTTATTACAGATTGGATTCCTAAAACCATATGGATCCTTTTCCCATCATACTAATTTAATTGTGTTTATTTTATTATTGAAATTATTTTAGTTTTGTTATTTGAATTATGAATCTCTCAATATTTTATTTGTGATTTTTGGACTTATAAAAATACAGTTATTGTTCTTATAAAGTTATAAAATTTCAAATATATATTTTCAATTGTTTTATTCAATTTTAAAAATAATATTTTTTTTATAATATTCCATGGGGGCCTATAGTGCACATGGGCCCACCATGTGACATGTGGGTAGGGGCCCGCATGTGCTACAAAAGGGTGGCACGCCCCACCCTCTTTGGATTCTCTTGTTTGCTTTTAAGATAAAGTTAGTTTGATTTGTGGCATGTGGTCAAATCTTGGAAGGGATATATTTACCATGACTTTATCTATTTTGTAGCAAGTTTGTTTTAAAGAGATACGGTCAATTTGAATTAATATAGATTTTATCTTATTTATATTTGATAGCATTTATCTGCTTGATATTATTTGACATATCTTTATGGAATATGTGACACGTGCAAGTTTATAGAATGCATGATATTTATTTTATTTAAATATATTGATGGAAAAATGGTTTAAAAAAAGGGGATAATGGTCCACGCACCTTCCATAATGTTGATGGCCCATCTATGGAATGGAGGACTCATATCTCTCACCCCACAAATCACCCTTGATTGACTGTCTATGCCCATCTATGACATGGATGACTCATATCTCTCACCCCAGAAGTCACCCTTGATTGACGGTCTATGTTCAATCTCACAAGAAGAGGCAAGCCAAAGAAAGCCCTAATAAACCTTAATCTTATTCAAAGCCTATAAAAAGGAATGGTCTCTACCAAAAAATCTTTACACCTTATCTCTTGTACCTAATTCTCATCTTTCTCTCTCATATCCCAAAAAAGAGCACCCACCACTATCTCATGTTGATCTTTCTCAGATTGTGAAAGAATGTAAGGGTTTAGGTTATGGAGTTATTCTCTCCTATCTCTCAAATATAGATTTACGGTTAAGGGTTTTAGGGTTTAGCAAAAAGAGAATCCATATCTCTCAAACTAGGTTCCTAAGAAAATTCACCGGGTTTGAGTTTGTGATCAAAGGGTTCATGTTCCATTGGTGTGGCTTAGCCAAAATTTACTTTCTCGGTTCGAGATTGAAGCTAGACTGTTGATCCCGCACCATCGGATGGTGGTGACTCGGTGTGGGGTGTAATAAGCCCGGTTGAGGTAATCTCCGACATTTTTCTTTTTTTGTTTCTTACAATCTTATATTTTATTCTCAAGCATAGTGCATAGTTGTTTCAATGACATCAAGTTGTTAAGATCTTGGTTTTATTGTTATTCTGATGTTATTTTGAAATAAATCTTATTATAATAAAAACCACCTGTAAATGATCGTTTGCCAAAAGAATGGGGTGAAAAAAAAAAAAAACATGTATTCCCCAGTAAAATATCACATAGGTCTTTCTTTTACTTTTTAAATAGCTATCATTACTTATAACCATCTGATGGGAAATTTGATAGTTTGGATGCGTCACAAGGTTCAAGAAAATTTCTTTTGAACTTTGAGCTTAGTCAATTAAATAAATGCAGCTACCCAATTTCACATCCATTAGTCAAGATCCATTGTAACCACCTCGTATCAAAGGTAAATGGTCTCATTACATACTTTCTCATTTAATATTTTCTAAATTAGCCTAGAGAATCAGATAAAAAATCACCGATCCAAATCAGCCCAATATCCAACCAATTTGATTGTCTATGTGAGTTTTTGAAGACTAAGACTATCAAGGAAGGTATTTCTAACTATTTGGCTTTTGCCAGGCTGCTACTTGGTTGTGTGGGTGGTACCATAGCGATGGATGGTTATCATAAGAATCAATGTTTACATACTTGCTCAGGGACTAGAACTGGGTCCTGCTTTGGCAAGGTGTCTGAGCAAGTCAGCTCGGCTGACTCAGTTAGTATTATTAAAAATACGAAAAAAAAAAAAAGGAGAACAAAAGCACGAAAAAAAGAAAAAGAAAAAACAAGAGCCAAAAATATGAAAAAATACATATATTAAAATTTCAAAGCTAAGAATTCAAAATCCTACCATTGGAGGCACCAATCAAGATCAATATTGAAAAATATTTTGGAAAGAAACTGGCGGAGAAAAATAGTAAAAAAATTAACAAAAAATGATTTTTTATTTTTTCATTTTGAATAAAGAAACTGTTATGACTTTTGTATAAAAAAACTGGCGGAGAAAAATAATCAATAACTTGATTTGAGGCTTTCATAGAGGAGCAGTGATTTGGTGCAACGGCTGTATAGTAATGTAATGCAACAACCTTAAAAAATCATGTTAAACCAATTTGTTTAACTCAGTTTTTAAATATACATTGTTTTCAATCTAATGAACATTCACAAAAAAAAAAAAAAAATAATAAAATTGAAAACACATCCCAAAAGATGTTTTTTGAACCCAACTAATATAGACTGTCCATTTTAATGAGATGCTTAGATCTAGGCTTTAGAAGGATTTTTTTTCTTTCCAAAATTTTTAGATAGCATTAGTATCATTAGATAAACAATCTCAAAAAAGAAACAAATGATTTTGAATTTGCAAATGTTTACATCTTGAAATTCACCAAATAGATGGTTGAGATTCATTGTTAGAAGGCACTCATTTTTTACTATATCTACGGTGCAAAATTGAACTTTATTTTTTTAGTATTGATTATTGGGATGAAAGGAGTGTGTGTGCAAAATTTGGAGTCATACAAATATATTAAATATGATTTTCTAGAAATGTGGTTGCATTATATTACTATACACTTGTTGCATGATATCACTTACCTTCATAGAGGCCTTAACATGCTTAGTTTGAAACAAGTTTTAAGCACTTTTATTAAGAATGAAGCAAGAAATGGAAAGAATGACGATTTTGATGTTTAGGGTTGAAGAAACATGATTTTCTCATGAAGTGCACTTTTTTAGGTGAATTAGTAGAAAAGAAGACAAAAGAATCGAATGAGTTTGTCGTTGCTTGGGTTGATGTTAAAAAAAACAAACAAGAAAAGATGAGTTCATCGTTGTATAAGTTGAAAACACAAGTTCATTGATGTACATAATTAGAAAACACGAGAAAATTACAAGTCAAGTACAATGTGCAAAATTAATTTTTAAAAAACAAATAGTTTTATGGGGTCTGTTGTCTTGATATTTTTTAAACTCTTCCATGCTTTTTACTATGTTACTTTTTATTCTTTTTTAAGAAAATATTTTGATAGGAGCTGTAGCCCTATCAAATAAGTAAACCCTCACCACAAAACTTACCGAAAATTGCAATTTTGGCATTGAAAATCCTCCAAATCAATCATCTAAGACCTGACCATTATGGTTGTAAAGAAAAAAGCAGGATTTCAAACCCTAAAAATAGTGTATATATTAATATCCAGACCATCTATTTCACCTTAAAAATAAGTGTTCACATATGTACAAGATCTTAACCTTTTTTTAAGCTTCAAATTTCATTATTGGTGTTGAAAATTTATTTTAGAGCCATCATGGAGATTTTTTATGCCCGAAAGTGCTTTTCGGACAAGGATTCGATATGAAGCTTTACTTTATTTCATAAAGCCTAGGCCTTATAGAAACTGTATCTTTATTTGTATCATGTAATATATTCTCAGAAACTGATCGCTAATCATTCACAAAACCCCCCAATAAGAGGCAAGCAGCTATCCTAATTTCTATACTCCAAACCTTTTGTGATACATTTTTCTTTTTTTGGATCAAACATTTTTTGTTATGTTAGTTATAATGTCTAGAAGTGTCGCATCAAAGGTTATATGGTGGCTGCTTAGTCAAAGTGGATCAAATTGTGAAGATCAGAAGGTTTCTCAGATGTTGTGAATTAGTTGTAGGATTAAAAGTTAATTTTGGGACTTCGATTATTGGAGTTGGTTGTAGTGAGTTTTTAGTTAATCATTTGGCAATTCTTTTAGGTTGTAAGGAAGAGTGTTTTCCAATTAAGTATCTTGGAATGCTTATTTCAGATTCAAGATTACCAAAGGAAGTTTGGGATCTTATTGTCTAGAGAATTCTTGTAAAACTGGATTTATGGAAGGTGAAATATTTATTGTTGGGTGTATCACTCTTATCCAATCTTCTTTTATACTTGATGTTTATGCATAATAGAGCAGCGTATGAGGAATTTTTTGTGGGGCTCAGACAACAAGGTTAGGAAATTGAACTTGGTTAGTTGAGAGAGGGTATGCTTTCCTAAGAGAGGTGGCTTGGCGATTAGGAAGTTGAAGCTTGTTTATCAAGCTTTGATGGCTAAGTGGTGGTGGATATCTATGGTAAATGAAAATCAGTTTTGGCATGAATTTCTAATAGCCAAATATGGTTTGGAATCTACAATTAACCTCGTAGCCAGCGGTAGGAATGGGTACGAGAAATCTCAACTTTGGAAAGGTATATTATCCACTCGTTCTTTTGTGGAAAGGCATTCTAGATGGGACGTTGGGAAGGAGATAAGGTGTTATGTTGGCATCACAAATGGGTGGGTAGGTAATGTTACTTTTGAAATCTATTTTCCTGAATATTTCGGAGCTCTGCTCATCCTATAGTGAAGGTGAATGAAGTTTTTGAAAGGTCAGGTAGCTCTATCTTTAGGTATGTTATGTGCTCTTAGAACAGAGTAACCCATTCTGCAATTGATTAGTTCACAGAGCTGCTTTTAACTTTGAATTTCGTCCATGTTTTTAATTCAGTTGATGATGAATTTCTGTGGGAGTTGGAGACAGATGGATATTTTTCAGTGAATCTGCCTACTACATTTTATTCCATGATGGTTTTAGGCTCACTTTAAACAATCTCAGGAAAAGGGGTAAAATTTTGGTAAATGTACATTTTTATTTTGTAAGAATGATGAGGAGAATGGGGAGCACTCATTCCTCCATTGCCCTTTTTCCTCGAGCATTTGGAGTTGAGCATTGCGCAAGATTGGTATCCCTTTGATTTGTCCAAATTCACATATGGAGATTGTGGATAGTCTAAAACTAACAGAGCTATCTATGGTCGGTTGCATGATTTGGGATATTTTTCGCACTGCTATCTTTTTGTAACTATGGTTGGAGAGAAATCGTAGAACTTTTGAAGGAATTTCGTTGGAGCTACAAGAAGGTAAATGAAGAATCTTATCGGATGTTTGGAGTTGGTTTAGCATCACTGAAGAAGGGAGAGGAGTCTCTAAGGTGGATATTGAGTTAAATATAGCTAACTTAATGACTCTTAAGGTTGTTAAGATCAAACCGGAATGTAAATGGCAGTCTCCTATATTTGGATGTCACAAACTGGATTTTGATGTTTCATCATTGGAGAATCCAGGTTTGGCAGGTGTGGCTGGTGTATGCCAGGATAGCATGGGGAATGTTATTTTTAAGTATGCGGGGCCATGTGGTACTATAATGCAAATCATGCGGAACTAACCCTTGCGCTACAAGGGCTTAAATTTTAAGGGAACGTCAAATTGGTGGCTCTTCTATCTTTGAAGGAGACTCGCTTAATGTGATTAATTAGTACAATAAGGTGTATACTCCACCTTGACCTTTAAGATCATTATGGATGTAGATCTTGGACTATTCTTCACTATAGTTTTTATCTTTTCTTCATGTTACAGAGAAGCCCATGAGGTGGCAGATGGATTAGTTATGTGGGAGCTCTAATGGAAAATATGATTGTTTCTAATTTCTTGATGTAATTTTGATCTCATCAATAAAATCTCGTATTCGTCAAAAAAAAAAGAGAGAAAAAAAGGAGAAAAAAAAGAAGAATGTATTTACGTAATCTGTACGTATAAAAGATAATTACCTGAGGTGCGCCTGCCAACATGAAATAGAAAGTCTTCACTGGATGATCAGCCATCATCATTTTCTCCTTGGGACCGATCAAATTGGAGATGGCCATGCTCGTATTTCGTAAGGCCAAAAGCATACATTGCGATGCAACCTACTCAAAAGCAAATATTCACATTTTCCATTTACCTATATCTCCCAATCGATGGAAGATTTTTTCAATAAAATTTTTTGTGACCCATTTTCAAAGATTTTTTTAAAAATAAAAATAAAAATTGAGTTCTTAGATATATAGATCAAACCATTCAAAAATTAAAGCCAATTGCTAAATCTCATCATATTATTCTTTTCATGTACATATTGAGGACATGTAATTTTTATCTTCATGTACTTTTGGAGATTGGTCAGTAGGTTGCGCAGGTTATACCCCTGAAGTTTCAGGGTGTTAGGAACTTCATAGATAGGATATTATCTAAGGGAGTGAATGTAGGATATGTTCCCACATAACTTTTTGGCAAAACAAAATACCTCGACTTGATCCGGACCCAACTCAGGCCTAGGATTTTGGACCCAAACTGAAATCCGTCAGGTCCAAAATTGGACCTAGACTAGACCAGACATGGTATGGTTCAGGTCTAGGTCTAGAACATAACAAAAAATTTTAAAAGTAGGCACTTCAAATTTCAAGTGATTTGAATTTATAGAAAAAAATTAAAATTCAAAATAAAATTCGTGATTTGGATTTATAGCAAAAAAATTAAAATTCAAAGATATGACTATCATATTGACAGGGGCCAAAACATCTTCCATGTACCATCACACGGCATGCATATCGATAGATCGTTCGAAAAAGCCAGAAATCCACCTTTTAGGGTGACACATGCATTTGCGAGGGATACCTCTATGCACCATAGAGTTGTGGTCACATAAGGTCTTGGTGACATTGACTTGTCTCTAGGGGAGTACCTGAAATCCACAGACTGGGATTGCGATCCCTTGGCTCATCGGCCGGACTTTGGTGACCCGTTAATGAGCCTCTGCTTGGACTGTGGGTCATGGAAAACACTTGCCCGGTCTGATAAAACAAGTGTGGTATGTAGTCTACAATTGAAGGTGGAGTGCTCCCTGATTGTTGATTCCTAAACTATATGGATCTTTTCCCCATCAAATTAATTTAATTATATTTGTTTTATGATGGAAATTATTTTAAAATTATTATTTGAATTTTTATGAACCCCTGGATATTTTATTTATAATTTTTGGATTTATAAAATTAAAGATATTGATTTTACAATTGTTTAAATATTCAAATAATATTCTAAAATCCTTTTATTAATTTTAAATATATAAAATATCATGTGGGCCCATTGAACACATAGGCCAGCCATATTTTTAGAAGGTGGGGCCCATGAGTGCCTCCCTTGGGTGGCACGCCCTACCCTTATTCTCTTTCTTATTTTTTTGGTGATATGCCATGTGGTCATATGGTTGGAAGATATTGACTAAATATGAACTTGATATATCTTTGAAAGATTTGGTGGAAAGATTGAGTAGACTTGTGCTATTTTATGGTATGTATAATATTTTGATTAGATTTAATTTATTTAATTTCCATTGATGATAAAATGGTTTAGGAAAGGGGGATAATGGTTCATGCACCTTCCATAATGTTGATGACCCATCTATAGAATGGATGACTCAGATCTCTCACCCCACAAGTCACCTTTGATCGACGGTTTCTGTTCAATCTCACAACAAGAGGCAAGCCAAAGAAAACCCTAAGAAACCCTAATCTTATTCAAAGCCTATAAAAATGGATTGTCTCCACCCAAAATCTCTACATCTTATCTTTCTATTTATCTCTCTTAAGAAAGTTTCTCTCTCTCATGTTTGATCTCTTTCTCCCACATTGTGAAAGAACTCAAGGGTCTAGGTTATAGAGTTATTCTCTCTCCTATCTCTCAACTATGGATTTATAGCTAAGGGTTTTAGGGTTTAGCAAAAAGAGAATTCATCTCCCTCAAACTAGGTTGCTAAGAGAATTCACGTAGGGTTTGAGTTTGTAATCAAAGGGGTTCATGTTCCATTGGTGTGTCTTGGTTGAAATTTACTTTTCGGTTCGAGATTGAAGCTAGACTGTTGATCCCGCGCCATCGGATAGTGGTGACTCTGTGTGGGGTGCAATAATCCCGGTTGAGGTAACCGACACTCTTCCTTTTGTTTCTTGCAATCAAACATATTGCATAGTTGTTTCAATGACGTCAAGTTGTTAAGATCTTGGTTTTATTGTTATACTGATTTTATTTTGAAATTTATCTTATTATAATAAAGACCACATGTAAGTGATCTTTTGCCAAAAGAAAGGGATGAAGAAAAAAGAAAAGAAAAAATGTATTCCCCGGCAAAAGATCACATAGGTCTTTCTTTCAAATAGATGCCCTCCAATTTTTAGAGGGTGGGATCTAAATGTTACAAAACTCAAATTTCAAAATTTTTTTTTTTTAAGAAGAATCATCTAGCGTTTCTAAGGTATAAACCAAAATTTCAGATCGAAAAAAATCTCCCACATGGGGCATTTGATCGAGGGTGTAAAAGTAATGTATGTATAAATATATATATATATGTGTATATATGTATATAAATATGTTCGGATCGAGTCGACCGAGACCTAGAACCGACCCGGATCCGACATGGGTCTAGGTTTTTAGACTTGGACCGATACCCAAATTGGGTCCACCCACCAGTTCCTTCGAGAGGCATATTTAGTCAACTATTGGATGCTGATAAAAAGAGAGTGGGGACTTGCCATTTGGTCATTTGTTACTGTGCTCTCTCTATCTCAATGGGCTAGGCAACCTGACCCTAAAAACTCGGGCTTGGCCACAAATTGTGGCCTGAGGGCTGGGTTAGGATCAGTGCTAACCCGATTAGGCCTGACTCCACCCTCTCTTTTTCTTTTTCTTTTTTTCTTTTTATTTTTGCTTATTCATTTGTTTCTGGTGGTCCAAGCCTAGCCCTGCATGCCGGGCAAGACCTAAGCCTAGGACGCACTATAGGAAAAGGGCTAGGCCATGGTCAGGGCTGGCCTAGCCCAAGCCCAGCCGATGCCACCGTCTCTCTCTCTATATTTAATTGTGGGCTAGTGACCCAACTAGTCCCATGGGTTGCCTTACTCTATAAAATGCAAGCACTTAAATTAGAGTCATGTAATGTCAACAAGGGAAGGTTGAGATATGTACATCATCCTCACTCTCTATGCCACCATTGAAGGTTGAGATGTGCACATCATCCTCACTGTCTATTCCCATATACAGTGCTAGTAATTAGGTTTTATGCAAATGTCTAGCACCTCCCCCGGCTATCTGATGTCAACCATTGATGATTCACTCCACTCTTCGTTGCAATGTTTAGAGACTCGACTCGGTTTTGGGACTTGGCCTAGGCCCGAGGCAAGTTAATTCAGTGGACGAACCCAAACATTGCGCCTAGTACAATGATTATTGAATACTTTGCACGCAAAAGTTAGCTGCGTTCCCTAAAACATGCATTTCTAGTCAAATGTTGGATGGTTATAGATAGAGAATGGGGCTCACCATTAGGTTGATGTAAAAGGCTTTAGAATGGCAAGGGAAATAACCTAAAAGATGTAGACTGAAGTAGTGAAAACAAATATAGTGTCTCATAGTTTGACTTAGGGTATGGCCTTAAATAGAACAGAATGGCAGAACATGATTTATGTAGCTCGACGCCAAATAGTTGAGATAATGCTCAAATGATGATAATTCATGTATTGACAAATTTGTCTTTGATTCTTGTTGACCCATTCTCTTAGCTAACACGCTTATTCTCTTCATCCACTTCCTTTTTGTATTCTCCTACATATGCAAATGCAAATTGAGCAGGTCATCTCGATACTTGATGTTCAACTAAAGGCTATTATTTCTTGGGTCATTATTAGTCTCATAGAAGAGAAAGAGACATGATAGCATTTCCAAATCAAGTAAATATAATGATATGCCCCTTGTTGTTAGTGAGATTGTTTTGGTTCATAGTCTCAATGATTTTGGAATTTTCATATCCAATCGGACGCCTTTCTATGCAAATAGCCAAAGTGCCATTAAGATCTAATATGGTTTTTTATTAGTGAACCAAATAATGTTAATGTGGACCGCCATTATGTTTGTGATCATTATCTTGATGACATTTTATCTATCCCTTAGTTCTTCCGCCGCACAGAAGTCTTAACATTTTTCTAAATTATAAAAGCGACATGATTTTGTTATGGGCAACATTTTGATTTCTTCGAAGTTGTACCAGTCAACTCACTGGATTTAGGCGAGAACCACTCATATTGACTCGAGGGCCTTAATGATTTTCGAAAATCCGGTTTCAATATTTAATTTATATTTTTTAGGGGATTTGAGCTGTAATGAAAAAAACCAACCTTCAATATCTTCCTTAGCTCACTCAACAAAAAATGAGAATGTAATCTCAATATCATAATTCCTATTTTCCCCAAAAATAAGGCCAGACAAAACAATGGAGTGGAATGCAGTGTTATCCTTTAAGTGGTCGTTTGGATGCCTGAAAATATATTGTTTGTGAAATATATCACTGGCGTAATACATTATTGCGTAATACATTACCTGCAAATGGATTGTCACTGTTTGGGTAGTATTTAGATGCAACCTGGGAAATACATTGTTACTGTTTGGCTATGTCCAGAAGAAATATGGGAAACGCATTACCAACATTTTTTTTTTCTTTTTTAGCTTTATACCCAAAACATGGTTAAGTGTACAATCCCTATTAGTATGTAGCTTAAACTTTATAATTGCATTAGGCATAAGAATTAGCCACACCTTTTGTATGCCTTTGTATCTTGACTTGGAATATTCAAGATGTTAACACTTTGGAATAACATACTTTTATTACGATAAGCGATCATATTTTTTATGTTTTCTTTCATGTGCTAAAGCCTTTCGATCATCTCTCTCAACAAAAATTCCATGGGCAAATTCAAAAGAAAAAAAAAAAATTGAAAAAATTTGGTCAGTAACCTAGAAGGTTATAATTGAGATGTATTAGAAGAGAAATTATGTTGGGGCATTGGAGGAGATTGAAGAGGTAAATTAATTTTAAAAAGTTCTAAAAAAAAAAAATTCAAGCACACTGATTTGACGTTTCTCTGTGAGTGAACTCAAGTATTCCGATATTATCAACAAATAATAGCAAAAAAAAAAAAGCCAAAAATATACACACAATAATATTAGAAGAGAACCCAAATCCATTTATTTTTTTTGGAGCAATATTTGCAGAACCCAAAAAAATTGAATCTTGGATATGGGTAAATAAGCAATACTTCAATTGATACGTGCAAGACATACGCAAATTTAATAGCTTTTTGCTCGAGTGAAATTTTCATCACTACGAATCAAGGGAATGGATCCTTGGCTTCCGATTTCAATAGAAAGGACACGACAAGGATAAATACTTTCTTTCACTTTCATTCTGATTGACCGAATATCTCTGATAAAGAATCGAAAGAATTCTTAGTGGTTTATTAGGAGGTAAATCATACGATTTTTTTTTTTATTTTTTGTGGTTTATTGGGACATGAATCAAGTGATTTTTGTCAGACACGCCGGAAAAATTTACCCGATTACTCGTCAAGCGCATAATAGATTTTTCACCCTTCACAAGGCATAGATTTCTTGATTTTTGGGAAAATATCGGGTAATCTTTTTCATTTCTTTACTATTAAATTGTACCTAAACAATGGAAATGTCATATTTTTGTGGAATCTATTTACATGCAATAGATTTTCAGATTCCCAAAAATGTTAAGTCTTCCTTGCTTGTAATAAAAAGATGACTTAGCCTTGATGAAGAAAACAAAAATTGCTCGAGGACAACTAAAAAAAGTAGAGATAATAACAACAAAAATTGCTCGAGGACAACTAAAAAAAGTAGAGATAATAGCTTTCATTTCCATAAAAGAATAAGGAAAAAGTAGATATAATAGCTTTCATTTCCATAAAAGAATAAGGGCAAGTGTTATATGCTTCTCCTACAACATAGAAGTTCTATCCTCTCCCTTATCCAACCATCCATTTTGAATAGAGGGCTAAGATTGCCCCAATCACAATGTCACGTCTCTACACTATTTCATTTTTAATTTTTTTCTATAAACTATTTTGACATCAAATTTTGGACGTCCATTCCTCTATTAAACTTGCACAAGCAAAAAATATTAAAAAAATGATTTTAATAAAATAAAATGATCAAAATACCCCTAAAAATTTTCAAGGGTATTTTGGTCATTATATTTTATCGAAAAATTATTTTTAATATTTTTTTATAGGTGCACCCCAATGAAAAGATGGCACGTACCAAATTTCATATTCATACAATTTGTATAAAAAAAACTAAAAATAAAATACTTCAAGACATTGGATCTAAGATCAAACTGTGAGTGGCTCTCTTGATCAAAATTGGATGGCTGGATGGTAGCGGGAGGATAAAACTTCTATGTTGTAGGGAAAGCATAGAAACCTTTCCCAAAGAATAGAACTCCCTTCTATCCCTCACAAATTTTTTAGAAAGAGAAGTAACTCCACACCCTTTTCTATTACAACTAATTAATATTTTGCCCTGAAAAATAAAATTAAAACAATTAAACAAGATACATACAGATACAAAATTTTTAAGTGGAAGATTGAAAAGGATAAGGGGTGGGCCCAAAAGAATGTGGTTGGAAGTAGTTCGAGAATATATATGGACTTATGGCCTCACTGAGGGTATGACCTTAAATAGAGTAAAATGATAGAGCAGGATTTGTGTAGCCGACCCTAATTAATTGGAAAAAAGTTATGATGATGATGACGACATACGAACACAAGATTTTTGTTGGCATCCTTACAATAGAAGTGTTATGCAGACCACCCGAGGATAGGGTTGGTAAAGGGCCAGGTCAAGACAGGCTAGCCATGAATATATATAGGGTGGTTTGCATAAGGTTGCAATCTTAAACAATGCGCCACCAAATTTTACCACAAAATGTTATTTTGATATAAAAAATTATTTGGATGGCCTACGAATACAAATTTATCTCTAATTATAAAATTTTAGACTCCAAAAATGGTTCAAATCAAGTAGATCTAGAAACAAATGATACTCTTGAAAATTGACAGGCCAGATAATGTGTTGCAAGATGCACTATTTTTTAGACTCGATTTTTTTGTTTGTTTTTTCAGATTCATAAATCTCGAAGTTGAGATGATCAAATTAGAGGATTTTCCCAAAATAGCCTTTTACAATAGATTTTTTAGTTGTACCTTAATTCTATATTTTAAGGTTGCAATTTACATATGTTTAGATGAGCAAATAACATATACAAAGTTTAGAGATACAAAGTTTTGCATGCATAATTATTCATGTATTTCTTGTGCGTGGTCTCGAAACCGCGTAAACAGATATCTGTTATTTTGAACCTTAGATAATACATGTAAGATCAAGAATCTTCGCGTTTTGCTCCCACAATAGCTGCTTGTGATATATTGGTGAAGGCTTCTTGGAAGCAGGAAGTGAGCACCTTTGGATTTATGAACCCTTTCTCCACGCCTACTGTCACTCTCAACTTCCCCATGTAACTCACCATTGTGATCCTCAAACTCTGCAAAATAAACATATAGTTTCATTTTAATGGTTGAAAATGGAAAAGTAAAAGTCCTCCATATAGCATGTTGGTTATTTAGAAAAGAGACTCTAAATAACCAACAAAATCTTTCTAATAATATTATTTTTTAAATAGCTAACCAGATCAGGACATGTGGGAACTAATCCGGGTCCAATAATAGATACGATTTAGAGGGACTAGACCGGTGTTATCACCCTGTAAGGGATCTAATGCAATCTAGATTGGCTAAATTGCTTCCTAGCCAATTTTCTTTTTAAAACATTTTAAGTTTTAATTATTTTTAAATATAAAAATAATGGTTAATATTTTTTGAATTAGCCTGGAGAATCAACAGTCTAGATAAATAATCACCAATCCAAATTAGTCCAATAACCAGCTAATTTGATTGTCGATCTGAGTTCTTGAACACTTGAAAACACTATCATGGAAGGTATTTTCCCTGTTTGGCTTTTTGCCAGGCTGCCACTTGGTTGTCTGGGTGATACCATAACGATGGATGGCTACCATAAAAATCAATGTTTACAAACTTGCTCAGGCACTAGAACCGGGTGCCAGCTTCTGGCAACTCATCCGAGCAAGTCAGCTCGGTTGACTCAGTTAGTATTGTTAGAAATAGGAAAACAAATAAAGGAAAACAATAGCAAAAAAAAAAAAAGAGCCAAAAATGTGAAAGAAAATACATATATTAAGATTTCAAAACTAAGAATTCAAAATCATACCATTGGAGGCACCAATCAAGATCAAAATTGAAACCGTTAATCATGTTCATCCCCTAGAAGGTCAGATGGCTCTAGCACTTGGAATATTATTTGCTCTTATAACAGAATACCCCATTCTGCATTTGATCAGTTCACAGAGCTGCTTTCAACTTTGAATTATGTCCATGTTTCTAATTCGATTGATGATTAATTTCTGTGGGAGTTGAAGACAGATGGATGTTTTTAAGTGAAATCAACCTGTTACATGCTATTCCATGATCGTTTTAGGTGGAATTGTCCAAGCTTAATAATATTTGGAAGTGGAAATACAATAAAGTGTATGCATTTGTTCGGATTATGCAACAAATTGTGGTACTCACTCCAGACAATCAAGAAGAGAGGTAAAATTATGGTAAATGTACATCTTATTTGTAATAATGACGAGGGGAACGGGGCTCACTTATTCCTCCACTGCCCTTTTTCCTCGAGCATTTGGAGTTGGGCAATGCACAAGATTGGTATCCATTTGGTTTGTCTAATTTCACATATGGAAATTGTGGATCATCTAAAACTAACAGGGCTAACGAAGGTCAATTGCATGATGGAATATTTTTCATGCTGCTATCGTTTAAGAACTATGGTTGAAGAAAGATCGTAGAACTTTTAAAAGAATTTCATTGGAGCTACAAGAAGTTAAAGGAAGAATCTTATTGGAGCTAACTGAATGACTCTTAAGTTTGTTAAGGTTAGACCGCAATGTAGATGGCAGCCTCCTATGTTTGGATGTCACAAACTGGATTTTGATGTTTCATCATTGGGAAATCCAGGTTTGGCAGGTGTGGGTGGGGTATGTTGAGATAGCATGGGGGATGGTATTTTTAGTTATGTGGGGCCATGTGGTACTATATCAGCAGATCATACGGGAACCAGATGTTGTGCTACAAGGAACTATTTTTCGAAGGGTGCGGGGTCCTAGCTCAGTAACATACTTGTTAATGGCTTAATTGTTAGGACTAACTAATTTTGTTCTTGTATGCCTAAGAGATACAAGACATAATAGGTTTTCTGCGTCATTAATTGGAATAGTGGAATCCAGTCTTTGTAGTGGACCAGTATATTTTAATTGTTTTTCTAATTATTCTGTATTATTAACAGATCCAAATATTCTAAATGTTTTATCCTTAAACTTAAAAATACAAGGGTTTGATATGAGAATAAGATCTCAAAATATTGCCATAGTATATCGAATTTATTATAAAGTTACGACTACTTTATGTCCAAATGTACTCCAGGTAGAGATACCAGAGGACAAACTATATTATTCCAAACAAATATAGAAAATTCTAATACTATTGTCCCCAGAACTATATCATGGTCAGAAATAGTTCTACCACAATCATGGTCTATACAAAATGATCAACAATCTATACAGTATCTGGTTCAAAATATTCCCGATAGGATAGTGGAACATAATAATGGTAACATAGAAATACAATTTAAGAATGATCGAAATTATTTAACTCAAGATGATTCAAATATCTCTTCTAAGCCAATTAAAATAGAACCAGGTCGAAGTTCTGTTACCATTTATAACTGGTCTCCTAAAAGACCAATGACATCAAAACAAAGACCTATATCCCGAAATAGTCGAACATCTGAACCACAAATTCAGGGATTACTAAGAACATCTGAAAATGTTATTATTCCTCAATATAAACCAGCCCAAGATGAACCTGATGAATCAGAATTTCATCTATTAACTCTTCAAAAAGAAGAAAAAATCAATAAAATTAATATTACTAATGATTATTTATCTGAGGAAAACAAAAATATTAGGCATTGGTATCTTAATACTTTTGAATCTAGATTACTAGAATTTCCATAAAAAGTTTAATACATTTATTAAAAAGGAGCAAACAACAATATGTTTCTTTGATTGGTTAAGAAATATATGTAGAGATAAAAACATTAAAATACCTGACTTTGAAGGCAACACTCTTGAATCTCAATTCACAAAATTCAATACTACTGGTGGTAAAGAAATCACTTGCATACATCCTCCAGAACAAAATCTAACGATAAAAGGAGTTAGTAAACAACCCTCCGAAAAAGATACAGAAGAATCAAGTACTTCTACTCAAAATAGTTGTATATGAAACAACAACAACCCCATATAAACTAACTACTTCAGATGTCACAAGATTTGACTTACTTCTTCATATAATTGATCAAAATAATTATACGAACTTTTACCTACAAACAATAGGCAAACAAACAGTACGAATTGAAAATCTTTTATCTCCAACTCCATTCATTCCTGTACCAAAACAGTTACTATTCAAACCTCCTCCTGAGCTAAATAAAGAAAAATTTCTAATCGGAGATGATAATAAAACATTAATGGATCAATTAAAATAAAAAATATCTAAACTTGATATTACAAATAAAGCCAAAGAAAAGGTTCCTGAACATGAAACCTTAATGCTTAAGGAAGAATATGATGAATCTATGGATGATACAATTGAAAATAGAGAACAAGCATTTAATCAATCTATGACACCTAGTCCACATATAGATGAAATCCAAAGAATTGCATATTCTAAAAATTGGAAACCTGCAACAGCCTTACCATATCATAGAAGACCAACACCTGTTGATATCCAATTTGAAGAGGCTTTCATATTCAATACTTCTTCATATTCAGGAAGAACTTTAGTAAACTGGAATATAGATGGAATATCTGAACATCAAATCTTAGATACTATGAGACATATGACATGTATGCATCTGCATGCAAGATGGTAGGAACCCATGATCAAGAAATAACAAAAGCTATAATTTGTGGTTTTACAGGATAGTTACGTGGATGGTGGGATTTCCATCTCCCAGAATCTATTAAAAAACAAATATTAAATAATACAAGACAATGGACTGCAAAAAATGAACAAAACCAAGATGTCCTTTATACAGAAAGTGATGTAGTCAATACATTAATTTACACTATTACTCTCCATTTGATAGGAAATACAGCTGTCTTAGCATCTAGATCTGAAGATCTTCTATCTAATTTAAGATGCCCTACTCTATCTCATTGTAAATGGTATAAAGATGTATTCTTTTCCCATTTATTACTAAGAGAAGATAGCCAGCTTGAACACGGGAAAGAAAAATTCATAACTGGATTACCTTATTTATTAGCTGAAAAAGTAAAAGAACGTCTTAAAAATAAAAATGGTGGTATACTAAATTATTCTAAATATACTTTAGGAGAATTATCTGCTGAAATATGTGCTGAAGGATTAGCATTATGCACAGATATGAAATTAAAGAAACAACTTGATAAACAAAAAATGACTGGTAGAAAAGAATTAAGTGATTTTTGTGAACAATTTGGCTACCATATAGAAAAAGATAAAATTCATAAATTTCATAAAAAAATACATAGATCTAACCAAAAAGAAAAATATCATTCTAACAAATATAAACGTAGAGAAAAAAGAGATAAATTTATCAAACGATTTGCTCCTAAATATTCTGCCTTTAAGAAAAAGGGCAAACGAAAATTACCTGTCTGCTATAAATGTAAAAAAATTGGCCATTATAAAAGCCAATGTAAAGTCAAAAAGAAAATCGAAACTCTTATATTAGATGAATCCTTAAGAAATAATCTATTTGACCTAGTACAAATGTATAATTCCTCTACTAGTTCTGATACGGATTCTCAAATCAGTAGCGATATGTCACTACTAGGAAATATACAAGATGAAAATCTTATTTGGTCAGATACATCAGATGAATCTGATAATGATCTATGCAAACAATGCTCCGGTAAAACTCCAACTTGTTCTGGTAAAATTCCAACTCATAATCTTCATACCCTGACAAAAGAAGATAATTTTATTCTAGATCTGATAGAAAAAATATCTGGTCCTGATGATAAAAGGCAAGTTATCACACAATTTATTAATTTAACTAAAGAAAAACCTAAACCAGTTTCTTTGATCAAACCTCCAGATGAATATAATTTTTCTACTATAATGAAAAGGATCAGTCAATATGAAGCTATTCATAAAGATCCCATTATTGCTGAACTCAAAATAGAGGTGAATAATATTAAAAGTGAAGTATCTCAATTAAAAAATAGGATACAAATTTTAGAATTACAAAATAATGTTTCAGAAATAGCAATTGAAAATGATGATATTGAATTTAATAATTTAGTCCATACTTATAATCT
The DNA here is from genome assembly GCF_054954075.1 of Amborella trichopoda. Taxonomy (NCBI): domain Eukaryota; kingdom Viridiplantae; phylum Streptophyta; class Magnoliopsida; order Amborellales; family Amborellaceae; genus Amborella; species Amborella trichopoda. Next base: position 50,092,192 of record NC_142336.1, on the reverse strand, counting down.
TAAAAATAATCCTGACTCCTCAGGTGTAAAAATCAAAGAGGACGATACTACATCCTTAAATTTACTTAATAAAGTAATTACTCAAAAATGGTTTGTATTCGTCAAAATTGTAGTCAATAATGAGTATGACTTCCAATCTTTAGCCTTAATAGACTCTGGAGCATATTTAAACTGTCTCAATGAAGGATTAGTACCTACTAAATATTTTGATAAAACAACGTAAATTTTAAATACTGCAGATGGTAGAAAATTATATATTAAATATAAATTATCAAATACGATGATCTGCAATAACGGACATTGTTTTCCAACCCCTTTTATCATGGTTAAAGGATTAAGTCAAGCTGTTATCCTTGGTGTACCTTTTCTGACTTTACTTTATCCCATGACAATTACCCATACAAGAATAGAAACTCAAATACATGGTACTACAATTTGAATTTTTAGATAAACCCAAAATCAAAGAAATCAACACTGTCAAAACAATGATTAAACAAAAGGAATATTTTCTACGTTCTTTACAGACAGAAATAAAAAATAAAATAATATATGACAAATTACAAACCTCTGAATTAATGCAGAAAATACAGTCTCTTAAGACATTAATTGAAAAAGAAATATGTAGTGATTTACCTAATGCATTCTGGAATAGGAAACAACATATTATTAGCTTACCCTATGAGCCTGATTTTGATGAAAAGAAAATACCAACAAAGGCTAGACCAATTCAAATGAACAGTGAATTACTACAAACATGCAAAGCTGAAATATATGACTTAATCCAGAAACAATTAATAAGACCTAGTCAATCCCCTTGGAGTTGCTCAGCATTTTATGTCAATAAGAATGCTGAAAAAGAAAGAGGAGTTCCTCGATTAGTTATCAATTATAAACCTCTTAATAAAGTTTTACAATGGATTAGATATCCCTAATATAATAATATAATATAATATATTAAATAATGTAGTATGATTTATTTAAAGACAAGGTTTCTTTAAGATTTATAACATATATTATATTCATTTATTTGCCTTTACACTGGGGCGGATTGGGTACCTAGAAATTTATTACATGACAATAGATTACAAGGAAATATGACATTTCTACAGTTTGGGTATATTTTAATAGTAAAAAAATAGAAATATATTACCCGAGATTTCTCCAAAAATCACGAAATGAGTGAAAAATCTATTACTCCCCTTGACGTGGTAAATATTTATCCATGTTTATATCTGCCTTATCCCCGCTTAAAAAAATGCCAACACTTTATTCTCCTTCTCTCAAACTCGTCTGAGTAACTTATATGTCTTATCCCTGTTTAAAAAAATCCCAACACGCTATTTTTCCTCTCTCAAACTAGTCTGAGTAACTTACCAAAGCGACGCTTTTCTCTTCACCAGTAAGCCCTACCAAAGGGACGCGCCGTCCCCTTTCTCTCTTGAGCACTAATAAACCTGTAAGCCCTACTTTCTATCTTCGTGAGCCATACTAACTGGTTTGTGCTCCCTCCCTCTCTAAGCCCGTCCCCTTTCTCTCTTGAGCACTAATAGAGCCCTACTCTCTCTTCTTGAGCCATAATAACTGGTTTGCATAGGTGCTCTCTCCCTTTCTAAGCTCAAGCTAACAACTGGTTTGCATAAGGTGGTCCCTCCCTCTCTAAGCCCATTCTCTCTCTTGAGCCCTAATAACTGGTTTGTTTTCCATAAGATGTTTCCTCCCTCTCTAAGGCCGCTCTCTCTTGAGCCCTATAAAGTGCTTCCTCCCTCTCTAAACCCGTACTCTCTCTCTTGAGCCCTAATAACTGATTTGCATAAAGTGCTTCCTCTCTCTTTAACTAGTTATCTCTCTAAACCCGAACTCTCTCTCTTGAGCCCTAATAACTGATTTGCATAAGGTGCTTCCCCTCTTTTTAACTAGTTATTTTAGTGTGGATAAGCCACTCCTTTAATAGCTTCAAAAATTTCTATTGCAATTACCAAACCTTTTGGTTTACTGATCAAACTTCTTTCCATTTTTTAACTTGTACCATAAAGATTTTGAATTTGGTATCATAAATTTATTTCTTATTTTAAATTATATAGAGACGTTTGAAAGACTTCTATAAAAAATAAATAAAATATGTTATTCCAATCATATTGTTCAAATGACTTATCATGTTGAAACCAAAGTCTAATCATGTTAGAAGATATGTGATTCCATGTAAGTGCCAAAGGCACGTAAAATAAGTAGGAAATCGTGTGATGACATGTGATTCCATGTAAGTGCCAAAGGCATGCAAAGTAAGTAGGAAATGGTTTGCAAAATAAATAGGAAATGGTGTGATGGTGACTTTACAATGGTACAAGTTATTATTAAAAAATCTTTTTGGAATGGTGATGATGTTATTATTAAAAAATCTTTTTGGAATTATGTGATGATGACTATAATTCCGCATTTTAGTGAAATTTTGTGATAAGAAAGAAAGAAATGATAGTTTATAGGCTAGTAAAATGTTAGTAATGCATTGTTCCTATTTCTTCTTGACATAGCCAAACAGTAGCAATGTATTTTTTAGGTTGCATCTAAATACTACTCAAACATTAACAATCCATTTGCAGGTAATGATTACGCAGTAATATATTAGGCCAGTAATATATTTTACGTACAATATATTTCCAGGTATCCAAACAGCCCCTAAAAATTTATAGAAATTTTCACTGAAACATGACCAAAAATTCATGATGTGAAACCTTTCAGTGCTTCCCTACCCAAGAGATGTATTTGGTGCTCTTATGGGCATATATTGTATAAATAGTTTGCCATGTAAAACAAAGCTCAAAACATGTACAATAAATAGGAGATCGTTTTAGAAAAAGTTTATATAGACATAAAAAATTTCACTAGAAGAGCTTGTTTTGATGCTCTTATATCCTTAAATTGACCATCCCGACAATAAGATGCATAGACATGAGAAAAAAGTGGATTTCAAGTTTTGGAAATAATGCACCTTATAAAATATTTTTGGACCTTCAATTTTCAAGATTTTTTAATTTTTATAGATATGCCCTATCTATACTATTTTTGAAGCTTTAAATTTTATAATTAAATATGAAAATATATTTTAAGGCTATCACAAAGATTTTCAGTATTGAGACCACATTTTTCGACATTATTTGAAGGTGTGCTTTACTTTGATTGTTAGAGCCTTGGCTCTATACAACCTGCACCCAATTGTTTTTCTTATTAATTTAGCTGCTACATCAAAGGTTCCGCATTGAAAGGTTTCTTTTTTTATTTTAAAAGATTAAAATTTCTTTATCTGATAAAATAATTCCATTTTATAATTTATTTATGTTTTAAATAGAGTAATGATCCTATGAGACCCACCCACACCCATGTGTGTAGGACCTTAAAGGATCACCATTCAATTTGGTACAGATATTTAGAAAAGTCAAGTTCCACACCCATGTCATAATTTTTCCACACTCATGTCATAGCTTTTTTAGAGATCTGTGCCAAATTTAATAGTGATGCTTTGGGATCCTACACACATGGGTGTGAGAGGGTCTCATAGGATCATTACTCTTTAAAATATGTCAATTATACTATATGAAGACTCCTTAAAAAATTAAAGAGATCACCGGTCCAATTAACATTAAAAGGTTTATTTTTTAACTTTTATTTTACTCATTTACACATTCAAGACATTTCATAAATTCTTAAATTGCTCTTATTTGAGGTTGGAGGCCCCGAACAAGCACAAATATTTCAGTACTTTTACACTCAAGGGTACTCTTGGCAGTCTCTTAAGTGGGTTAAATTATTGAAATTATCTTGTTTTTTCATGTTTCTCAATTCTGAATAAGAACAACTTGAATATTTTTAAATGGGTGTGGTTTCTATAAGGTTGCAACCTTAAACAATCCAATTAAAGCATGCCTCCAAAATTTATCATAACATGTAATTTTGGTGTAAAACTTTTTTAGGATTATCTCAAAATCTATTTTTATATCTAATTATAAAGTTTTAAACTATAAAAATGGTTAATATCACGTAGATCTATGAACAAATGAACAACTTAAAAATAGATGGTCGAGATAATGTGTTGCAAGATGCACTATTTCTGGGACTCAAAATCTCTTTGTTTTTTCATATTCATACATCTCAATGTTGAGATAATCTATTAGAGGGTTTTTCAATATCAAGACAATCTTTTTTGATGGACTTTTAAGGTGCATATTTAATTCTACATTTTAAAATTGCAACCTTGTATTAACTTTTCCCTTTTTAAAAATATCTTTTAAAAAGGCATCTAGAATAAAAAAAATAAAGAGTACATCCTCTGGGGTTAATTAAAATGTTTATACACCTTGAATGATTTTAAAAAGCGGTTTTAACCCCTTCAATCATATTTCCCATGATTATATGGATGACCACAAAAAGCCTGCGATCATAAGAGTTTTCACCCTCTAATAAGTAGATGAACGCTGATGAAAGGGTCTGGGACAACCCATAAGTACATGGAATGAACCAACTGTTAAAGCCTGCTGTCTCTCTCTCTCCATCGGTGCTCATCCATCCATTGGACGGTGATAAAAATCATGAGCATTGCTTTTTTCTATGACAAAGAGATCAGAGTTCATTTGGCATGCGGTGTTTTCAATATATGTCCATTAGTATTGGACATATATTTGAATGAAAGAAATGACCGGGAGGCTGTCAGGCTTACCGGCTCAGCTTGTAAACAACTAGGAACGGCTATCAACTTCTACTAAATTTCAAATTCCAAACTCTCTCACTTTCTCTTTCTCTCTCTCTCTCTCTCAGTCGTGCTTTACTGCATTCTCCCTCTCTCTCTCTCACACACTCTCTCTCTCTCCATGCATTCTGTCACTCTACTTGCAATTACCTCTTTCTCAACATGCCTTTGAGCAAAACCTGAAATTTCCAGGCTTTTAAGCCCTGCATTTTCTGCTCAAACTTGAATTTTCATCTCTCATCTCTCTCTCTCTCTCTGCTATTGAAAACTTCAAATCCTGGCTTTCCCACCTTGAATTCTCTCTCTACACTTGAAATTTGCACTCCTTTTCATGGGAACGAGCAGTTTACACAACACCCCTGTAAAAACCCCAAGTCAAAGTCCATCGAACCATGATCCAAACCTCATAACACAGCAGAGGAAACATCCATCTTCGCATCAAGAATCAGCAGTGAGAGCGATGGATCTTAGGCCTTCAAATACAGAGTTTAAGTCTAGGTTTGAAGCGTATAATCGATTACAGGCGGCGGCTGTTGCTTTTGGAGAGAAGCTCCCTATTCCTGAGATTGTGGCTTTAGGGGGCCAATCTGATGGCAAGAGCTCTCTGTTAGAAGCTCTTTTAGGATTTAGGTTTAATGTTCGAGAGGTTGAGATGGGAACCAGGCGGCCTTTGATTCTCCAGATGGTGCATGATCCGACCGCCATTGAACCTCGATGTCGATTCCAGGTCTATAATGAACCTCAGTGACGGCCATTGGCCTCTGGCTTTAAAAACAATATATTTATATTTCATTTTCTGTTGCTGAGTTGGGTGCCGCTTTTGGATTTAAAGTTTATTTTCAGGGTAATAATGCTTGGGAGTGTTTGTAAGAATGCGGTAAGGATTAGTAATCACTGTCGAAATGCTTAGTTCCATGTTAAGTTAATAAATCGACTAATCTCTCTCTCGCTCTCGCTTTCATTTTTCCCGCTCTATAAGTGCTTCATTTACGTTTCAGGTATAGGTTTTCTGTTCTGTGTTTTCTAAAACTGCATCAGGTTTTTATAACAATTCTGTTATAATCTTTATTTATTTTGTATTTGGATGACGGGACTAGGGTTTTACAAGTTCTCTTTTGTTAGGTACAAATCATTTGCATTTGGATTTACGTTTGGGGGTTTACAGGTTCTCTTTTGTTACGGATTTCTGCAGCCAAGTTAAATCCATTTTGTTTAGGGTTTATATTTGAATTTGAACTGAGAAAAGGTGTTTTCTAACTGAGCATTTCTTATTCAAATGCTACAACGATTCTAAACTGCAATCAGTCACAGGAAGAGGACTCGGAAGAATATGGGAGCCCCATAGTTTCAGCTTCTGCAATTGCAGATGTGATAAAGTCGAGAACAGAAGCGCATCTGAAGAAGACAAAGACCGCAGTTTCTTCAAAACCTATAGTCATGAGAGCAGAATATGCTCATTGCCCCAATCTCACCATCATAGACACTCCTGGTTTTGTTCTCAAGGTACTATTGTTGAAACTCCCCTTCATTATTTTCTTTTACATTTCATTCTTGTGAATCTATTACAGTTAATGTGGTTATGTTCTAAGATATTTATGGTTAACATTGCTTTCAAGATCAGAAGAGACCCAAAATAGGACAACATAAATAAATATTACGATTTCACAATTAGAAGTGAAAGAAGTAAATTCTCACTCATCATTAATAGCAATCGCCACAAGACTAATGTGATATGAGTAGCATGTTACGATCCTAGGTGCTTTAAGGGCCTAACTCTCCGTGTTTCCCTCACCCAAGGGTTTTGGGGTGTATAGGTTAGGTACCTAATATTTGGTCTCAGAGCAACCACTGCGACCTCGGTTTAAATCCTAGGAAATGGCTACCTATGGAAAGGGCTACCTGAAAAAATAAAATCAGAGTGAGAGCCTCCATAGAGTGAAAGCAACCATGGAGTGAGAACCATCGAGGATGTCGGCTATGGAGCGTGGTGGTATGTTACGATCCTAGGTGGTTTAAGGGTCTAACTTTCCCCGTTTCCATCACCCAAGGGTTTTGGGGCGTATTGGTTTGGTAACTAACATAGAATTACAGTTTGTTTTTTTTTTTTTTTGACATGAGTCATTAAAAGAATAGCAATTGTAGTTTATAGAAAAGTGCTCATTGGCTTAATGAAGAGTGATTGCAAATAAAGTTTGATAAGTGTTAACATTTTCCCATAAAATTATGCTCCATAACTTCTCCCAATTCCATGATGATTTTATCTAACATGAGATGTATTCAGTGCATATATTTCTCTGGAGAGGTTGCTGACGTATTTACATGGTTATGTTCTTGACACCTATTTATTGCTTGCAAACTGACAACTATTAGCACCATATTAATTTAACTGGACAGATTTACATGTATAGCTTCTATGTATTAGCAAGGTCATTTCTTCTTCATTTGTACTTTATACTTTGTGCATTGTCCAAGGCATGGCCAATTGCCAAATTTGAGTTTCGGCTATTTATTTGTTTTGAATTGCTTGAAATTTTTAAATTGCTGAACCAAATTAGGCTTAGGACTTTTATGAATTCTTTACAGGACTGAATCCCTTTATTTATTTTTTCATATTGTTGTTGCAAGGCACCATTCTTAAGTTTCTAGATGTATTGTTAGATGGAATCATTTGTCTGAGAAGTATTATTCCACAGTTAAACCAATTATTGAGTTTTCCAACTCTTACCAATGAGACATTGCACAAGATAATTCAATTGGATGATTCCGTGCTTATATTTGACTAAATGACAAGTATAGGGTTTCATGGGATTAATTGGTGGAGGTAACTGATGAAACTTGTCATTTAACCATGTCTTTGGTGTCACTGACTTCCTTGTTTCTAGCAGCAAGCAAGGGTTAGATGTTCATATTCCGTATTCATCATGCACTTGCTTCTTCTTTAGTGTTGAGGTCCTTCTTAATGTGTCTGATGTTTTGTTCCATTTCCACAAGCATCTTAGTATCCAGCGTCGGTTTCCTGACTAGCCTTATGGAACATGATTTTCTATTTTGTAGCAATATAATATAGAGGACCCTTGTCATGGATGCCATGTTCCAAATTCTAACTTCCTGGCTGATCGATACTTCCTGAGAAGCAGCAATGAAACAAAAAATGGGTTGCTTGTAACATTTATTTTCCCAAGCGATCACGACCAAAGATAAAAAGTAATGGTTAGAATACTACCATCAACTCTTTCGTATTTTCAACTGATTCTCAATTATTTACAGGCAAAAAAGGGCGAACCAGAGAACACACCAGATGAAATTCTATCCATGGTGAAGGCTTTAGCAAGCCCGCCTCATCGATTGCTTTTGTTCCTCCAGCAAAGCAGTGTCGAATGGTGTTCTTCACTTTGGTTGGATTCTCTTCGTGCAGTGGATCCAGCTTTTAGGCGCACAATTGTTGTTGTGTCTAAGTTTGACAATCGGCTTAAGGTAATTTAGATATTTTTTTTCAGCATTTTCAGTATTTTTTATAATAATATTTTAGCAAATTTTGAAAGCTATGTAATCAAGGAAAATATGCATTTTCAAGTGACCAATTACCTAAGGGTAATTCAAAGTTTTTAGTTGCTGAGGAGGAAAACTATGTCTTTTGACTTTTCAAATTGGTAATAAATAAGTCTATTTGAAAAAAAAAAAAATTTGTTAGATTATTGATATCAGGGTTTACCTAACAGGTCTGATGTGATTAGGCTGTATGTTGCTTTTCAGAAGAATCTAGTTTGTATATATTTTTTGTACGATTCAAGCCCTCATTCTCATGGTTTTCAAACAATTCAATCTTGTAATTCATGTATGTGTAACAAGGAAAAGGCTGTAGAGTTTTTCTAAATTAGTGATTATCAAGTTTTTGGTTTTTGAGAGCGATTGCTCCTTGGTGTATGAGATGGATTGTCTCCCTCTTATCATTGAGAGTGACTCCAAGTTGCTAGTTGACCTACTCACCTACCACAACTCTCCCCCATGGAGGCTTCGTGTCCTCTTGTCCAACTGTAGGGCAAAGGTCTACTTTTTTGCAGATAACCAGTGATTGCTGATTATCTTGCTAAGCAAGCGGCATTCATGGCGCAAGCCACAGTTCGGCGGGCCCGTCCCCCTGATTTTGTCACTCCCTTCATTTTGCGGGATAACACCAATGTCCTTCTTGAAAGGCCTGGTTAATTTCTCGTACATGTCATCCTCTGTGATGTAACCTTTTTCGTGTGTTCATGAATAAAAACAAAACGGGTAGGGGCTCGTTATCCCCACTTATTTACCCCAAAAAAAAAAAAAGGTTTTTGGTTATTGAATTTTTCTTTGTAACATGAAAATATTGCAAAGCTTTTCGAGTTAATATCAATCTTCAATACAACCTGAAGATTATTTGTTTAATGTTTTTTCTATCCAGTAAATATCCTTATTGTTTCATTCAAAACCATGTGTTTCATTCAAAACCATGTGTTTCTCCAAGCTATCTTCATTGTCATGGTAAAATTGAATTCCTTCTTCTAGAACTTGGCCATTATATGTAAGGGTCTAAGGTTAAGTCTAATAAAATCCAGTGGATTAGTAGAAAACATCATCCGCTGAAGTTGTCACCATGAATAAAATGATGTACGGCGACATATGAATTAGAATTGACCATTGGAGTTATGTCGTGTTCTTGTGGGTCCCACATTTTCTATCACCATCCATCCGTTAGTTGGATGGTGGAGACCCCAATTGACAATGCTTCTTGAAAGTCCTTTGATCGTAGTACACTTTGCCAAGACGTTACTGGTTTTTGGATTATTGAGAATTTTAATCTCAGGAATTTGGCGATCGATGGGAAGTGGACCGATATTTGAGTGCCAGTGGTTATCTGGGTGACAACACAAGACCATTTTTTGTAGCCCTTCCAAAAGACAGGGGGACAATCACAAATGAAGAATTTCGCAGGCAAATCTGCCAGGTTGACAATGAGGTACTACGTCACCTGAGAGAAAGCATCAATGGAGGATTTGATGAAGAAAAGTATGGATCATTTATTGGATTTGGTAGCCTTAAAACATATTTGGAGTCTGAACTGCAAAAGAGGTACAAAGAAGCAGCTCCTGCAACTCTCGCATTGCTAGAGCAGCGTTGCGGTGAAGTAGCTGATGAATTACACCAGGTTGATTCAAAATTGCAATCTACTTCAAATGTTTCCTCTCTCCGAAGAGCTGCCATGTTGCACGCAGCTTGTTTAAGCAGACATGTGGTACGTTTCTCAAGTGTATCCATTTGCCATTTTCTTTTTTGGGGTTCATATATGCAACTCTTTCTTATTTTTTGTGATATGTCATTTTTCTTGCGTAAAAATGCAATGTCTTTTAATTCCTGGGTTATTTAGAGCTCCATCCTTCATATCGCAGGAAGGTTTATGCCAAATTCCTCCTTCTCCTCCTCCTCTTCCTCCTCCTCCTCCTCCTCCTCTCTCTCTCTCTCTCTCTCTCTCTCTCTCTCTCTCTCACACCATGTGATTTGCACTACGTTCCTCAAAACACATGTGCATGAAGCACTACATAAGTGCAGGCAACATGCCTATACTTTGCACATCAATACTGCACATTGAGTGATTTGTATTGTGCATGGTGTACAGTACACAAGACTGAGTACTAAGTGCACTTATGTAGTGCTTCGTGCACATGTGTTTTGGGGAATGTGCACCGTAGCGCACTGTTCGATTTGCACTATGTTCCCCAATACAAGATCAGATTACATCACAATTCTTCTTCTTTGGGGCCAACTCTTCATATTAGATCAAGCTTTAATCTACTCTTCATATTGCATTTATACATTTATCTTATTTTTCTTATTCATGGATCTTTTCGGGAGCTCTAATTGATCGCTTTGGGGTCAACTCTTCATATTACATCAAGATTTAATCTACTCTTCATATTGCATTTATACATTTATCTTATTTTTTCTTATTCGTGGATCTTTTAGGGAGCTCTAATTGATGGGGCCAACTCTTCATATTACATCAAGCTTTAATCTACTCTTCATATTGCATTTATACATTTATCTTATTTTTTCTTATTCGTGGATCTTTTAGGGAGCTCTAATTGATGGGGCCAACTATTCATATTACATCAAGCTTTAATCTACTCTTCATATTGCATTTATACATTTATCTTATTTTTTCTTATTCGTGGATCTTTTAGGGAGCTCTAATTGATGGGGCAGCTGACCCTCCACCAGAAGAATGGGGCAAGACAACAGATGAGGAACGATCAGAGAGTGGTATTGGAAGTTGGCCTAGTGTGACTGCAGACATAAAGCCTTCCAATTCAGTTCTTAAACTTTATGGTGGTGCAGCATTTGAGAGGGTAATGCATGAGTTTCGCTGTGCTACTTACTCTATTGAATGCCCCCCCGTGTCGAGAGAGAAGGTACATATTTCATTGTGCAATTTCTTTTCGTTTATTCTCATGCGTTGAATACTTATCTTTATTTATCTTACATTGCAGGCTATTGATCTTTCATATTAATTGCTTCCAGATATAGGATATTAATAGTCATTCTTTATGGGAGAAGGGTACTATTAATCGATGAGATTTACAAAAGGAATGTCCATTGAGGTTATCACCATCCAATGGAACGAGCATGCTGATGAGAGTGGGATCCATATTTGGGCATTTCCTGTTCTGATGGGTCCCACTAGCTCCATCACCATCAATTATTTCCTTGGATGTTGTTTACCCAATGGACTACGAGGGTTTACCACAGTCCATCGCAATGTGCTATGCTTTCCCAAATGCAGAAGTTCTTGTTTTTCTTCTTCTTCTTTTTTCGACCTTTTAATTAACAAAGAGAGAAAGATGTTTCCTTTCTTTTTTGTTTAAGAACAATTGTTTTGAAGTGTTAGTGATGCAATGATGTGTTTGTTAGGTTGCAAATATTTTGCTTGCTCATGCTGGTAGAGGGGGTGGTGGGGGTGTAACAGCTGCTGCGGCAGGGATCGCACGTGCAGCAGCAAGGTCATGGCTGGCTCCTCTACTTGACACTGCTTGTGATCGTCTTGCTTTTGTTCTGAGAAATCTTTTCGATCTTGCGGCAGAGAGAAATCGCATCCATGATTTGTCAGATGGTGCGATTCAAATACCCCTATTTTTTCTTTTGCCAAAGTGTACTAAGTTGTTTTATGGACTATGGAAACCTTTGGTCGATTGGGGTCACCCCCATCCGATGAAACAATGTAGATGATAGAGAGAATGGGAAAGGTCATGATAAGACTTGGGTCCCAGTGGTTGGTCCCTCTCTCCTATACCATCCATCATTTTATTAGGCAATGATGATCCAATTGTACAGTGATTTTTCCATGCTCCATTGGATTATGGTGTACGAATTTTGTCAGTCTTGTTATGAGCTATGATTCCATTGGCAATGAACCAAACCTAAATATCATGGTAGAAACATGGCTTTGTGCCACAAGATTATGGTACCCCAATTTATATCTATTCTCATTTTATTCTATTATTTATTATTGATTGGGGACCCACTATTCCTGCATTTTCTGCCTTCTGTGAATCTTTAAGTATGACTTTGATTGTTTTCGAATTCTTTTCAAATTCCAGAGGTTGACTCCCAGTACGTTTTGCCACATTTAGTTCATTAGTGGTTGACTACCAATACATTTTATCGCATTGAGTTCATTATGATGGCGCACAAAATTTTGTTCTAAAGTGTCCCATATACATCCATCTTATTATCTATTTTAATATAGTGAATGCTCTCTTTTTATAACAAATCTCAAGCAAATTTTTTGCAAGGTTGTTTTTCTTTTCACTATCCACTATCTACTTCAAATCCTCAGATGTAGGAACTTTTGGATCCAATACACGTTTCTTTATGCAGTCCCTTTTTTGTTTTATTCTATGATCCTTCAAAGAAGTCAAGTTTATCTACAATTATGATCCCTCCAACTCAAGATTGTTTAGCTAAGAGCAGAATGCATGCTTTTCTTGTGTGCAACAGAGGGGAGAAAGAATGGAAGCATGGAAGGCTATATAGGATTTCATGCTGCATTAAGGCATTCATATAACCACTTCATACAGGATTTAGCAAAGCAATGCAAGCAACTTGTTCGACACCACCTAGACTCGGTTACAAGCCCATACTCTCAAGTGTGCCTTGAAAACGACTTGATGTACAGATATAACCAGCCTTCTTCAACTTCTTTCTTTCTTGAACTATCAGAAGGGGTATCTACAGTAGAAGAAGACGCCATGGATGAGGATCAAGAGAATGTCCCTCCAAAGTCAATGGAACAAAGGACACCAGGCAAAGGAATAGAAGCAAGAGAAGCATTGAAAGAGAGCCAAATAACCATTCCTGAGACCCCATCTCCTGATCAACCAGTTGATGGGGCAAGAAAGAAGGAAAATGGGAGGATGGCAGTGGATATGGGGGCTAGAAAGAGACAGACTCGAAACCATAGAAACCAGAGTTTTGGTTTTCAGTACAGTGGGGATGTGAACTTGAGATCAGGATCAGCTTACTCTGAAGTGTGTTCTTCGGCTGCTCAGCATTTTGCTAGGATTCGGGAAGTCCTCATTGAGCGAAGTGTGCCTTCAGCTTTGAATTCCGGGTTTCTCACACCTTGGTAAGTTTCCTGTTTTTCTGTTGAATAATTGTGTAGGTTGATTTTATTGGTAGTTTTAACTGCTACACCCTCATTTTTTGCATTTTTCATAATTAGAATCTTAACATCCCCCCGTTTGCATGATAAAACACAAGACATGGTCTGGAAACTCACTGGCTCAACCTGGAATAGCCCAGCTTGACCTGATATGTGAGAGGGTGAACCAGAACATTCCCTCAACCCCTATAACCCACACATTTTCTCCTTAGGTTCTTTAATATTAGTTCCTTATAGTGCTTGTTGCCCATAATTATCAGTGTCTATATTTTGGCATGGTGAATCCAAATTTTTAATCATTAAAGTGTCCATTATTGCATGTTTACACTAACCGTATTTGTTTTAGTACGATATTACTTATGGCTTTAACAAAAAGAAAAAAAAAATCACTGCAGTTCGCCTTTAGTGTTTTCTTCTGTACAATACAATATATATACTATTTGGTAAATGAAGGACAATCCCCTGTTAACTGCTATTTTCATTATCTTTCCATGTGCACACCTTGATACACACCGAGAAAATATTAGGAAGGCCAAGCCGAGTCAAGTCTGGGTCGTTGAGTTGGATGGACCAAGCCAATTCAAGTCTGCGTCCTGAGTTTTAGAACCAAGATAAAGGCTTAAAAAAACCATTGTGACCCAAGTACCGTTCTACTTTAGTTGCTGTTACAACGGGTATAGCGGCTGTTATTTTCAAATATCACATCTTATTTGGCTATCTGTTGCAACATCTGATGGTCGTCTCACGTAATAATGCTCGCTCTTTATAAGGATATTTTAATGGCTTTTGAAACCTTGCAATGAAATACCCTCTCTAGCTCCATAACTTTAAGGTAGGAGAGCGATTTAGTGACCCTTACAGAATATCCACCTCTCTCTCTCTCAATATTTTCTCAGTGTTATGTTGCACAAATAAGAATGTCAGATGAGTCTCACTTGGATATGATTGTGATCTTCATGAACATGAATTTGTAGCGTTTGGATCTCTGTTTTTTGAGGATTACAGAGATTCTGATTGTGTTGTTTCATGGTGGGATAGTCGAGATAGGCTGGTCGTGGCACTTGGCTTGGATTTATTTGCAGTGACCGATGACAAATTCATGGACATGTTTGTGGCGCCCGGTGCCGTCGACATGCTTCATAACGAGAGACAGTCTCTTCATAGGCGACAGAAGATATTGCAATCTTGCTTGAATGAATTCAAGAACGTCGCCCGGTCACTCTAAAGGGTAAGAGAGGGAAAACTAAAACACTGCAAGTGATGTGTTTCATAGTGCATGTTGGTGTTGTATCACATCTTGTGATTTTATGTTGGCTCTTGTTTCGCCTTGAAACATTAGTAAGAAGTGTTGAGAACGTGGTGTTCCTATATTTTCTTCCGTGTATGATTTCCCAAGTGGATTAGTTTTGCAAATCATGGTTCTCTTGTTTTCTTGCGTCTTCGGTTTTTATTATCATTAGAATAGCAATGAAGGGGTGTATATTATGAGACTATTTACTTTTGATACATGGAAGTTACAATTGTTTTTAGTTATTGAATGTGTAATATTCAAGAAATTTTATTTTAGACTTTGTGATCAATCAGTGACACATCCTCAACCACCCGATTTCACATCCAGTGGCCAATAATAATTCTAACCTTCTTATATTACAATGATCTCGTTATATACATTTCCTTCAAATAAAAAGGATGCCAAGGATGCCTTTACTTGGGAACTTACAAGTTTTAATCTTGATTTCTTAACCATTTACTCTTACTAGCTTCTTTACCCTTTATTATTATAGTATGTTACTTCATGGGCGACAAAGACTCTTCATGATATTTGCGGGGAAAGGTTTCTATGCTTCCCCTACAGCATAGAGGTTCTATCCTCCTACCATCTAGCCATTCAATTTTGATCAAGAGAGCCAATCATCGTTTGATTTTAGATCCGACGTCTCAAAGTATTTTATTTTTAGTTTTTTTATACAAATTGTATGAATATGAAATTTGGTACGTGTCATCTTCTCATTGGGGCACACCTATAAAAAATAATTTTTCGATAAAATATAATGATCAAATACTCCTTAAAACTTTCAGGGGTGTTTTGGTTATTTTATTTTATTGAAAATATTTTTTTTTATATTTTTCGTTAGTGCGAGTTTAATAGAAGAATAAACATCCAAAATTTGGTGTCAAAATAGTTTATAGAAAAAAATTAAAAATAAAATAGTGTAAAAACGTGATATTGTGATTGAGGCAATCTTAACCCTCCATTCAAAATGGAGGGAAGGGGAAGATAGAACTTTTATGCTGTAGTGTAAGCATATAAAACTTGCCCATATTTGCAAACTCAATATAGAAAGAGGGACTTTCATAGTGCTTTCTTCTACCTTATGATCTTCTATTAAGGGCCTGTATTATTTGCAAACTCAGTTCAGAAAGAGGGACTTTCATAGTGCTTTCTTCTACCTTGGATTATTTGCCACATGCACAGAGAGAAAGGGGGGGCGCAGCATCAGAGAAAAAGGGATAGGGCCCGGAGGCCATGATGAGAGAGAGTAGGGCCTGGGAACTGGAAAAGAGAGCGCAGCAGGCAAAAATTTTTGGTGGTAAGAGTGGGAAAGGGAAGTTTTGGGGAAAGAACAGGGGAGAGAGAGAGAGTGCGTACTGAGATGGAGGCAAAAGTTTCTAAACAATAAAACAAGGTTTAAAAATTTGCCAATCTGAATTGAAAATCGCCATTCCAATTGAGATCAGAGGGTGACGGAGCTGATCCCATGACTAATCTAGCCTATAATCCTTTTTTTATGTTAAAATTTAAATCTTTAACCAAACATAGGAAATATGGATCTATAACATTTTTTTTTGCCTCTCCTTTTTTTTTTTTTTTTTCAAATGCTTTGTTGAATCGCCAATTTGGTCCATCTGAGTCCGTCCGGTGGAGGCCCAATCCACAGCCAATCTGTGTTTCGAAACCCTAGTATAAAATAAATTAGAAGGGGATTACCAAGCTACCAGACGCATTAGGCAATCTTATCCCCTCTCTCATCCAATGGTTGGGTGGGAGTTCGGATTACTGCACATGCTCATAAAGAGTATGGTAGCACGGCCTTTTTAACAAATCACATTTTCCATCGACTCAGACTCTTCTCCCTCTTTTTCTTGTCAGTGTGAGGCACTTTGTTTGGGGCAGTAACTTGAAACTCTCAACCACTATATCTTATTTATGTCATAAACTTGGGGTAATGCATCCCAAAATTTCTATAATTCGCATAGTTTAACAACAGTATCACAACTTGAGAACCTAAATCAGCAAGCTCATCATGTTTACTACCTCAAAGCAGATACTCATATTTCAGAGAATGAAGTAATTGTTTTGAATCCATGATTTTCAGGAAGAGGAGCATTTCCAGGACGCACAGAAATGATAACCTCCAGACCTGAAACATGATAGCAACAACAATTTATAAATATAAAATTCATACTGCAGTCAAAGAGACTAGCAAAAAAATAGGTCTCTAAGCTCCATACTTGAGTTTGAATTACACCTTATCCCTCTGGTGTGTGGGACATGATACATCATTGCAACATCTATCATCCATTCCTGATGATGGATAGTGGAGATTAACTGTGGCCCTCAATCATAGACATATTCATCTATCTGGTAATTGGCAAATCTCCCACTGTCCATCATTGGGAAAGGACGATGGAATCCGTATTTAGGGTTTAACCATTTAGGGCTTAATATTTCCACCAACTTTTTTTTAAAGAATGTTCACTTAATATTTCCACAAACTTTAATATATTAAAAGCAACATTATGGCAAATACAAATACATTAACAGAAATACGGATTGATCACATCCGCCAAAAACACCTCTACCTGCTGCTTTTGCTGCGACAGCTTCTTGATATACGTCAGTCAAAAACAAGATTTGGGATGGCTTGTCCACTCCAAGGGACTGATAGATCTCCGAATAACTTCTACTCTCTCTCTTGTTTCTGCAATTAAAATGACATTAAATCAACTGGTATCTTCATAATTATACTACTGAAACCACTGGCAAAGTGTGGTACAACTTTGAAAACAAAGGCATTCTCGTTAGGGAAAATATACCATACAATAATGGCATACAGTACATGTTATAGTCTACCATGCACCGTATGTCATCAGTGTGAGAAGCCACCCTCATTCCCCAATGATCATTAGGAATAACTGGAGTGGAGCCCAGCACAGGGACATTGACCACAATAAAGTAAATCTATACCCATTCATCATCAAGAATGGATGGCGGGTTTCCTTTGTAATACCATATATCATACACCATTGGTGTATGGTACATTTCCCTTCTCAAGGGAAGCATCCAAAGCAGTTCCCCGCAACTCAACCAAGCCATTGATTACCAAAGTTATGAAAACCCACCCAACCATTGTGTCAAAGAATCCACAAAGATATGTTCTCAAGTCTCCGAATTTTGTATTCCCAAATATAAGCCTTTGAGCCTCCCGACTACCGCTGGAGTATATATACACCTGAAAGAAGAAGCAAACGGAAGCATGTAAATTTTCAGTGCTCGGTAGATTTCTCAACTAGTTTCATAAGAAAATTTCTTTCTTAATCAATAGTAATTTGTCATTCAAGTAACAAAATCCAAGCATTTAAATTTCATTAAAAGTTTGGAAAGGAAATCAAAATTGCAAGAATTCTCATTTTTCTCCCAAGGATATAGACAATGCATAGTATATAGGCTCTACACTACAGCACACTTAAACAACATAAAAGACCGTAGTTTAGTTATTTATGTATTTTCTATCCATATTATAGAAGAATACTCTATACCATTTAATTAAAGTGCATATAAAATACAATATTTTGTACACAGTGCATATAAAATACAATATTTTGTATCCATATTATAGAAGAATACTTTATAGAACATTGCTATGTCCCTCATCATGAGAAATAATGCTTTCAAAGTGTCAAATAGTCCAAATATAAACACCCAGTTCAATCAGTTTGGTCAGTGAACAACCTTTTGCCATTCTCTTGGTCAGGATAAAATAATCCAAAAAAATTAATCAGTAACTATGAGAAGAAAAGAAGAAGCAATGCTTCCTTAAAAAAATAGTTTTATATTCATCAAGGGAAAATAATTACTAAAATTCAGGAATTCTTTTCAACTTTAATTTATTTTTTATGTTTGTTCTTATCAATAAACAGTACTACTATAAAAAGATTTGAGGAATAACCAAAAATCCTGTAAAAATTGGTGACCTTGATTCCCAGATCGTGCCACTTTGCAAGAGCTTTAGGAACATCATCAAATACTACTCCTTGCAATTCATTCTTCTCGTAACCAGTTCTCCATATGTGACCCTGAAAACAGAGTTATAAAATTATGGAAGAAATGATAGATACAAGAGATCCATTAACCAAGAATTGTGAAGTTCAAATGTTCTGTAGGAAATCATAAATAGTTAGATACAATAGAACTAAGTGTTCTTTTGATGGTCATAGAACTGAACTGTAAACCCAGACTAGTGAAGTTGAGATATTGCATAGGAAGAAACAATAGACAGATAAAATATAACCAACTGTTTTTCTGATGGTAATAGAACTAAGTGTCAACCAAGAGTTATGAAGTTTAAATACCTGCAATTGTTTCAAGGCTGTAATTTTTCTATCAGCTTTTATCATTGCTTCCACATTGGCTACCAAGGCAGCAATCACCTCGTCTTTTCCTGTGTCTTCAGGAGGAATAGGTCGAGCACCAACAACTCCTTCCTTTAAATCTTCAAGAACCTGGAGCATATTTATATGAGCCAACCATCTAATTGCATGGACAAGTATTGATATCATAAGTCAGGCACTAACACAAAAAAGGAAAAGGTAACAATCCAATATAGCCGGGATGGCCATAAGAGTGATAAACAAAAAGATATAATTATCATGTAACCCCAAAAACTCAGTAGGGTCTTAATATCTGCAAACAAACTCAAAAACCGCATTTTTATTTGTATTCTTTGGAAAGGTCACATCCAAAACATCATACTAGAAGCTAAGCACAAAACTTAGAAGTATTTTTTATAAGAGAGACTACTATGTTGCGATAAGTAAAAGCAATTGAAGATCTCTGCTCCTATTTCTGTTATAGGTTGCTCATGTTTTATTTTGCAATTCGAGTACTATGAATGCTTATACTATATAAAGTCCACAACTTTCTATCCAAACTTCCAGTTTTATAGTTATAGTAGTTACCTGAAAATAATTTTGACAAAAGGAATAAACCATATAATATTTATCCCAAAAAAAAAAAGCATCAGAGGCATAGATATGTCAGCTGTACTCTACAACCTGTCGAAGTACTAGAGTTTCTTTCAACATGTAAGCAGAACAGAAAATCACAAAAGCAATGCTTGAATATGCCTTGAAATTAATACAAATATATATATTAGCATTCATTAAATAAAACAACCCGAAATTAATTTTTCCATAAGGCATACTATTAGACGTATGTCTACATGTTCATTAGTGGCGGCCAAGCAGAAGGTTATTAAAACTTAGAAATCATCCACTTAAGATTGCGGATGGCCAAGACCACAGAGGCACAGCATTGCCACCTATGTTTTGGTGGTATAAAAAAAACAATGGATGGATAGATGAAATAGTCAGTGGTCGAATCTGCCCGCGAAATATATATATTCATCATTTCATATAAATGTTTTCATGAGAATATATCATACATACATACAAACTCCAACATGGGCAATCTGTATACATAAAGAGCACATGGTTATGACCACGATCAACAAAATAAATAAAGAGCATATAACTATGATTTACAGCAAATCAAATTTGCATTGTCTTGTGTCATAAGTAAATCACTTCATTCCATTTGAAACAAAAACAATGACATTAAAAAGAAAATTACATAAAATGCTTACTTGAGCACGCAATAATTTGATATCCTCTTGAGTTTCCTCAGAGTCATATGTCGAAATTAAGTCGTTCCTCACATTGTCACGGGCATAGGGGAATAAAACATCAGTGACAAATGATATCGGCGTTGTCGTACCTTCAATGTCAAGCAGGATACATTGCTGCCAAAATTTCAGTAAACTATTTCAAAGACCAAAGCGTATATTTTCATGCAAAACAAAAACCAAATCAGAAGAGTATGGAATGGCAAAAGTACCCTCCCAAAAAAATGCTTATTTCTATAAGGGAAAGTCTAATGCAATCCAATCAACTACAGGAAAACCATAATCCATTAGGCCAATACCATCCACTAAAATGATAGATAGTAATGGAGACAGAGAATGAAACCCATGATTGGGATCATGTCTAGTTTTGTTGGTAACTCTCCATCCATGTCCATCATTTTAATGGAAGGTGATGACCCAATGGAACATGTGTTTACCGTAGTTCATTCATTTATAGATGCTTCCCCTTTCGAGTCATCCTTGTAGGAGCAAAGGGCCTACCCTAGATGGGCCAGATGAGTCATCTAAATTTTGAATGGACGATTTCACCTTCCCATCTATATCTCTTTTCCAGCCACCGCCTAGTGTTATGCCATTCGCAAGAAGCCCATGGCTTGGACTGGACCAGTCCAGACCCAACTGATTCAACTTGATAGCAGCATCGAAAAGATAGTGATAACATTCTGCCTGCAATTAGACTTCAAGCTAAGTTGAGAAAACACAAGGACTTTGAGCCATTTTGATAGAACCAAACAAGGAATGGGAAACGCAGGAAACTCCCAAAGAAAAGCAAATCGTGTGCATGATCAATTATATAATAACCTCAAAAACTCAAGAGACTCTACTGATTATGACATCTGCAATACAATTGTATCGAGGACAGACTTGAATAAACCTATATAAGAACTGTAGGTCAGACACAACAGGTGGCTATGTTTGAATGAACTGTAATTCATATTCTCGAAACCTGACTACTGCACACGATACATCCCACTTCCATCTGTGCTCAATTGAAGAAATACAAACATGAGAATCCACCATCTCATTCACAACTCGGCAATAGAAGTACATTTTTATGAAGTTTAGAATCACTTGACTCAATTATGTATGACATACTTGTAATCACTTTTGAATATATGAAGTAAGTTAACATTCAAAAAGAAAAGAACAAAAACGAGCACAAACACAAATTATGCAACTTGAAACAATAACTCATTAAATGGGGACAAGGTCTCACATTCTTTTCAAGACAAACTCAACAATCTTGCAATAATAACTACGTGTTCTACAAAACCTTCACAAAATGGTCATAAGAGAAGACAAAATGCAACCCTCATAGGCTTCAGGGACTTGGAAATCAAGTAATTTATAGATTGGACCAATTCCAATAATAATCAACAATTACTTGCTTCAGACTTCATTGGTTCATTGATTGTATGGAACAAGGGGAAAGATGCTAATAGTTCTCATGTTGAATGCTATACTGTTAACTTAAGAGAAAATTTTGAAATTTTGAATCTAATTAACTTGCTGATTATACAGAACAGTGTAATCACATAGACTATGATGACAACAAAAATTTTCCAAAAACACATTCCTTAAGTCCAACATCAATTTCACACCAAGACCACAACTTAAAATTTATGAATCACTACCGTTTTTTCTAATAATTCCATTTGTTCCACTAACAACAATATAAAAAATTCATGTATTAAATAGCATTGAATTAAAATGTCATTATACATCAAATCTTCAATTTTATAAGCATGCAATTTACATAAAACACAACAATAAAGTTTCCAAACTTCATGATGAAAATGCATCTCAAGAATCTCCCCAAGATAGAGTGGACCTGAGTCTTAGCACTAATCCATGAGTCTCCCCATACATAGATTCCATGGTTGCGGACAAGCACGGCTGTTGATTTTGGGTATGCTGTGATCTGTAACACATAATAGGCAAAATAGTAGTTAATAAGTTAATGAAAACTTCATAATATGAACAATTTAAAGAAACAATAAGATCATATAGAGTATTTCTAGACCAAACAGCAATATTGCGTCAAAAGTGAAAGTCCAAACAATAAACCAATCCATGCAACTTAGTGGAAAAGATCGGCAATAACATATAATTAGAAATGTCAATATGATGTCTCATTGTAGCCACAGACTCCTGACGAAGCTATGACAGCCTTCCACTCCATATAAGTTGAAAATGGACAAAATGCAAATCTCATTCATACTTAAACACTGGAATCCATTAACTTTGGATCAAGTCAACAGAAGTCAAAAAATAACTTACAGCTTCACTAAGAGATTCAGTCAGCTCAGACTCTTGAGCTGTGTTCTCAATTATAGGGACAACAAGCTCATCATAATAACCATGCCCTTGAATTCCTTTAATCATTTCCATATGAGTTATCTAACGGAGAAAAGGAACAACAAATTCACATAAGTAAATAGAAGGGAACTCAAATATAACATAAATTTTCTCTTGATAAAAAACGACCAAGAAAATTCAGACAGGAGAAAAAGTGATGATTACCCTGAACTCTTTTGATTGCGGGTGGATCATAGTTACAAGACACGACTCCATCCCATGGCTATGAATAACAGCACCAGCATTACGCATTTTATATGCCTATACCAACCAATAACAAAGTAAGCCAATGCTATGTATCTTAGACAATGCAGCCAAATTAAATAAATCCTCCTTTTTGTCTTTGTTTTCCTTCTCTACATTTTTAAGCAGTTCCTTTTGATACAAGACAAAGCAATAAGAGGAATACCATCATTTTTCAAAGCAAGTGGTAACTACAACACCATCAGAAAAACAAATACAGAACACAAAAAGAAGCAGCTTATAAAACCTAACAGTAATAGCAAAAAACCAAAATGTCAAATAAAAATGAAGTAATGAAGAGAACGTCGAGTGAAATTAGCATACCTTCATAAAAAGAGGGCCACAGTCGCTACACTTAGGGGCCTTATGGGGAAAGGGCTTTGGAGAGGGAGCTGCTAATACATCCCCATCCACAGACAAGACATACATATCTTCAGGTACCATTCTCTCTTTCTGAACTCCTAATAACCCATAAAACCCAATAAATAAAACCTCTACTCAAGAAATCCATGATCAATGGTCCTAGAAACTGGATTGCCAGAATAATAATAATAATAATAATAATAATCATAATAATAATAATAATAATAATAATAATAATAATAATAATAATAATAATAATAATAATAATAATAATAATAATAATAAACTCATTTTGTAAAGGTTTCCAAGCTCCATCATCTTAGGAATTGGGGTTGATCAAATGGTGACTGTTTTTCTGAAAAACAAAAAACATCTAATGATAGAAGCAACAAACTTGACCTGAAGTTTGAAACAGAAAACCCAGGATTCCTATATAAAAGAAAATAACAACTTCCAAACTCAGTAATATTAATTTCTCAGTGAAACATCAGAATCCATCATATATACATGCATGCATTTTATTTCCATTAAACCAACTAAAAAGATCGAAAAAGATGCAGAAACAAAATCATGAAACTAAACCAAGAACCCATCAAAAGAAAACGATAAATGATGCTATAAAGAATACCTGAAGGGGACATGACTATCAATTGTTGGGGTTTCGGGACAGCAGAGTCATGGACCTTGATTGTGATGCTTCCACCCGTCCCCGAGACCCATCCAAGGGTGTAGAATTGCTTACAGAGATCAGAGACCAAAGCCTTAGTCTCATTCACCACTTTGCTCTCAAGGTATGCCTGTGAATGAAGAAGAGATACCCCATTTGCAACTGCAGAAGCCATTGTTGGAGCTTATTGGGACTGTGAATTCTTCTTCTTCTTCTTCTCTGTCCCTCTTTTTTGATAAACGATGGAGAGAAGGTTTTTTCTGAGGTAATTGAGATTCTTATTCTGCGTCACTGATAAACTCATCGTCAATTTTACTTTAATTAGTTCATTGATATGCTTTTTTTTTGGCAGGGCAAGGGAAGAAACGGGTCCTACTTCTCCTGAGAAAAAATATTCACACCCACTCTCTCTCCCTTTGCTTCAGAAAAAATATCACTCCCATTCTCTAGTGAGAAAACTCTCTCCAATGATAAGGTTTCTCACGTCTAATCATCTACAGTAAATCTCAGCCATACATCGCTGAATTAGACTTTTTGACACAAAGGCATGCGCCATGTTGGGATTCTATGCCTTTTTTCTACTTCCCTTTCATTTACAAGCTGGGTCGGTTTGGGGTTGGATCGGGTCTTTAGGGCACGGCCCTGTGAGCTAGAAAATTTTAGTTTCAGGTATGGCTTGGCCCCTTGTGCTCAAGACAACAAGGTTCGAGCCTAGCTGGAACCAAAAAATTCAGGTCACCCTTATATACATATAAAAATTATATTTAAAATTTGAGTAATGATCATATGAGACCGTCACACACCTATGTGTAAGACTTCAAATGATCACTATTAAATTTAGCACAGATCTCTAAAAAATTTATCACATGGATGTGAGACTTGATTTTTTCAAAGATCCGTAACAAATGTAATGGTGATCTTTTGGGATCCTACATACATGGGTGTAGAAGGGTCTCATAGGATCATTACTTTTAAAATTTAATGTAAACTTTATAAATTTTTGGGTAGGGCACACCTCGAAAGTATTTCTGACCTACCATGCTTGGCTCAACCCCCAAGATGACATGCGGCCCAAACCCTCAATTTGAAACCCATGGACCCGCCCATGTTGTGCTGGCATTTTGAAGGGAGGATTTTTTTAATAGGAAAAACATATGATAAGACTATTTACTTTTGTATAAGGTGGTCATGATTAATCTTTAACCATTCGATATGAAATTGGGTAGCTGCAATTATTCTATCGACTAAACTCAAAGTTCAAAATAATTTTTTTGAAAGTTTGTGGCATATTCAAGATATCTAATTACATATCGGATGGTCATAAATAATTATGATTTCCTCGTACCAAAGGTAAATAGTCTCATTGTATACAAATCTTTTTTAACACGATTCATACGATTACGATAATTTATGACAATGAAGTTCTCACCATTCCATGAATGAGGTGGACTATGATCGGTGAGTAGGCTTCACATATGAAAACACTAATCCATGTGACAACTGCCGATACTCTTTGACGTTGTTGATATAATGAGTATATGGATTGTATTATAGTTTAAGAAATTTATTAGACTGCAATTAACAATTGGGAAATTTAATATAGAAAAATGTTTTGACAAGTCTGCAGCCCTGTCATAATACGTCAAGTCCTATATCAAAAGTCACCAAAGATTGTGCTAGCATCGGAAAACCTTCAAAGATCATTTTAGCCTTAGTCATTATAGTTGTGAAAAAATTAGAATTTCAAACCCCTCAAAATAATGTATATTGTAAGACATTATCTGGATCGTCTATTTTACCTTGAAAATAAGTATTCATGGATACACAAGATCTGTTTAATCACTAGTGAACATTGATTTTAGAGCTATCATAGGGATTTCTTATGACCAAAGTATTTTCTTGAAAGGTAGAGGTTTTCTTATTTTCCATTACACTATGGCCTCATAGGACCTACATCCTTTAACATATTATCTAGATCGAATTTCAACTATCCATCTTTATTTTGATCATGTTTCAAATTGCGCATCAAATGACACATCAAATGGGTTTTGAGAATTATCAAATTACACCTAGACTAATATGTTAATTTGTTCAACTTTTACGTTATTTAGATGAATTTCCCTTATACTTTTGAAAACGTATGTAATAAGACCAGATCTCAAAGTTCCAACTAGGGTTATTTCTTTTCTTTTCCCATTTTTTGGATATGAAATTCATGATTTGATCTAAATTTTTTCAAAGGAAATTAGGTCAGAATATGAAATTATGATCCGATCATTCAAAAATAAAAACTACAGGTTTTTAAGACCTAATAAGAACTTCATGTTTTGATCCCATTTTTTGTTTTTACAAAAAAAAGAAGAAAGGAAACAGAGTAGGAAATCGGGTCAGGAATTTGAGATCCAATCTGGTTATTTACAAAAACAAGTATTCAAGACTGATCGGATATTCTTTTTTTTTTTTTTTTTTTTTTTAACAAATTGTATAAGGCATTGGGCTGGAATTTGGAGGCTTGACTCGGTCATCAAAGAAACCTTACAAATTTTTAGTGCCGGATTGGAACGTCCATGTTCGGATCAAGATTTTACAAAAAAATTTAGTTTGGAACTTGGTGTTTTGACCAAAAAAAAAAGAAAAAAACCCACGGGAGGAAAAAAAAGAAGTAGAAAGACTCAGTTCAGAACTCCAAGTTTTAACCCTGGATATTTTACAAAATTTAAAATTACAAAAAAGTGACATGGGTGCAAATTCAAAATACAAAAGGCATTTGCAAATAGAAAAAGAGATATTACTGGAAATTTGTCAAATATTAAATAGAGACTACATTAATATATAGATAGCCAGATATTTACAAAATCTATTTCATACTTTGAAAATTATCATATAACCAAAAGGGGTGTGGTTTGTATAAGGTGCCCACCTTAAATAATCAAAGTAATTCATACATCTAAAATGTGTCCAGCGATACAATTCCCGTGTTGAAAATCCTGTAGTGGCGTCAAAATCTATTTATGCTCCTAATTATCTATAATATGTAAAGCGAGAGAACCACCTTTTTATTATTTACCTGGTATCTTTTTCATTTTATTCTCATCCCTCTCTTCCTCCCACCTTTCTACACTCTCTCTCTTACTAACTCTTACTTTACTCTTATTTCCCTCGCTCCCAAGTTTATCTATTTTTTCTCTTTCCATCCACGTGCATACAAAAACATAAAAATAAGTAACTCTTTTTTTTGGGTGATGACACCTTATATTATATTATCTCACTCCCCAATAGAGTAAACTTAATTTACTTTTCTCTGCCTCTTTCCCATGATTATCCTCTCTCTCTATCCTATATATATATAAATAGAGAGTAAACTTAATTTACTTTTCTCTCCCTCTTTTCCATGATTATCTTCTCTCTCTATCCTATATATATATATATATATATATATATATATATATATATATATATATATATATAAATAAATAAAAATACTATGCAAGGTTTATAGGTGAAAATAGACAGTGATTTCGCCTATCCCCATCACTGTCCAAAATTCATCGTACGGTCACGATTGTCCGGTAGTGTTTTATTTTTCATTTGCTTTCTACAAATCATAATGGCCTAAACTTTGGAGCGTGTATTTATAAAAAATAGGTAAATCTTCGAAAAATATAAAAAAAATATTTTATGTGAAAAAAATTGACCAAAATACCCCCAAAACTTTTTGGGGGTATTTTGGTTAATTTTTATTTTTACGGATAATTATTTTTATATTTTTATTAGATGCGCCTCAGTAAGATGTACATACCCTTCAAATTTCAAGCTATTCCGATTTATAGAAAAATAAATGAAAAATAAAACACTACCGTACAATCGTGACCGCGTGATGAAATTTGGACGATAATGAAAATAGACGAAATCACTATTTATTTTTGAGAGACTTTTCCATATATAAATAAATAAAAATAACTTATTTTTTTTAGTATGATTACACTTTATCTTTTATATAACTATTTTTCTAGTGTGGTGACACCTCAACTTCTCTCTCTCCATTCAAAATTTATCTCACTTCCTCCAATGTTTCTCTTCCCTTTTCCACAATTCTCTTTCCCATATTTCTCTACCCTTGGCACGATTCTCCTTCCCCCTCTCACAACCTACCCACATCTATCTCACACACATGCAAGCCACAACTCTCTTTTTCTCTCTTTATTTTTATTTTTCGTAATTTACTCTTAATAAGGGTAATAGAGAGAATGGTATTTAAATGATGTCTCTCCATTGGTGATGCACTCTTCTCTCTCAAAACTTTTAACCTCTGCTTCACATTCGACAAACGGTGATTATGCTATTTCTTTCCAAAGCGATCATTCTTTTTTCTCTACATAAGTATGTTGATTTCCATTTTCTTTTGATATTGTATATTATTTGGATTTTTGTTTTGTCCTCTTCTTCTTCTTTGTTTTGACTTTTATTTTCTAAGAACCTATAGATGAAGCCCAGCTACACGCTATAGAAGAAGAAAAAAATGTATATATATAGCAACCTTAACTACTTTGAGAGATATTCCAAATGAAATTTCATTTGGCAGCTCATTGGAGATTAGTTACACAAGCTTCTCTTCCAAAAAAATCACCTCACATATCAAAACCATGATTTGTGTGTATCATATTAAGAAAACACGCTTACAAAAACCTAGATATGAGCTTAGAAAAACTTCTATCCTCTGTTATGTGATAAAATAACAAAGGGTTATCTCTAAAAGTAATTTTTTTGTTTGTGGCTTTACAAGTGTCCTATTTATCAATATTGATAATGTTCCCGTTGATTGTACATATGATATACGTACTTATATAATTATTATTTTTTCTGTTCCATTTCCTTTTAAGTTAGCACAAGACGGCCATGCACGAGAAATTTTGACTGAGACGATAGTCTCTTGAGGAGAGATTCTTCTTCGGTTATTATATATTTATGATTTTTTCACAAACAAACTCATGTAGTTCTTCTCTCCATTTAGATACCTCTTTCCATCCAAATTTGAACTGCTTGAACACACAAACTCCATCTCTAATCTTCATACTTCGGAATCTATCTCTATCCCCATCTAAACATCCAAACCTATCATCCTCATGTAACTCTCTCTCCTTCTCTACATATTATGGGGTGTCGTCCTTACGAGAAGAACGATATATGCGATGCTTTCACTGTAACCATTTTCTGCTCTTTTATGCTATTTCACATTGGATTGCACCCATCTCTTTAGGTTGTCTTATCTCAAGTTCAAGCTCTTATGCTATCTCTTACTTTCTTTCATCTTATTTCAAGCTCAAGTTCTTATGCTATCTCTTACTTTCTTTCATTTTATTTCAAGCTCAAGTTCTTATGCTATCTCTTCTCCTAAGGGATTCATAATGCATCAATAATTGATCGAAAAGGTTCTTTTTTTTTTGTCTCTGGTTTGTTCTTCATTCAACTTCATGCAAGTCAATCCAAACTTGATGGAAGCGTTCAAGGGTCTTTGCATTGTTCGGTATTACTTTTTGCTTAGACGTATGTATGTGTAGTGTTTAATGTAAAAACTAAATAATTTTAATTGTTAATAAAAATCTTTGGTGTATGCAAGTATTGATATAATGTTTGATTTTAATTGCCGGTTGTACTTCTATGTGTGCAATGAAATTATGTTAAGCGCACCCTAATAAAATGTATCAGTTGTCATGCCTGAACCCATGCAAAATTTCATGAAGATGAGTGAAAGTTACGTTATCATCTTTGTATTAAGCGACTTTTCTTTTTTTTGTGATACTCATTGTTTAATTGCAACCATTTATTTTTTTGATATATGAATCATATAAGTATATTGTATTATTAAGAAAATAATGATCTCCTGGTAATAAATATATTTAATACTACAAGTGTAACTATTTAATTTTAGATAGTAACAAAAATAAATTAATTTTATTATAATTTCAATAATGATGATTAATTCACTATAAATTATATAATAATATAATTATTACACAACTGGCATTATATTATAACAATAATTTTGTACATGAGAACATTAATACCTCAATGAATTGAAGCCTACTTTCTTTTTTTTTATTACTAGGGGTTGAATATTCAACTCTAATAGATATTTCTTTTACTCTCTCACCCATCTCTTCATCTCTTCATCTCTCTTTATATAACTCTCTCTATAATCAAATATATGCAAGTTTAAGATTGAACATTTATTTTAGTAATTGATATTTAGTACAAGTGCAATGTATTTGTATATTACTAGTGAAATTTAAAGCTCCAAAAATAATGTAAATCAAACAGATTAATAAATATTTAAAAAATCTTCAAATGGACAGTGCAAAAAATATGTACGAGATGCACTATTTTCATGGATTAAACTCCTTTTATATCCATATGTTTTGAGGTTGAATTGACCAATTAGAGAGTTTCTGAATGTCTAAGCAATATTTTCCTAAGTACTTTTTTGAGGTATATTTTCCAAAAAACGAAATCCATTTATTTTGGTTATTCCCTTCCTCTATTTTGCAACCTAAAAAGGAAAGTGCCTACCTTTCTTTATGGGTGCATATTGAGATTTAAAAAAAAAAAAAAAAACCTATTTATTTTGGTTTTCCTCTTCCTATATATTTTGCAATGCAAAGAAAGGTAGCCTAAGGAAATGGCAGCCTTTTCTTTAAGGGTTATTGACCCATTTCAAATGGAGAGAGAGAGAGACGCGTTTCAAATGGAGAGAGAGAAACCATTTAGCTTGGTGCCATCAGCGAAGCATTTGTGGGTCATTTCGGTAATTTTCATCTCTCCCTAAATTCTTTTTTTCATTCCTTAAAAATCCAATCTCTCTTCAAACTGTGGTTCTTTACAAACCGAATCTTTCTCTCTCAAAAGTATCGCTCTATAATTTCAATCTCTTTTTTCCCTCCAAAAGCTCATTCTCACTCGAACAACTTATTTGTTTTTCTCTCTAAAAATCCAATTTTTCTCTTTAAAATCTCAATATTTACTGTCTTTAAAACCCACCCAATCAGGCTTTCTCTAAAACTCAATGAGGGTTTAAAATTTTAAGCAAATTTTAGATTTGGGGGTCATTTGGGTAACCCCATGTTTCTCTAAAAATTCAATGTCTCTCTAAATACTCGCTCTCATTCTTTACAAAACGAATCTTTCTTTCTCTCCAGTAACTATACCTCTCCAAAATCTCAATCTCTTTTTTCCTCTAGAAACTCATTCTCTCTCTCAAAATTCATTCTCCATTTCTTTCTCTATAAAACCCAATTCTCTCTCTAAAATCTCAATCATCTCTAAAACCCATTGTGAATATTTTTCTTAAAAAACCCAATCTGCCCGGATCCAGTGGGCTTCCAGGGCCAGTTGGGCGACCCGGACCTGGTGGGTTACCCCGGACCCCGGTTGGCTACCCGAACCCACTAGGCTACCCGGACACCCTGGGCTAACCGGACCCATTGGGCTGCCCGAGTAGGGCTACCCGGACCCGTAGGGCTACCCGGACCTACTGGGCTACCCGGACCTACTGGACTACCCAGATCCAGCGGGCTACCTGGACCCAAAGGGCTACCCGGCCCAGAGGGCTACCCGGATCCAGTGGGCTACCCGGATCCAGTGGGCTACCCGGACCCAGTAGGCTACCCGGACCCAGTAGGCTACCCGGACCTAGTGACCCAGCAGACCACCCAGACCCAGCCGACCACCCGGTCCCAGTGACCGGACCCAGCAGACCACTCGGACCCAGCAGACCACCCGGATCCAGTGGGCTACCCGGATCCAGTGTTAGAGAGAGAGAAAGAGCAAGCCACCCAGACCGGTGTTAGAGAGAAAGAAAGAACAGACCACCCAGACCTACTGGGCTTCCCGGACCCAGTGTTAGAGAGAGAGAAAGAGCAGACCACTCGGACCCACTGGGCAACCCGGACCCAATGTTAGAGAGAGAGAGCAGACCACACGGACCTAGTGGGCTACCCAGACCTAGTGTTAGAGAGAGAGAGAAAGAGCAGACCACCCGGATCCACTAGGCTACCCGGACCTAGTGTTAGAGAGAGGGAGAAAGAGCAGACCACCCGGACTTAGTGGGCTACCTAGACCTAGTGGGCTCAGAACTGTTGTTGGAGAGAGAGAGAGAGCAGACCTGTTTGTTAGAGAGAGAGAGAGAGCAGACCTATTTGTTAGAGAGAGAGAGCGCACAGAGCTTTGGGTTTAGGTTTTCGTTCTTGTGTGTTAAAAGGGCTGAAGAATGGCTACTGCAAGGAGATGAGGAGGGGAAGGTACTAAGTGGGGAGGAGGGGGGTTTTGGAGAGGAGGCTGTGATGGAGGTGATGAAGGGGCTTGAGGCCGAGATAACCAGAAGTGGCTCTTCTTCCTCTTCCTGTGATGCTTACACCAGTGGAAATCATGAGACGTTCTGCCCGTCCTTCTTTGACTCAAAGACCACAGTCATGGCCAGCATCGACATGGCCGGGCTGGCTTTTCAGATGCCGAGTTCCAGCGAAACCGAGGAGTCAGGCAGCCAGATCCCCGCAGCAATCGAGCCGAGCTGCTCCTCCTCAATTGAAGATGCAGAAGATTCATCGTGGTGGTTGGGGATGAAAAGCTTAGGGAATTTCTCTTTGATGACTGATTTGCCTCAAAAGAGAAATAAGGAACTTCCTTTCTGCATCCCTTTTTTCTCTTCCTTTTTTTTCTAAGCCCATTGTCCTTTCATTACCTGTACATGTTACGTGTACCTGTTTTTCACACTTTCGGTTGGAGATGGCCTTGTCCAGTTCCACTCTATATCTTTTGCCAATGTTTCTCTCTCTAAAGCTGCAAATGGGTTTTTTCCCTCTAAAGCTGAAATTGTGTTTCTTCCCTCTAAAGCTGAAATTGTGTTTCCCCTTTGAGGAGGTGTTTCTCTCTCTAACATGGTAAAAGGGCTTTAAATGTGGGTCTTTCTCCTGAGAAAGGTTTCTCTACTAGTAAAGAAAAACACAATGTCGCTGCAGATGGGAGAGAAAAAGCGGTGGAGGGTTTTAAGGGGGAGAGAGAAAAGGCCGAGGGTTTGTTTTTGGGGCGGGGGGTGGCGAGAGAAAGCGGAGGGTTTTTAGGGAATAAGACTGAAGGTGGTTCCAAAGGTCAAAAGTAATTCGATATTAAAATTCACGACAGGTTGTCCCAGTCGATGCTTGCAATTTTCGGATTTTTAAAATGGATTGTCCAAAAAATTTAGATACACTCTAACCGTTTACTTACTCTCTATCCAACATTTTTTTTTTTGCTTGTATTTAAATTTTAATGAGATAAAATTGCTTTTTTTTTTCTTTCATCCCCTTTTATCTTTTCTTCTCTCTCTACATGTCCTCTCTCTTTCTCTATCTCTGTCTCTCTACTCTCTCTCACTCTTTTTCTCTCCATTTTTTTTATACAATCCAGAATGAAATGAATTTCTTTTTGCGGTTTGACTAGCAAACAAAATTTCGGTGCGACAAAATTCACGAACCTGCGATGAGGTAGGCCAAAGCGTCCCTTTGCTATGTAAAATCCCTCTCACTCGTTGGTATACCTATCCACACCCATCCACAGGCGTGGGTGCACGGCACACGTGCAGGACACAACGCCTCGCACCCCGCGGTTTTTTGAGAGGGGCGATGCCAGGCCGGGTAAATGAGGTCCCAGCTGCGACTCGATCGAGGCCCAACCATGGTCTAACCACGGTGTGCTATCTGTTGCCTCTATCTTATCTCTACACGTGACTCATAACGCTCAAGTGGATTTCCTTCAAAGATCCTCTCCTTCTATAGTTTCCGGCAGCAGTGAGTCCAAGGAACATTCATCCTTGTCAAATTAGGCCAATACTCAAAATCCGAATTAGGCCAATACTCAAAATCCGATCATCTCATCTGGCAAGGATAGGATATTCTTAGTTACTACCAAAGCTTTTACTAAAAGACCACACTGAAATTTTAGGATGAAATAGCTCGATATTGGATCATGACAAAAAAAAAGAAAGAACTACGCCTAGAATTAACCTTTGCTCAATTAGTCATTCAGTGCATTGAACCAGAAGATATAAAATCATTGTTAAACAAACTTAAGAGAAAATTAACGAACTAACTATCGCACTTTGAATGTGAATAACGAAGAAAAGTAACATAACAAAGTAAAATTATACAAGCTACATAACCAACACGATGAAACTATGGGAAGATAATTTTTCAATGATAAGGAAAATGTTCTTCTGAATTATCATGGTTCTTTTGCTAGAACCACAAAGAAAATTGAGGTGCAGTGGAGTGAGTCATTTTATTGTTGCCTTTGCAGTAGCATGCAATCCTGGTAGTCAAATTAGCAAGAGGTGGACTTGAAACGCTTGGGCTTGAATATGCTTCCTTGCTTAAAGAATGGGATGGGACATTTTTATTGAGAGCCGAAAAGGCCAAGCCTACATATAATGACCTCAAGAAAACAGTCCAAGAACTCATTGCAGTTGTTGCTTCTTTGGTTACTTCCATGGCCATAGAAGCAATAACTTCTCAGATGAAAGATAGACATGAAGATAAAAAACTAGCAGCCAGAAAGGATCGAAGCTGAATTATAATAAGGAAGCCCAGTGCTATTTGGCACATAGTCAAAAGAGTTGGTGTTGTAGGAGCGTATTATCCATTTATACCTTAGATAAATTTTAATTTTAATTTAATTGGGACCCAAATAATTGAGATGATGACGATAAAATTTTATTTAGTGTAATTTTAAGACTTCAAATATTAGGAATGTAATATTTTTAACCCATAGACTATCCTCAATAATTTATGGGTGTGGATTGTATAGAGCCTAGGCTCTAAACAATCAAATTAGAGCCCACCTTCAAATAATGTCGAGAAATGTGGTTTCAATATTGAAAATCTTTGTGATAGCCTTAAAATATATTTTCATCTTTAATTATAAAATTTAAAGCTTAAAAAATAATGTATATCAAGCAGATCTATGAAAACTTGAAAATCATGAAAATTGACAGTCTAAACAATCAAATTTGAGCCTACCTCAAAAATTTCACTAGAAGAGGTTGTTTTAATGAACAAATATCTTCAAATTGATCATCTTGACATCAAGATGTATGGACATGAGAAAAAATTGGATTTTAAGTTTTGGAAATAGTGTATTTTGTAACGTATTTTTGGACTGTCAATTTTCAAGATTTTTAAGTTTTCATAGATATGTCAATCTACACTATTTTTGAAGCTTTAAACTTTATAAATAAATATAAAAAATATATTTTAAGTCTATCACAAATGTTTCCAATATTGAAACCACATTTCTCGACACTATTTGAAGGTAGGCTCTAATTTGATTGTTTAGAGCCTAGGCTCTATACAAACCGCACCTAATAGAAAAATGGAGAGCTAGGGCAGCAGTCCTATCAAAATCGTAATGCCTCACCTCAAAACTCACTAAAAATTGCAGTGTTCCAACATTGAAAACATTCAAATAGATCATCTCAGTTTTGACTATTATGGTTCTGAAAAAAAGAAAAGAAAAGTATTTGAAGTGCTAAAACTAGTGTACATTGTAACACATTATCTAGACTATCAAAAAATAAGTGTTTATGGATCCATCAGATTTGAACCGATTTTGGTGCCTCAAATTTTACAGTTGATATTGAAAAATGTTTTTAGAGCCATCATGAGGATTTACTATGGCCAAAGTGCTTTACAAACAAGGATTTAAGGTGTAGCTTTACTTGTATCAATCATGCCTAGGCCTTATGTAGCTGCAGTAAACGTCTTAGATTGAATTAGGGCCGATCCAAGAGACACAATTGCATATCGTATTTTAATTTTAATTTTTTTTCTATAAGTCTAAATCACTTGAAATTTTAAACTTATATTCTTAAACATAGGCAAATCTAATAAAAATATCAAAATAATAATTTACAAAAATTAAGATATTATGTTTAGGGGTATTTTGATCAATTTAGTTTTTATAAATAAATTTTTAATAGTTTTATTAAGTTCGCCTCGATGAAAAGATAGTAGACACCTCAAATTTCATATAATTTGAATTTATAGAAAATAAATTTAAAATTCAAATATGCTCTATACTCTCGAAAAGTAAGATTTAATAGTAAAATATGATATATAAGAGTATTTTCCCAATT
This sequence comes from Amborella trichopoda, assembly GCF_054954075.1. NCBI lineage: Eukaryota > Viridiplantae > Streptophyta > Magnoliopsida > Amborellales > Amborellaceae > Amborella > Amborella trichopoda. The sequence continues at coordinate 50,055,994 of NC_142336.1, read as the reverse complement.
TTAAAATAAAAACAAAAATTTTCCATGGGCCGATGGAATAAATCAGGCATCTTATGAATCAACACTTAGCTATCTTCCTCCATTAGCTTCTCTCTAGCAAATTATCCAAGAACTCTACTTAGCATGTGAATTATTGGCCTATGGCCTATAAGATGATACGTCTCTCTCACAGTTTGTTTCAATCAAGTCTTAGGAATATTGATGCACTCATATTCTCATCTCTTTTGAAAATTCAGAACCTTGACGGAGAAAGCAAAGATGAATGCAAAGAGAACTGTAAACCCAATAGTCATAGCTGCAACCGCCCCCAGGAAGTTGTGATCGAATCCGTAATAGTCATTCACGAATTCGGCAACCGTTTCGTTCTTAAATGAGGCACCTGCATCTTCAAAGGTGGTATGTACATCTCCAAATTGAGAAGCAACCAGGCCATACAGGGTCCATGCAACTGGGCATGCCCACGCATACCATCTCCACCATGCAGGCAAACTCTGTAACCAATAGGACAGATAGGATTAATCAGAGAGAGATAGGCAACTTTTTGTCAAAGTCAGGGTAAATATTGGAGGTTAAAATTTGGAATGACTGGTTTTTTGCAAGGTTCTTTAACTCACTTCGGGCCTCAGACGAGCCTTTGGCCCGACCTGATAGAAGATGAAAAAAGTATGTAAAATACGGACTACTGATAAATTAATCTGAAATATTTTAGAAAAATAAGAAAGTACAAAAATAACTTGACCAAGTCCGAGTCCGAGTTGCTGAACACTAGTTTTTAGTGATTAAGTTTTATAATTACAGTGGAGGGAGGGAGGGGGGTATCATCTTTTGGTCAAACTGGGAGTTTGGATTGGATGGTTTTTATTGATTTAAGTTTTATTATTGCATTTGCAAGGTACACTGGGAGAGGGAGAGAGGAGCTTGAAACAATTATTTCTGAATTTTTTCAATGTTTCAATCTATTAATTGGTTATTTCAATAATCCATTTTCTATAATTTTTTCTTCCTACACTTTTTCATGCCTTTCATAAGTTTTCCACTATTTTTATTTTTAACAATTTTTAAAATTTCTTTTGCAATTTTTAAGCCCTTCAGGGTCAGAAAAGTCCATTCCAACTCATGCCCATGTTACTCGGCTTGGGCAGGGACTCATCCTGAGCAGAGAAGAGTAATTTTACTTAGGTTCGTAGAGATACAAAGCAGCAAGAAGAGAGAAACATACCGCTCTAGGAATGAAGAATCCGGAGAAGAGGTTCCACGTTCCATTGAAGGCTCCGAACACAACGGACGCAATGTTATTATCGGGAGTCATGGCAATAGTCATCATGCCGAAGTATGTGAAGTACATAAAGAACATGTACGAGAAGAACTTGGCAGTTGTCCATTCAAATGCTATCATTGCATACACTATCACCCCATAGAGTAGTGCTTGAACCAATATATATGGAATCTCTATAATAATCTGCATTTAAATTAACATATTGTGGAAAAGTAAGTGTATTGCACCATAAGTTACTCGTAACAGTGTTTCAAAACTCAGCAGAGTCAACTTGGACTCGGCCTCAGCAAGGTGCTGATGTAAGTAAGTGTATTGCACCATAAGTTACTCATAACAGTATTTTAATACTCAGCAGAGTCAACTTGGACTCCCCCAAATACATCGGCCTTGGCAAGGTGCTGATGTGAGTTTGCATGCAGAAGATTGGGATTTTATAGAAATTACGTAGTTTCTATAAAAATTAATATTACCATATCATTAATAGCTTGTAAACATGTATTTATATATAATTTGTATTATTTAACATGAATTATGAATTTGTATTATTATAAGTTCTATTTTCCTAATTTTTCCCTTTTTTGAATTTTTCTGAATTCTTTCAAGCTATCAAATTCTTCCATATTCCATCTTTTATGAAGTTTTCTTTCATCTTTTATGTACTTTTAGCAAATTTTCAATTTGGTTGCAATTTTGCTCTTTTTTGGTCTTGTATACTACTCTGCGAGTCTACTTGGACTAGCCAGAGTACTCAGCTTGGGCAGGGGAGGAGTTCCGAGAGTGAGCGGAGTTTCTAAATCTTGACTTGCAATGTTGCATTATCTTGTAGGCTCTAGCTGCATATAGAGTGCTTCAGTGTCGTAAAATGAGTAAATTTTAGCGTATGTTCTTTATATAAGATAAAGCTGAGAAAATAAGCTTTGCTTGCCTACTGTGCCTTAGATGGAACTGAATTGAGCTTAATGAAGACTCAGATTTATCTTTTTGAATGGAAGTTCTCTGTATTTCCTAGAATTCTTATCCTTTAAGAAACTTACTTTTGCATTGTGACTAGATTTGCTAACCTGTGCAATGGCATATGGTAGAGCTGAATACATTCCGGCTGCCCTTTCTCGATAGAATACAAGTCTTTCCACTGAAACTACTGGCTGAACCGAATAGGCATTGTTACTTCCAATGAATAGAACAGAAGCATACATGGAACCCATTGCATTGAAGAGATCCTGTGGGTTAGCCCTGCAAAATACATTCTACGAACCATCAATTATGGTTGTAATGATTTGAAAGTCCAGTTAGTCTTCTCTCTCTCTCTCTCAACACGACAGTCCATCTTTTAGAGGAATTTTCACACCTTTTGAGCCAAGATCCCAAAGCATGGTCCCAATCAATAAGGTGATGAAGAAGGTGAAGATGAATTTCATGGCCGTATAAGAGGGGTTGCGCCAGTAGGACCAGTGCTGTTTCCATAAGCAAGCCAAGCACTGCGTGAGGAATGACTGAGAATACTGAGTAGGGAAATAGAGGTCTTCCGAGCCTGGGGGTGGTGAACTCAGTGCTTCAATCATTTCCTTGTTTTTCCTGTAACAATATTGAATTTCAAGTTGGAAAGTAGATTAAATGAACCAGATACAGAGCATTAAATACAATTAAACCCAGAAAAAGAAAACCCACTTATTGAAAAGAAGAAGAGAATAAGTACAATGGAATAAAATATAAATAAAATCACAATCATTGAGTTGATGGGGTAAGTTATTACCTATAAAAATCAGAGTTCTTGTATACTTCAGCAAAACTAACCCCTAAAATATCTTCTTGTGCCTCAGATGTGGCCTCAAGCATCCAAGTTGCAGGATTGTAGCCTTCTTTTATCTTGATGACTCAATTGATTCCCTTCACCAGATATGGCTGAAGTCAGGCAATTGTAATTGCAATTGTGTACGTATATGCATACATATGGAGGCTTGTATTGTGTGTGTATGTGGATGTTACATTAATCCATGAAAATTACTATTTTATTTGACCTCACCTCAAAGTATTCAATGAGATGGAAAGAATGGGATCTGAGGGGGCCGGCATAAATTGCTTCACCACCAGTCTTCATGAGGAAAAGCTGGAATCCAATCAATCAATGGCAGGATTATTTCATCATATGAAATGATAAATAAAATAAATAAATCCCTTCAAAATTTTTTATCAGTGTAGAACCCTCTTAAATTTAGTTGGTTCTGACCTCATCAAATGCATCAAATATATCAATGCTAGGCTGGTGGATAGTACACACTACAGTTCTTCCAGTATCAACAGTGTTCCTAACTGTTCTCATCACAATAGCAGCAGCCCTGGCATCAAGACCAGAGGTTGGCTCATCCATGAAAATAATGGAGGGATTGGCCACAAGCTCCACAGCAATGGTAAGCCTCTTTCTTTGCTCAGTCGAGAGACCGTTCACTCCACGCAACCCCACTAGAGCATTCCTTACCGACTTTAGTTCTATGAGCTTCATGACGTCCTCAACAAACGTCTACAAAAACCAGCTTATATCAGTTGGACAAAATATATATATCTATCTTTAATATACAAAATGCGAGTTCTCGAGCATTTTGTGTTGTATATGTCAGATTTTGAAGAGAGTGGTCTGGGTAAAGGAGAATTATAGAATGTATAATGTGGTGGTGGAGTGGTGGAGAGAGAGAGAGAGAGAGAGAGAGAGAGAGAGAGCATTCATGATGAAGCATAGACTTTGGCCTTCCTACCTTTCTTGTTTCAGGGTTGACATTAGACGAAAGTCGAAGCCATGCAGAGTAAAGTAACGACTCGTAGACTGTCACTTGAGGAGAATGAAATCATTCTGCTCACAGTATCCAGATACCCGAGCAAAGGTTGCTTGCTTCTTAGGATAACCAGAGATACTGATAGTTCCATCAATATGGCCATGTGTTTTCATTCCGGCTAAAAAATCCATCAAAGTTGTCTTACCAGCTCCAGTAACACCCATCAAAGCAGTTAGAACTCCTGGCCTGAATGCCCCACTCACGCCCTTCAGGAGTTCTAGCCGATCTTCTTTCCCGCCTGAGCTTTCATTTCCTGCAAAAGAAGAAGAAAGTGTCACCATTACAGAAAATGCATAAAGCCCACATTGAGATATTTCACCACTGTTTTGAATCACTTTAGTTCTTGGTAAATATAGTCATTTTATTGTAATATAACAGAGAGACAGAGAGCACATTTTACCTCTGGCATATCTATTGAGTATCTGATATCATGAAAGCAGAGTGAGAGAGGAGGAAATGGAAGAACCATGCCTTTCGTCCACTCTTGACTAGAAGCCATGGCATCTGACCCATCTGATATTGAATCAGATGAGATGCTATTCCTCATGATTTCACCATACTTCCCTGCAACTCAATAGAGTTCTCATGAGCTGAAATCCATAAGCAAACTCAATAATTTTAGAAAATTGTTAAACAATGCACCTTCGATACAACCAAAACCAATAGATGCCTTTCCTCTCAAAGAGGGAACAGACGATAGTTCGACCATGAAATTTTCACCAGTCCTATTCATATGCTTCTGTTTCAATTCTTTCGGATATGTTTACATGGGATTTACCAAATGCTGCATATGATAAGACATGGATTCTCAGATGAGGTCCTTAGGAAAATATATCACACTTAGTGGATTGAGAAATGTTTATTACACTCATGTTTGAGATATGTGAGAGCCAAGATGGAGAGGCCATTGAAGAGGATGATGTATCCCACCAGTGCACCTACTCCTATCCAGTACCAGTAACCTACGGGAAAGATTCCACGAGACTTCAACAGTTGCACTCCAAGAGTTTCCGTCAACCCATTTGTCACCTGCACAAGATTTTCAAACATGGAATTTCAATAGGATATGGAAGCACTGCACATACCAATGGAATATTTTAAAGATAATCTCACTTTCTTCCAAAGATCTCCAAGGAATTCATTAACTGCTATTGCATTCTCCGCGTACATTATCGGTGAGATCCAATAGCCCCATATCCACCACTTTTTCACTTTCTCTGTTAATCAAAGCAAAGAGATAGCTTCTCTTATTGACCACCCGTTTTGTGAACGAAGTAACAGGAAGTAAAGTTTGCAGAATTATTTTAATTGTAGTAAATTACCTCGTGAGAGAATGAGACCACTAAGAACCATGACAACAAGGATAGAAAAACTCCCAAATGTGTTCGCTATAATCATGTCCCGACCCACAAAGGCCATGAATTGAAAAAGTCCAGATGCCATCTGATTTACTAGAAAGAGTAGCAGGTACTGCCGAAACATCCTGCAAATTAAGTATGAAAATGTCACCTTTAGTTTGTATAATTTTCTATATTCAGCTCTCTAGCTTAGCCGAAAATACGATCCATCTTTCTGATTTCCAATTTCTTAAGTCTGTCTAGGCACAAGAAATTCATAATCCAGACACTCATCACCTTCTGCTATTAACGTTTGATGAAATTGATACACAACTAATTTCTCCGATATCTTCTCTAGCCATTTAGAACCATCTATATTGTAAACCTTTATTTATGGTTAATATGGAGGCTGAGGCCCTATCCTCAGTTACCTAAAAAGAATAGAAAGGCTCGTAATAGCTTATTTTCAGACCAAAGACCCAAATCATTAGTATTACTAAACATCTTCAATGGAATTAGGATTCTTGGTAATAACTGGTGAAATTTCATATTTTCCCATTTAAAATTTCTCTAGTAGCTGTTTAGTGTAAATGAGACCAAAGTTACTACGGATGACTTTCTTACCTTCCACCATTTAGGTCGAAGCCCACAATATAGTAAGTTATGACAAACCATATACCAGATTTCAAGAATGACATGGGGATCTTGGTGATCCATGTTGACATTGCATAGGCCCAAGCAGGGAAGAAAAGCATATCTCTTTGTTTATATAAGACAGGTAGCTTTGAAATGGTCATTGGTAGCTCAGCAAACTCATTGAACAAGAGTGTAAAAAGACTATAAAACAAGGCTCCTAGATAGAGCCCTCCATCTTGAACTGTATTTCGGTGCATTTTAGTGCGCACAAACACTGACATCATGATGAAAGCCATAATTGCAAGCTGCCAAAAATAATGCAAATATACTTTTAAAATATGAACTACTAGTTGTTTAGTGATCATTATTGGGAGGGAAATGTCACATGACACCTTCAAATTTTTGGTTTCAAGATGAAAATCTTTGAAAAATATGTAGAGAAAATAAAGATAAAGTGGAAGCAACTAGTATTAGGAAAAATGAAAGACAAAAGAAATGCTAGCTTTTAGTACACCTTTTTAAAGTTATAGACAGCATTGTGTTAAGCTCATGCGCTTTAAAAACTTAATTTTTACATTTAAGGATATGCCACTTGCAGATTCCTATTTCTCAATGATTTCCCTCGATTGAGATAATTGGCTGAATCCCTTTCATAGTAGTTCATCAATATCTTCTTATAAAGAAAGTCAATTTCAATTCTTAAAGAGACATACCAATAATTATGGTCTTACATTTATAGTTCTACTTTAACAAAATTTTCCCTTTTATGCAGAAAAGAGACATACCAATAATTCTGGTCTTACATATGGATGATTCCTCAATATCTTGTTCATTTGCAACAAGATAGTTTTTTTGTGCATTAGTAAGGAAAAAAACATGAGAAAGGGAAAATTGCATGGCAAAGTTTGAAAAACCTCAAGATACTTGGGAAATTTTACTTTTGTTTTTTGATATTCTTGGGAGATGTTTTAAAAATTATATTTAAACAGTGGTGAATCTTCATTATATTTTTCATTGGATTTTCAGGCGGCGGACCGAAAAAATTGCCTAAAAGACCGGGGGAGATTGTCCAATAACTGTTAAAGTTACTTACTTGCACATTGAAGATATGATAAAATGAGTTCCTCTTCATCAATAAGAGTTCCCTCAAGAAGCACACTTTCAAAAGCTCCATCTCATATACACCATATCGGGAAGTTGTAAGGGCCACAGGGTGACTCTTACTCTTGTCAAATGGGATGGCTAATTCATCACATATTTTTATTCCAACATGAAACGATTGGGCAGCTTCGGCAAATTCCTTGACTGGAACAAATCTATAAGGCTCATCTTTGTGAAACCAATGCTGCCCTTGATCTTTCATCGATGTAACCTGGAAATTCATAAGCATATCCTCTTAGACTTTGTCATATAATGAAGTGAGGCTTGCAGGAGAATGAAGGTTACCATGTGCTTCTACGGAAAAGGTTCAAACATGAACAAACCAGATAATCACAGAGCCTCTCAAGTTTTAGTTATTTAAACTAGAAGCTTAAAAGCATAATCCTTTGGATCTTGATATTTCATGCACAAAGGGTGTGCTTAAGCTTCTCAAAATCTTCTAAATACACATTTGCTTGAAATAGGACAATTTGAAAATGCTCTATGTGATTTTTGGAATAATATGCGTGCTAAAGCTTCTCGTAATCTCTCTGAATGAAAATTCTAAGAGCCCAATTGCTCATAGTATGACATCTGAAGTTTTAAATTCAATTTTGATTAATTATGCATCATTAAGCTTCTAAAAATCATTTTGGATCAAAATTATGAAAAACCTTTTGCTTCAAGCTGATTATCTGAATTTGAGATTCAGATTTACAGAATTAAGGAGTACAACTAGGGGTACTCACTTCTTGCAAGAAGTCAGCAACTCCTTTCCTCTCAGGGCATCTAAATCCCATTGATTCAAAGAATTCTAATACATATTCGCGAGGATCCTGATACACAATCTGACCATCTGAGAGAAAAATTATGTCATCGAAAAGATTGTAGGTCTCAGGAGCTGGCTGCAACAGTGATATTGCAGTTGTTGTCTTGAATATATGTACTGCTTGCCTGATGGAATTCACTATATGATAAGCAGTGGATCTGTCTAGCCCAGTTGATATCTCATCCATAAAGAAAGCCATTGAAGGCCCAACAAGCATCTCCACTGTCAAAAATTTGAGTTTCAGCCATAAACATGCCGATAAATTCCTTCTAGAAAAAGAAGTGTTATGAGTCTAATAATATGTGAAAAAGTTTTCAATCATTATCTTATTTAGTCTTAATAGAATTATATAGCCCATCTAGCAAACATAATAGTAATATTAAGAGAAAATCTTTAGAGATTTTCCTGTGAAACTTCGACAACCAGGGGCTTATCTTGTAAAATTTTAGGCATCTTATGCAAGTTAGAGTCTGCCAAGTTTAAGTGTTTGGAGTAAGAAATACCATGATGCAGTATTTGGCTTAAATCTGAATAGTTTTATTGAATCTGTTTACTCAGAGGATTTTGAAAATTGAAATCATATTTAGAAATTCTCCATATTATATCTGTTACCTGTTGTGACACGTTTCTTCTGTCCCCCGCCCCCCCCGATATTCCTCTCACCATCCTATTTCCTACCTTGGTGTCAGCACACACATCCAGGCCTAATATTTGTCTATCGGATAGAGAGAGTGAGAGAGAAAGAGAGAGAGAGAGAAGGGGGGGAGCGGGGGGGGCAAAATAATAAGAATGGAGAGAAAAAGAGGGTTCACTCACTCCCTTATCTGAGTAGGCTTCATAAAAATTGCTTGAAAGGATGTGAGGTTTTCGAAAGTGATCTACCTTCAACATGTAATCTGTAACTATGCCAGCATTTTGACCTTCAAGTGCTGCAGCCTATAAAATGGAAACAACGATTTCAAATTCCAGTGGAAAATTATTTTCCTGTATAATCACCATTCATCAAGATTCAAGGAGATTTTTTACTCTAACAATGCAGTTCAAAAATATGGAGGTCATTGTAGTTTCAACTGAAGAGGTGTTGAGTGCATGATGAGAGAGAGAGAGAGAGAGAGAGAGAGAGAGAGAGAGAGAGAGAGGGAGATTATCTAATGCATTTACTTCATCATCAAAAGAAGCACATGAACAAAAAAATAAACCAAGTCTGACTTAGAATCCAAAAATCTTCACCATCCCTAAGCCTCAAAATCACAAAATTAAAAGATAGACAAAGAAGACCCAAATATTAAAAAGTAAAGATGGATATATCTCTAATCAGTTTACCTTCATGAAGATATCGATATCAGGATCCGGTTTTATGTTTGTGTTCCTCTCTCTTCTTGATACTCAGCTAACATGTCTGCACCGTTGTGAAATAGAACTCGATTTAGCCAAATCTCTCTCAAATTTTCATCACTGTTTCTCTCCAGCAAACAAACCTCTAAATTTATCGGCACTTCAAGCCCAATTTCGTGTTTACTCACCATAACGGGTCGCAACACGCTGGCATCTTTCAGAGAAAGCTAGAGTTTCTCTCACTGTCATCTCCCCTAGGTGGAGATCATATTGACTGATATAAGCTACAGTCCTTTCAGGAACAAACTCATTCATCTGATGACCATTATAAGTTATCCTACCGGAGACCTGAAATTTTGTGAATAATTCACATAAATTTACAAGAATTAAACCAAATCAGCATTCATTGTTACTTGTGAATTTACCTTAAGGCCTGATTCAAGTTTTCCTGCCAAGGCTAACAATAGAGTTGTCTTCGCTGAACTCGGAGGGCATAAAAGAAGTGTCATCCTGCAAGGATTTCAAAGAAACAATTTTTCAGGAAGTGAATGGAGAGGAGAGAGAGAGAGAGAGAGAGAGAGAGAGAGAGAGAGAGAGAGAGAGAGAGAGAGAAGTATAGTGCATCATCCTGCAAGGATTTCACAGAAACAAATGATTCACAAAAATAATAGAGAGAGAGAGGGCATTCATTTGGTGCAAATTTAAACAATAAGAATTGCTTCCAAATGATTCATGGGGTGAGAGAGCAAATTTAAATAATAAGAATTACTTCCAAATGATTCAGAGAAGAGAAGAGAAGAGAGAAGAGAGAGAGAGATCATACATGTATCAGATGAACAGAGAGAGAGAGACATCTTCTTACCTCCCAGGTTTGATTATACCACTGATATCAAGAAGTATAGAGAGTGGCCTCCTTCTATTTCGAAGAATGTGTAACCAGTTCAGAAATCCCTGAATGCATAAACAGAGTAAACAGATCAGTACCATTCAACCTGAACTCCTCGTATCACAGATAATTACCCTCATAAATCATCTCAAATGCTTGACCTCAATCAAGTTGAGATTAAAATTGAGGATTGTAGGAAGGCCTCTTCCTCCCACGAAAACTTTGGCATCAACATTCAAATGCTCGAACCGAACTTCAATAGTTGGAATATCAATTCCCACTCTGCAAATAAGAATTCTAAGAAGAAAACTCGACTTTGAGAAGAAATAGAGAGAGAACAAGAAAACCCAACGTGGATTTCTTCTCAAAGTTGAAGGTTGAGAGAGAGAGAGAGAGAGAGAGAGAGAATGTTGTTGGTTTTATTGGTTTATATAGTTCATCAGCTTTTGAATGTGTGTGTGTGTGAGAGAGAGTGAGAGGTAGATGGTCTTACTGGTCTATACGGTTCTTGAGCTTTAGAAGGAACTGCTCACTGTGGTCCTGTGGAATTTTAACCAGCCTCTCTATCAATCTCTTCTTTTCATGAAACCCGAGACTCTCAATCTCCACTTCTCTTCTCTCACCTTTTGAGCTGCTGAGAATCCCTTTCCGAATCCTATCATTTGTCGGCAATCTTTCGAGCGCAGCCCATCTCGCTAGCTCTACGTCGTCTTCTTCTCCATGAGAAGACCTCGAGAACATGCCATCGCCTGTGTTCCTCAGAATCGAGGAGCCATTTCTCCTCAAGCTGCCTACCCTGACCACATCATCGTTCCCCATTGAAACCACCAAACAAAACCACAGCAATCTCTCTCCTCCTCTCTCTCTCTCTCACTGAAAATCTCTACACCCCAAAAAGGAAAATAGAGCGAAGAATGAGATTTCTTGTGCTCACAGATGCTCCGTTCTCAACAAAAACGCACTAAAAAAACTTCACTCTCTTCAAGTTGGAGGCCCTCAAAACTGAACCCCAAGACCACTCAATCCTGTTTCTCTCTCTAAATGAAAAAAAAACAGTCTCTCTCTTTCTCTCCTCCTTTCTCTCACTGTCTCAAGTCCAAAAAGGAAAACAGAGCAAAGAATGAGATTTCTTGGGTTCACAGAAGCTGCAATCCTTTCAACAACGAACACTTAAAAACTTCAGTCTCTTCACCTTGTAGACCTTCAATGCCGAGTCCCCAAACCACCCAATTCCAGTTTCTCTCTGTAAATTAAGACGAAAACAGAGTGGCTCTATAAGGAAAATAAACTAGAGGAAGTTGAGAAGGTGTTCAATTGGGCCTCTGCTTTAATGTTTTTTTGTGCGGCATTTAAATTTGAAATTCTAGATGTCCTAGGGGCCGTTATGTCAACTGCAAACCGCTTAAGTATTACTTACCGAAAAAAAAAAGCGTCAGAATTATTACACACTAAAAAGGTCGTATATACTAAATATATTTTCCGTTGTGCCTTGGTCGGGGACCCACCATGCTAACCTAGGCATGGCCCGTGAGCTTTAACATAAGCCTGGAACTTGACTTCAAAATGGGTCAAGCCCGAAAGCCCAGGGGTAAGATAAGGGGCCATAGTTGTTGGATTGCGTCGCCTAGCATCAGCATCGTCTATGGGCAAATGACGGTGTAAATTGCACAAGAGAGGTTCTGGATTCAGCAAGGGGATCGCCCCAGATACCTGCTTATTCCGTTCCAGATGAGCAACACCCGACACAGATCAACCATTTTTAAAACATTATTCTTTAAGGTTTTTTTTTTCTTTTAAATTTTGACAATTTAACAAATGGGTGCAGTTGGCATACGGATGCATGCGTAGGTGTAGAGGGTAAGGTGCACCTTCAAATTTTGTCGTGGTATATAATTTTGATGTAAAATGTTATTAGGATTATCTCAAAATCTATTTTTATATCTAATTATAAAATTTTAAATTTCAAAAATGGTTAAAATCAAGTAGATCAATAAACATACGAAAATCTTGAAAATAGATGGTATATAAGATGTTGTAAAATGCACTATTTCTGAGACTTAAAATCTTTTTATTTTTCATAGTTATATATCTCGATGTCAAATGATCAATCAAAGGGTTTTTCGATATTAAAACTACCTTTTCCGATGGATTTTGAGGGGCATCCGTAGTTCAACATTATAAGGTAGCATCCTTATATAAACTTCTTCCTTAACAAATTAGGGATCAAAGTCAATCAAGACTCCCAATATTCATAATTTGAAAATACGCTTCCAATAAAGTTCATAATATGCTTCCAAAGTTCATAATATTGTCTGGAAAAAAAAAAAAAAGGTTTCTACAAAACTTTGGGCCACCAACCTTCCAAGAAACTAGGGTTGGGAACAAGTCCAGCCTGGCCCTAGCCCGACCATATTTCCCTAAGGACGAGCCTGAGCCGAACCAAATCGAGCCTATCTTGGTCTAGCCAAGGCCCTTGGCCCTATTTTTTGGCGTTGGGCCCACCGTCCTACTGTGAACCCTATAAGAAACTAAGGTTTTATTGGTCTTTACTCTTCTATTAAGCCAAACATAGCAAAATGATCTTTACAAAGACTAAGGGAAGTTTTAAAATTTGAAGAATACAAGAATTTCCCCTATTTTTATCTCTCTAGAAGATTAGAATCATAAATTTTGCATATGGGGTGAACTCTAGGGAATATTTAGTTGTTGTATTTAAAGATAGAGAAAAAGGAGGAAACTAAGTATCTGCCAGCTCTTAGATAAGTGAAAATAGTTATAGAAGCCCAAACTTTTTTTTCTCTCTCTCCCTACTGCCTTTTCTTTCTCTAGCTTTCCAAAAATTTATGAATTGATTTCATATCGAAAGTAAAGAGAGAATCAAAAGATTTTAAATAAATTTGAGGACCAAAAGAAATAAAGCATAAGCAGAGTTGCTAACGCGCCCTGGCCGGTAGGCTGGCTTTCGGGCACCCATATAGGGGTCGGACCATGTCACATGTTAAGGCTTGCGGTCTGGGCCCAAGCATAGCCTAGAAGGTCAATAATATTTTTGGGTAAGGCTCAGACTAGCACTAGCCCTACCCTGTCCCAATCCAAAAATTGTTTAATTATATGTTTACATATTTAAAAATTTCAAATATTTATATAAGGCCCAATCTGGCTCGATGTTTTTCAGCTGGTTTGGGCATGGGCCTCGCTATCACTAATTCGGCCCGTGTCTTACCTAGTAATGCTTATGACTGGCTTGGCAATGCATGATCCTGGCCTATTAAACCTTTGCATGCAAATTAAACCTTTGATCCTGGCCTAAATATAAACCTTTGCATGCATATATTTAAGAAGCTGTGATAGCCTAGCCCAAGATCAACATGAAAAGTGTACGAAAAATTTGAGATGTATCATCTTGAACCTAGCTATTACCTTCAAGGAAAAAATAATTAAATTGGGCTTTTATGAGCATGAAGATAACATCATGGAATTGAACAAAGATACATATTTTTAAAAAGTTAGATCCATGTCTTAAAAACTAAATAATTCATTATCATCATTATCAGAGTTTTATCCCAACTATTTGGATTTGCTACACGAATATTTTGCTGTCATTCTGCTTTATCAAATGCCATACTGTCAATCAAACCATAATTGTTCATAGGGAACACCTTGGTATGAGCAGATTACATCGATTCATGATTCATAAAAAGTAGCAGTAAAATTTGATGCCGGCTACCCACATAACACAACCTTAACTAGGCTTGGAAATAGAAATGACTGACAAGGGACTAGCCAAGGCGGAGTTATAGTTTTCTTTACAAAAAAAAAAAAAAACTCGAAATTTAATTTCTCTAAACAAAAAGAAAAAGTCATTTCGTGTTTTTTATGCAAATACCCACATTCGATATCTAAAATATCAACTAAAGCAATTCTTTGGCTTGAGGGAGTAATTGTCCAATATGCTCCCTTTCAAAGATAGTATATGCGCTTCATATTATATGCTGCCACTATGTAAAACTCCATCGTGTTCCCTATTTAGGGATGAGAGGTCACAACCTAGCCACCAATATCACGAAGGCCAAAGTTTCATACTTGATTGTGGTTGGAAAGAAAATAGCATCCTAAGATTCAATGGTGACCTTCTGAATTTTGGACGTTTGTTGAGAGACTCAAATTATGTTTTTTTATTTTTTTTCACAAGAGTACGGAATTTTTATTGCATAAACCTGCTTACATCCAAATTACATATCAAAACCAGAAATAAAAGTAATCTCTGCGAGATAAACACCATTTTTTGCCAAAGTGTCAGCTCTATCATTAGCTTCCTGATAAACATGTTGAAACACAACTGCACGGTTTCGACATATATCCCAAACTTCATTCCAACAATCTCTCAAATTCCATAGTGGCCTTCCAATCAAGTTGCACCAATTAATTACATTTAACGAATCCCCTTCCACCACCCAACTTAAATAAGCACATTTGTCTCTCAAAATTTTCACACCTCATAATAGAGCTATGAGGTGAGCAGTCTTGGACCGAAAGAGCTATTTCCTTCGTTGAATGAAAGAGGAGAGGGGTCCACATAGCTCATTCCAAATCGAAGTCATTCGTTGTCAATTTTTTAAAGGCAAATGAATTAAACCGGAGATTGTGAACCTCTTCCAATCTCTCATTCAAGGGAGAGATCTCCCACTCATCTCGGCTCCGACTGCTCCCCTCTGTGGGGGGCACCGTCTCCTCGAGAACGAAGTGGTAGACCTCTTCAGGGTCCACACTTGAGGTTCTCGCGCAACGAGACCTAGGAGGAGATCCTGCAACTCCTGACACATTCTTCTGATAAGGATAGCATCAGTTTCTGAAGCGAGTGACGTGAAGTAAGCTTCCAGTCCTCCATGGGAGGAAGAATTCTCCAAAAGATTTTGGCCATCATACAAGTGGCCACCTAGCTGCTTGGCACCTTCGTTTCGTCAATAACGATTTCCCCCATCTCCTTGACGAAAAACCATTTCTCCCCTACTGAGCCTGCTCTCTTCGTCGTTCGAAGTACTACCTCTGCCTTCCCTTTCTATAATACACTCAGGCCCCTCCTTTTCAATAACTAAGAAAAAATCTAATTCCAATCAAATCAAAGGCTTACTGCGTCTCTGATTCTTTCGACCCCACGGGAGTTTGCTCGACCCATTCCCCAGTATCCCGCACTGCTCAAGTGTGAAACTCCGTATGAGGACCTCCTTCCCTTCTGCCCACTCTCTGTTCACCCGATTCTCAAATTGGTTAGGAAGGGTGGGTAGTAGGTACCACAGGCCATCTGGTTTCAGCTTTGTTAGCAGTAGCTTCCACACAAGGACCCAAAAATTGACAAATTGTCTTGCTATTTGGATTTGAAATTAGTCCTCTAACTCCTGTTAGTCCTGGATTTTCAAGAGAACTTCCATCAAAGTTCAATTTCACACTACCTTGTAGTGGTGGAGTCCATCAATTGTATGGTCTAGAATTTGAGACATTTTTGCAAAACCAAAAGATTTAGGTCCTATAGAATATCTACCTTTGAAAGATCATATCCTTCCTTTGTATTTGAATACCAAAACCACATGTTACGAATGATTTTATCCTTAATTCTCGCCATATCGTAACCAATCCAATCAAAGGTGCAACGATTTCTCTCCATCCAGATTTCCCAAAGCAATGAGCCCCAAAAAATATTCTAGATGGTTATTCATTTTTTCGGCAAATTGGGTAAACATAGATGTTGTACTATATCCTTAAGACAAGCTGGCAAATGCAACATAATACCCATAAGGCTCAAGCTCATTTTCACAACTGATTAGCAATTGGACAATACAAAAACGGGTGATCACATGTTTCTTCATCCCCTTTACACAAGATACAGGTGTTCACAATTAACTTACCTCTAAGCCTCAAATTAACGATTGTTAGTACTTTATTCTGAGATAAGATCCAAACAAACATATGACTTTATGAAGAATCTCCCATTTCCATATCTTGTTAAGTTCAGGTAAGGACCATCACACCCTATCATTAAAAATCAGATAATATGCTGATACTAAAAACATCCCATCATTAGAAAGTTCTCAAATAACTTCGTCTCTCTCCTCAACAAACACATAAACTTCCTCTAAACTTCGCATCAAATCTATGAATTGTGAGATTAACACATCTAGTATTTATGTTGTAAACGAATTGCATATTCCAACCTCCTCCATTATCATTGTGATTGAAAGCATCACTCACTTTCATAAGTATCACTCACTTTCATATGCTGGGACACACATGATTCAAAAAGGCCTCTATACATAACCTTCAAAGTCCATCCCCCAACCATCGAGAAGACTAAAACTCAACTGATACCCCATTTCCAATCACTCATCTAATATTTCTCAATATTATTTCCTTACGAGCATAAATTCCTTTCCAAGATTGAGTTTGGAACCTACCTCATCCTCCCCTTCCAATAAAGCCACTTTTATCCATCCCATATTTTGCCACAAGAATCGCCTTCCATAGCTAGTTGTTATCTTCCAAAGTTATCCACCACCATTTAGCTAATAAAGTTTGATTAACACATTTAAGTTTTATGATACCCAAACCCCCATCTGACTCTTGGGTGCAAACTTCATAAGCATACCATGATCCCCACTTAAATCTCTTGAGTGCAAACACTCTTGAGCAATAAGTATGCCATTCGTGATAATTCTATCTTTGATAAATACATATTGAAGACTAGAAATCACATCAAGGCGAACTATTTTATGCCTATTGGCGCGAACTTTTGCAATAATTTTGTATAAACTCGTGAGGAGACTGATAGGTTGTAAATCATTCAGATTTACTATTACATCATTCTTTAGAATTAAAGCATTAAAAGTCGAGTTTGTACTTTTATCTATAACCCCACACTCCCAAAATTCTCTCACCATAGTAAAGACATTTAGTTTTAGCATTTCTCATAAAGTTTGGATGAATGCCAAAGGGAATTCGTTCGGCCCAGGTGCTTTATCACCTGCCAGCGATAAAACAACTCACTTAATCCCCTCCATGGAAGCTAGGATTTCAAGCTTGTTTGTCTTACTTTCATTAAGTCTTTTAAAAGGCATTCTAAGGAACTTAACTTCAAAACGATGTTCACTGGTGAAAAGCCTTTTCAAAATGACTAACAAACTTACTTTTCCACCCCACCACATCATTTTCAGTAATATTTGGAAAAGTAATTACCAATATATCATTATGTCTCCTCCTTACATTTGCAATAGCATAAAAGTATCATGCATTCAGACCCTTGGTCTCTGCCGCCAATACACTTCCTCTTGTTTTAGGAGATCGTGTAGCTCGTTTTGAAACTGTGGTCTTCGGGCCAAAATGACTTCAATGACCTCCCCATTCACTTGAATATTATCATCCATTTGCTTGATCTCTTGGACAACAAGTTCTATCTTATTTTGAAGATTGAATCTTAAAGACTTCTTCCACTCAATTAATATATGCTTCACATCAGCAGTTTTTTATGAACTTTGAAACCACAACACGCATACTGTATTACACCATGTGTTTCTAATAATATTCCTCACCTCACTCTCCATTTGCCAAGCATTCTCCATTCTAAACAGTTTAGGTCCCACCACCTCATTAGAGGTACCAAGGCACATGAGAGTATGATCAAATGATAATTTTGGGAGTGACTTAACTCCAACTAAAGAAAATTTTCTTTCCCAATCAACAAATATCAAGAATCTATCAAGTTTGCTCGTGATAAGATTAATGGTACTGTTATTGGACCAGTTGTACGAACATCCATTAGTAGACAATTCAAGCTATTGAACATGATAAAATCATGGAACATGCACATTCCAAAATTAAAAGAAACATTAGAAGAAGTTTCATTAGGCCTTCGAATAAAAATAAGTCCCCACCCACACAAGCAGGTAAACCAACATCATTCAATGCATTCGATATTTCAATCAGACTTGAAGGCCACAATATTCAGTTCATATATATTCAATAACAACCAATGAAAATTAAGAAAAAGATCCTTAAAAAACAACACCCAAACAATGAGAAATCTGGATAACATTCACACAACTTAAAACAGACGGGTTCCAAAATGTCCATAAACCCCCATATGCTCCTACAGAATCCATCCCACAAAACTGAACCTCAAACAAACTCCGAACATGCATAATATACATAATCGTAGGACTAGACAATTTTGTTTCCTGCAACATCATAATATCTAGCTTGTGCTTTGCTATCAAAAAACGAATTTCTTGCTTTCTCCTAGCATCTCCTAGTCCACAGACATTTCAAGATACAATCTTTATTAACCAATGATGGGTCAGCAACCATCACTGGTGGCTTCCAAGCTGGCAGTTGGTTGTCCATCAGAATCACTATCATCATCACTAAGAATTACTAACTAACCTAAATCTCATTGACAGTGAGCTCTTTTGCAAAAGCTTTCAAACCTCCTCTCGCTGCCACCCTAGCCAAAGAGCGGGTAGGTTAATAGCTGCTTTAGCTTTTCTTTTCTTATCTTTGCATACCTCTGGTCCACCATCCGAATGATTTTCATTCTTCTCTTGTTGCTTGGTCGGGCTGGACTTCTCTTTTTTTACATTTTCTTTAATGGCTTCTAGAATCACCCCAATGAAAACATTAAAGTCAACTCTCATATCATCTAACATTTGCTTGACCCTACAGCCTCTTGTAGTAGTCTCCCATCTTTCACATATGCAGTCAGAATTGCTAATGGGTGCGGCACAAAAGCCAATACCCCATCTCTAGCATTTGCATCCACTTCATCCAAGTTCTCAACCACTACAGGTTGAGGCACATGCACCAAATCCAATTCTCCCAGAACAGGATTCACATTCTCCTCTTCGACGATATGAACTCCATCTACACTTGGCACTGTAGGGATAGCAAGAATAGGCTGGATGGGACCCGCATCATTAGGTATATGTTCTAGTTCCTCATCAATGACTCCCATAACCATCTGTTGGTTAAGTTATTGTTCATCTAGCAGCACCTCCACTTCCTCATCATTAAGCATTACCAAAACTCCCATAAGGGAAAAATCTCCCTCGCAAACGGTGTGCACCTTATTCTTCTTCTTTGCTATGAGTCTGTAAGGCAACAGTTTGGCTAGAAGCATCTTGAAGATGACTGAAAGGAACAGATATAGTAATGCAAATTTTCTTATACACAACAATGAGACTGTCTCTGCCAATAAATTCTCAATACTATCTTTCCTTTCCCTAGCTACATAAGGCGAGAGGCATGACTTCTCTAACACAAAACCTCCCCACTTTTCTAGGTAACCGGTACTTCCCAAGAGAAAAGCGTCAACTTTTGGTGGACACTAGAGATACCGGTCATAACTAGAATCCTCTAGGAAAGTTGCACAATTAATAGAAATATCACACTCACCTGATATGCCCTTGGCTTCTAAAATCATCACCTCCTTAAAAGCAATGGAATTATCGTTCACATCCTTATCATCCAAATTTGAAAAAACCAATCTATCCAAATCCCTATATCCTAGAGTATTGGAATGATTAACATTTTTCTTCTGTACCCAAATATGTTTATGTTTTTTTTTTATTCAATTGTTGATTACAAAAGGAGGCAAAATAGAAGATATTGGCCTGTTAAAATTTGAAATTTTGGTGCCACATGTACGCTTCTGATTGGCATGATTGGTCTTGTACGGCTTCACCATTGATGGACCTTTGTGATTGCAAAAGTTACCTACTGGTTCAAGCTCTCCATGGTACAAAGTCTTCTTGATTTTTTTATTTTTCAATTGAACCAAAGTCCACCCATCATTATGTAAATCCCTACCAGGATCTATAACTACGGATGGCTTATTCACGACATTTGTATCCTTGGTTGGTTCTACCGAAGGGCCCTCCACAGTCACCTCAATAACAAAATCATCCTGGTCCATCCTCAATCTTAACTTCTTATGAACCGGATAAATATGTTAAGAAGAAATTTTACTCTGACAAATCTCATCCCCACTCTCTTCAACAGATCCCAGTCCACCCTAGAAAAAATCCCACATAAGTTTGCAAGTTTCTGAATCACACCAAGATTCTGAGCATGAAAGGTATGCCCCACAAACGAGTCCAAGTCTCTTTCATCGGGACATGAGAAATATGCACTCTAGGACACCAGATATCTAGAATAACTGTTTTCTTACAAACTCTAAAAATCTGTGATGAATCACCCTTTTTATGTCATCTTCATAGCTTAGGCAAAAAGCTACATGAGGCGCTCCCAAAGCTTTCACCTGTGGAATATAAGACAAGCTCCAAGCCCTTCTTGCCCAATCTCCCAACCCAAAAACGTCATTTAAAGGAGGAGAAAAATGAACAAATGACAACTTGTGCAATATTTTTAGTAGAATCTGAAAGCGACTTCAAATCAAAAGATACAAAAAGGTTTATACCATTCCCGCCATCATCCTCCTTTCCATTACCATTATCCCCATAACTGCATTCTTCACTCACCATTTTTGCCCTCTCTCTATCCCAAGCCAACCTTAAAATCTCAAATTATATTTTTATTTATGTTGAATATACTCATATTGTGATTATACATATCATTAAAAATTCTCTTAAGTAGGTCTTTTATCTATAGGAGTAACTATTTAGTATGATCTTGCAGGAGTATGCTATACATGCTCATTTATGAAAGCATCTAATTCTCGTAACTTACATTGATGCTATCGTGCTTGCCTTTTTCTTTTTCTTCAAGAGAAATTTATCAAAATACACTTAATTTATTAACTATTTAATATTTTATACATCTTTACATATTTCATCTCATGATCATGTGTATTTTGATGAGATTTATGAACTTAAAGCCAAATAAATGAATAAAACATGATATAGTTCATCTCTTTGATACATTTTGATAAATTTATCTTCGTTTATATTAATAACACTTTGGAAATGTATACAATGAGACCATTTACTTTTGGTACAAGGATGTCACAACAACTATTGATCATTAGATTCGAAATCAGATGGTTGGGAATATGTCATTGACTAGGCACAATGTCCAAAACAAATTTTTTTGAATATTATGACACACTTCAATCCATTAAATAATATATCCAATGGTTAAGAATGATTGTGACCTCCTAATACAAAAATAAATAGTCTCATAGTATACTAACCCTAATACTTTTCCATTGGCCTACAAAAATGATGTACCAATAGTGTATCAATCTATTGGTACGATAGATAACAAAAGTCCAAGAGAGCGTATTGATGCTCATGCGTGAGCATATTGTACATCTAGAATAGGGGACTTCGTGGTTCCTTCCACCGCAAGTAAATATACTCGTGCATTTGATTTTATACCATAAGAGAAAGCAACTTCTAACAACTAGGGATGCAAAAAGGTCATTTTGGGAACATATTAACCCTAACTTGTGATCAGGCGGAGGTTTTATTTAGACATTTTTATAAGGAGGCAAATGAGATTGTTGACGGCTTAGCTAAAGGTGGGGCTTCTTTGGAGAGTTTAGAAGCGTCAGATTCCTTCATGTGATTGTAACGATTGTAGTTTCTCTTTATATTTAATAAAATTGTGTGATGTTTGTCAAAAAAAAAAAAAAACAGAAAAAAGATCAACCCTAACCTACTCTCAACCCAACTGGATCCAATTCAGCCTAGGCTCGTGTTGCGTCCAAGGCAAGAATCTGGACCCAAGCTATTGGGTCAGGGCAAGACCAAAGTCTAGACAAAAGAAAAACAAAATTCAATATATATGTTTTATAATATATAACTAATGTTGTATAAATACATATATATTATGCACAAAGGTCAAGTACGGTCAAGTTTGTTCGACCTTGACTTAGGCTCGACCTAAACCCATAAGATCCAGGATGGGCCCAAGCTTAGAGTTGACCCAGGTTTGGTCCAATTCATATGGGTGATTCGTGATTAATGCCAAAAGATATTATTGCAAGAGTAGAATGTCCATATCTCCATTAGGTAAAACCCAATTTAGAATTAATTTTAGGACTCCAAATTTTGAGATGTGACCTCTTCGACCTATAGATTAACTTGAATAAAAATAATTTCTTAAATTTTCCCTCTATGCACTTGAAAAAAAAATAATGTCTCGAGATTCAATAGAGACCATCTGAATTTAGATGGTGAGATCTAATTGTTAGAAAATTCAAATTTTAAATCACCTATTAGCTTTTAAGTTATTCCCAAATTTCTATTTTGAAAAAAAAAAAATCCTTCCAAGTAGGTCTTTTGACAGAGGGACTATAAGTAAACTATGCTCCCAAGGGATCATAATACACCTTCTCATGATTAATATCAAACAAAAAATCCTCTTGCTTGTTTGGGTACAGCACAAAGAAAATTTCTACCTATTTCTTCTTGGGACTGGTTTGGGATCCATGTTCTTGCTATCCATGAGTCAGGGAATGGCAAAAGGAAAGGGGTGCATATAACCATGGCTACTCTTCTTTTATATGTTCTTTTTATCCTGTATAGCATACTCAAATTGGCAAATTGTACATTGGCTCCAATTTCGTAGAACACCTAGAGGACTTGTTTGATAAAATTTTTGGTAATCTCTATAATAGAGCTTTGTAAATCCAATTAAGAAAGAAGAAATATGAGTTCAAGCTCCTAAACACTTAGATTTGATCGTCCAGAATATGGATCGCAATCGTTCAGTCTTTGGGCAAGACCTTTTTTAGGCAGTTTTAGAGTGCGTCTTTTATTTTATTTTTCAATATGCGTCTATTACACTCACTGGAATGATTATATTACCTTGTCAAAATTTGGAATGAAACAAGAAAACCTCTAGTGTTCGGAAAATTTAACCGGCCTTAGAAACCGGCCAAGGGCCTATACCGACTAACCGGTAACCGGCCGGTTCAACCGGCCCAACCGGCAAGTCCTGACCGGTCAAAAAAATGTTAAAAAAATAAAAATTTTAAAAACTATAAAAAGTATATTTCAAGCAGGATTAAAAAAATACATACAAATGAAGTTGAAAATTAGTGAAAAAGATGAATTTTAAAAAATCAATTTATACCTAAGGGTATTTTTGAAATTTTTCGAAAAGACAGAAAAAGGTAAAAATAAGTATTAATGGCCAAAATAATTTCCAATATTTTCAGAAGTGCTGAAAAACATTGAAAAATTCATTACAAATAAATCTTTTATTTTTTGAGATTTTATATAATTATTTTTTAATTTTTTTAAAAAACTTTCTTGCCAAATCACCAAAACTGACCAAAATCAGAACCGACATGTGACCGGTTCAGATCTAACTAGGCGATTCCAATTTTGCAAACTCTACCTCCGACCTAACCTGCATCATCTACAATTATTTACATGCAACGGGTAATGAGTTGATGGCCACTTCTAAAGTTTTTGGTAGGAGTAAGTGATCCACTTATATACGTGCATGGAGGAATGGAAGAATCATGAACGAAGGGATGTTGGTATGAGAATCCCAATACTAATACCAACTATCTCGACCAGTACAATCATGAACGTGAAAAAAAACAAAAGAAAATTTAGAAGAGCAATCATGTATGTGCTGTCTTTTTTTGTACCATTTTCATGACGTGTACGAGTTTCCTTTCCGCATACTTGTGTACACTACGGGCTTGTTTGGATGTACTCCACTAATAATTCACTGTTACGATAAAAATGATGTTGATATTGAATTGTTTGTTGTTTGACAGTGTCACTCGTAAGATTATCTGATATAAATTCATAGGTAGTTTTATGTGTGTTTATCTATTTGAAAAGTTATTTTTACTTTATTCGTAGTAATTTGCTGAAAATCACACATTTTTAGCCATAAAATAACTAAAATAATTAAACTCGACAAAAAAGTTTAAAATTAAATAATATTATATATAATACCAGGATGTACCAAACAAAGGCAAAGTATTAATCTCATTAAGATAGTTTAATAAGATTAACGGCCATTTGTGTATGAACATAAACCATCCCCAATGTTTTTAGTAATTGGTTTCTATTCTACCACCAAGAAAACATGTTGGATTCTGGAAGTAAAAGTTCTTAATTTGCCCTATCCACTCTCTCTTATTGTTTCCTTTGGATTACTAAAAACATTGCTAGCTAACTATCCTTGGAAAAAAGGTTCACCCTTTTTTTGGGTAGAATGAATTATTCTTCAACAGGTCTTCTAGCTCGGGAGACGCCGGTGTTCTTCGTTTTATGAGGGGGGCCTTCATACCCTTCCGGTGTTTGATCCGCAAGTTCCAATACACACGTTCCAAAAATTGAAACTGAGACTGTGATCCACAGTGGTTGGCTTGCCTCAGACCAGAAAGCATTCATCCTCATGTAACTCTCTCTCCCTCTCTACATATTACGGGGTGTCGTCCTTACGGGAAGAACGATATATGCGATGCTTTCACTGTAACCATTTTCTGCTCTTTTATGCTATTTCACATTGGAGTGCACCCATCTTTCTAGATTGTCTTATCTCAGGTTCAAGCTCTTACGCTCTCTCTTATTTTCTTTCATCTTATTTCAAGCTCAAGTTCTAATGCTATCTCTTCTCCTAAGGGATTCATAGTGCATCAATAATTGATCTAAAAGGTGTTTTTTTGGTTCTTCATTCAACTTTATGCAAGTTAATCCAAACTTGATGGAAGCGTTCTAGGGTCTTTGCATCGTTCGGTATTACTTTTTGCTTAGACGTATGTGTAGTGTTTAATATAAGAACTAAATAATTTTGATTGCTAATAAAAATCTTTGGTGTATGTAAGTATTGATATAATGTTTGATTTTAATAGCCGGTTGTACTTCTATGTGTTCAATGAAATTATGTTAAGTGCACCCTAATAAAATGTATCAGTTGCCATGCCCGAACCCATGCAAAATTTCATGAAGATGAGTGAAAGTTACATTATCATCTTTGTATTAAGCGATTGTTCATTTTTTTGTCATACTCATTGTTTAATTGCTACCATTTATTTTTTTTGATATATGAATCATATAAATATATTCTATTATTAAGAAAATAATGATCTCTTGGTAATAAATATATTTAATACTACAATTGTAACTATTTAATTTTAGATAGTAACAAAAATAAATTAATTTTATTATAATTTCAATAATGGTGATTAATTCATATAAATTATATAATAATATAATTATTACACAACTGGCATTATATTATAACAATAATTTTGTACATGAGAACATTAATACCTCAATGAATTGAAGCCTACTTTTGCTTTTTTTACTATGGGTTGAATATTCAACTCTAATAGACATTTCTTTTACTCTCTCACCCATCTCTTCATCTCTCTTTATATAACTCTCTCTATAATCAAATATATGCAAGTTTAAGATTGAAAATTTATTTTAGTAATTGATATTTAGTACAAGTGAAATGCATTTGTACATTACTAGTGAAATTTAAAGCTTAAAAAATAATGCAAATCAAGCAGATCAATAAATATTTGAAAAATCTTCAAATGGACACAGCAAAAGATATGTACAACATGCACTATTTTCATGGATTAAACTCCTTTTATATCCATATATTTTGAGGTTGAGTTGATCAATTAGAGAGTTTCTGAGTGTCTAAGCAATATTTTCCAAGTATTTTTTTGAGGTATACCTTACCTATATAGTATAAGGTTACATCACTTATATAGTATAAGGTTGATACTTTTTATAAGCTTTTGCGTGAGGTTCGTATAAGGCCCTTTCTTTATGTCATAGAAGAATGGGGCACCTCCAAAGTTTGCTTGGATATGTAATTCTGATGTCGAAAACCTTACGATAGCTTGAACATTTTTTTCATCATTAATTATGAAATTCGAAATTCTAAAAATAATAGAGATTGAACAATACTTGTGAATATTTGCAATCTTGAAAATAGTTTGTCCAACTAATATATTATTCGATGTATTATTTATAAGACTCGAAATGCCTTTTTTCCCTTCGTATTCATTCATCTCTCGTGGGGAGACAGGGCCAAGGCAGGCAAAAGTTAATTTTAAAATGATCGCTTTAAACATATTTCAACATAAAGATTGTGAGATACACCTTACCTCAATAGAAGGAAAAAGTTTATATAAAGTTGCAACCTAAAACTGTAGAATTAACGTGCACCTAAAAAATCTATAAGAAACGACTATTTTGATATTACAAAAACCTCTAATTGATCATCTCAACATCGAAATGTATGGAAATGAAAAAGAAAAAGAATTCAAAATATAAAATATTATAAAACTTACAACATATTATATGGACCATCAATTTTCAAAAATTTCATATGTTTACAAATCTACTCAATTTAAATTATTTTTAGAGTTTAAAATTTTATAATAGGGATGAAAATATATTTTAAAGCCATCCTATCAATTTCAATTTTAGACGCCAAAATTATCTGTGAAGGTGTAACTTACGGGGCCATTTGGATACTTGGAAATATATTGTCTCTGAAATGTGTAAAGGTGTACCTTAAGGGGCCATTTAGATACTTGGGAATATATTATCTGTGAAATATATTACTGGCGTAATACATTACTTGCAAATGGATTGTCACTGTTTGGGTAGTATTTAGATGCGACCTAGGAAATACATTGTTACTGTTTGGCTATGTCGAGAAGAAATATGGGAAATGTTTTTTTTTTTTTCTTTTTTCCCAAAACATAAGAAATATGGGAAATGTTTTTTTTTTTCTTTTTTGGCTTTATACTCAAAACATGGTTGAGCATACAATCCCTATTAATATGTAGCTTAAACTTTATAATTGCACCAGGCATAAGAATTAGCTACACATTTTGTATGCATTTGCGTCACTTTGGAATAACATACTTTTATTATGATAAGCCATCATATTTTTTATACTTTTTTTTCTTGTGCTAAAGCCTTTTGATCATCTCTCTACAGAAAACTTCCATGGGTAAATTCGAAAGAAAAAAAAATTTGAAGAAATTTGGCGGTAACCTAGAAGGCTTTATGAATGAGATATATTGGAGGAGAAATTATGTTGGGGTATTGGAAGAGATTGAAGAGGTAAATTAATTCAAAAAAAAAAAACAATTGAAGCACACTGATTTGGTGAGTGAACTCAAGTATTTTGAATTTATCAAGAAACAATAGCTGTAAAAAACAAAAAAAAAAGCCAAAAAAATAAATAGAATATCTTAGAGATAGCCTACATCCGTTTATTTTTTTTTGGAACAATAGCTACAACTGTAGTTGCAGAACCCAAAAAATAAATCTTGCTTATTTGGAAATAAACAATAGCTACAACTGTGCTCGTCGAAGATGGGGCTGGGGCCGGTAATAAACAATAGCTACAACTGTGCTCATAGAATATGGGGCTGGGGCAGGTAATAAATAATAGCTACAACTGTGTTGGTAGAAGATGGGCTGGGGCAGGTAAAAACAATAGCTACAACTGTGCTTGTAGAAGATGGGGCTGGGGCTGGTAATAAACAATAGCTATAACTGGGCTAGTAATAAACAATAGCTACAACTGTGCTTGTAGAAGATGGGGCTGGGCTGGGGCTGATGCTATCGGGTTTTAGCTGTTGAAGATGGGGTAACAATAGCTACAACTGTGCTTGTAGAAGATGGGGCTGGGCTGGGGCTGATGCTATCGGGTTTTAGCTGTTGAAGATGGGGTGCTACCGGGTTTTAACTATAGAAGATGGGGTTGGGGCTCGTGCTACCGGGTTTTAGCTGTAGTAAAAACAATAGCTACAACTGTGGTTGTAGAAGATGGGGCTCGGGCTGGGGGCTGGTAATAAACAATAGCTACAACTGTACTTGTTGGGGTTGGGGTTGGGGCTGGGGCTGGGGCTGGTGTTGATATTGGTGATATCGGGTTTTAGCTGTAGAAGAAGATGGGGCGGGTGTTGGTATTGGTGCTATCGGGTTTTAGCTGTAGAAGAAGATGGGGCTGGGGCTGGGGCTGGTGCTAGTGCTGTCAAGTGTTAGCTGTAGAAGATGGGGTGCTACCGGGTTTTAGCGGTAGAAGATGGGGATAGGGCTTGTAGAAGATGGGGCTTGGGCTGGTGCTACCGGGTTTTAGCTATAGAAGATGGGGTGCTACCGGGTTTTAGCCATAGAAGATGGGGATGGGGCTGCACTTATAGAAGATGGAACGGGTTGGGGCTAGTGCTACCGGGTTTTAGTTATAGAAGATGGGTGCCACTAGGTTTTAGCTGTAGAAGATAGGATGGAGTTGCACATTTGTAGAAGATGGGGTTGGGTCTACTGAGTTTTAGTTGCAGAAGATGGGGATGGGGATGGGGCTACCGGGTTTTAGCTACAACTATGCTGGGCTGGGGCTACCAAGTTTTAGCTATAGAAGATGGGGATGGGGATGGGGATGGGGATTGGGGTTGGGTCTACTGAGTTTTAGTTGCAGAAGATGGGGATGGGGATGGGGCTACCGGGTTTTAGCTACAACTATGCTGGGCCGGGGCTACCAGGTTTTAGCTATGGAAGATGGGGATGGGGATGGGGATGGGGCTACCGGGTTTTAGCGGTAGAAGATGGGGATAGGGCTAGTGGGTTTTAGCGGTAGAGGATGGGGCTGGGCTGGTACTGGGGATGGGGCTATCGGGTTTTAGCTGTAGAAGATGGGGATGGGGAGCTTCTAATGGAAGGAGATGGGCTGGGGCTACCGGGTTTTAGCTTCTAATGTACGGAGATGGGGCTTCTAATGTACGGAGATGGGGCTGGTGCTGGGCTACCAGGTTGGGTTTTGGGTGGGGCTGCGGGTTTTAGTTTCTAATAGAATGAGATAGGGTTGCTGTGTGATTTTTGGGAAGATGCTGCTGAGGCGGGGTTGCTGCGTGATTTTTTGGAAGATGGGGCTGGGCTGTCGGGTTAAGGAGATAGGGTTGTTGTGTAATTTTTGGGAAGATGGGGTGGAACTAATGGATGAGGCGAAATGGAAAGAGATAGGGTTGCTGTGTGATTTTTGGGAAGATGGGATTGGGTTTAATGGATGGGGCGAAATGGAAGGAGATAGGGTTGCCATGTGATTTTTGGGAAGATGGGGTTGAGGCTAAAAGAGGTGGTTTTACCTAATAGAAGGAGATGGGGCTGGGGCTGCCGGGTTTTAGCTTCTAATAGACGGAGACGGGGTTGGGGTAGGGGTAATGGGAGCTGTCTAATAAAAGGAGAAAGGGTTGGTAATGGAAAGAGATGGAGCTCGGGCTTGCGGGTTTTAGCTTTTAATAGAAGAAGATGGGGTTGGAGTTACTGGGTTTTAGGGGGTTTGATAGTTGAAGTAGATAGAGATGTTATGTGATTTTTGAGGTAAAGGAGCTATCTTTTCCGACTAATAACTCCCTTAAATAACTCCCTTACCTCATAGTTTCTTACATTTTAATGGTAATAAAAAAAAAATTTCTTTTAACTATAACCAATAGATTCTTTACCTCATAGTGATAGCCTTATCTTCTCCAACCAATAGCCCTATCTTCTCCCACGAATGGCAGTCATAATGGTAGCCCTATCTTCTCCGACCAATAGCTCTCTTACTTCATAGTTTGGTACATTTCAATGGTAAAAAAATAGAAAATGATTACCTGAGATTTTCCAAAAAAAATCAAGTGAAAAATCTATTAACACTGTGATTACCTTATAGTGGTAGCCCCTATTTCTCCAACCAATAGCTCCTTAAGTTTGAGGTAAGGGAGTTATTAGTAGAAAAAGATAGGGCTACCTTATTTATTTATTTATTTTTACCATTGAAATGTACCAAATTGTTATTGGTTGTAGAAGATAGGGGTACCTTGTTAGCGGCGAGTTGAACAATTTTTTTTTTTTTTTACCATTGAAATGTACCAAACAAGGAGGTGTGGCAGAAATCAGGCCTACCGCTTTTTAGCCGTTAGTTGAAGAATTTTTTTTGGTTTAATAGGGAGCGAATCACTATATTGTTGGGTAGCTACGATAGAGAGGCGTTCGAAAGATTTACTTGATTAGTCATCAAACCCGTAATAGATTTTTCACTTTTCTGATTTTTTAGGAAATCTTCGATAATCATTTTCTATTTTTTTTACTATTGACGTGTACCATACTGGAAAATGTCATATTTCCATGTAATCTATTTTCATGTAATAGATTTTCAGCTTTTCAAATGTCCTTAACGGTCGTTTGGATACCTGCAAATCTATTACGTGACAATAGATTGCAAAGAGGAAATATGGCATTTATAAAGAAATAGAAATAGATTACACCAGATTTACTCAAAAATCACAAAATCCATTACGCGTGGTGATAAGTGAAAAATCTATTATGGGAGTGAAGGTAATTTTGGAAAAATTTTCGTGTGCGTTTTTGCCTACCCTATCCCTCATTAAAAAAATCTTCGTGTAAACCCTATCTCTTCATAATAACCAGCATGGGTGATTCATCCTTTTAAACTCGTCATCTCATCTAAAGACATCAGCTGTTATAGAAAAACAAAAATTAGTAATCAATGATAAATTACACAATACAAAATTTCACACAACATAATCTTTTCCTCTCATCTAAAGACATCAGCTGTTATATAAAAACAAAAATCAGTAATCAATGATAAATTACACAATACAAAATTTCACGCAACATAATCCTCATAAAAGATTACTAAAATCTCAATTGAAATAACATACCTCTTTAGTCTCATCGAATACCTCAAAATTTTATACTGCAATTACCAAACTTTCTAGTTTATTAATCAAACGTCTTCCCATTTTTTAACTCGTACCATAAAGATTTTGAATTTAGTATCATAAATTTATTGTTTATTTGAAATTATATACAGAAACATTTGAAAGACTTCTATAAAAAATAAATAAAAATAAAACTTATCATAATAAAATCATGTTATTCCAATCATATTGTTCCAATGACTTATAATGTTGAAACCAATGTCATGTTAGAAAACATGTAATTTCATGTAAGTACCAAATGCATGAAAAATAAGTAGGAAATAATGTCATGATGACGGTAAAATAGTATAAGTTATTATTAGAAAATCTTTTTAGACTGGTGATGATGTTACTATTATAAATCTTTTTGGAATGGTGTCATGATGATTTTAATTCTGTATTTTAGTAGAATTTTGTGATAAAAAAGAAACAAATGATAATTCTGTATTTTAGTGGAATTTTGTAACAAAAAAGAAAGAAATGATAGTTTATGAAATTTTATGACAAAAATAAAAAAAATACATTTTTTATATTTTTTTCCGGATATAGCCAAACAATAACAATATATTTATCAGGTTGCATCTAAATACTACTCAAACAATAACAATCCATTTACATATAATAATGTAATATATGGATTACACCAATAAAGTATTTCCTACAAAATATATTTCCAGCTAAGTTGCAACCTCGGGCAAACGACATCATCAATAGAATGACGTTGACCCGCCCCGCGACAATGCCCTTTCCGGGCTCAATTCCGCCGCAATGTCCTTACCGGGCTCAATTTATATCGAGTGCGCCTGCGAGTACCGGACATTATCCACTCGACCAGTCCCTCTATGCAAAGCTCCACTAGAGAGGGTTTAGCTGGTTGAGAGTGAGGGAGAGCATTTGTCGTTTTTTAGAGAGAGAGAGAGAGAGTTTCTCTGATATACTCTTTAATGGCCAGGGGTACAGAGCGTCTGGCCAAACTTATCAAACAAAACGCTGATTTCTACGGCAAAATATTCAAAGATCATTTTGCGCCACCGTTGATGGGGCTCATTGAGCTCCCATACAGAGTCCTCATTTCTCCTTTCACTTTGGCTGCTGACATTGTCGGGTCTGCTCCTCGGGGCTTTGGAGTTCCTGAGTTCATTTCCCACCTCTCTTTCTCTGCAATTTTTGTATGTCTCTTTCTCTCTCTCTCTACAACCATTTCTGATCAAATTTTGTCTAGTTTGACCTGTTGAGATTTTTATGTGCGTAATTTTGCTTCTGTGATTTGAACTTTTATTTTTCTTGTTGGATTGATATGAGATTATTTTGCAGTGAGAGAGGTAAGAATGTGTTTTTCGTCTTGAATGTATGGGGGTTTGGGGTTTAATGGGTTTAGGGTTGTAGTTATTATTATTAGGAGTTTGAATTTCCATTGCCTTTATTCTTCGCTTTCACTCTGTCTCTAGTTTATGGGGTTTCTCTCTGGAAATATGCAATTGTTTTTGTATGATGCCTTCTTGTCTAAGCGTCTCTATGAGTCTTAGCGTGAGAAACAATTTCTTATTTGTTCGTGCTCATGCTCGTGTTTATTATTTGTTACTATCTTAGTCATCACCATTGTAGTTAATCTTCTTTTCAATTATCCTTTGAACTTGCAATTGACTTATTTTACTTCTGTAGAATCACATGCGTGGTAGTTTTTGGTTTTACATCTTGATATTCTGACTTTTTTTTTGTATTATTTATTGGTTTTGGGAGATTTGGGTTTTGGCTTCTCACTATAAAGATGTGCATGGTACCCAAAACAAGAAATTGTTTCTATATTTGAAAGTTGAAACTTCACTGTAATTAAGATTATGATTTATATTTGTTTTAATCCATAATGCAATACTAGTGGGTTCGAGTTCAATATTTTGCATATAATGAAACATTTTGTATCATATGCTTTTTGATGGAACCAATGGTTTTTCTGCATGTGTCTTCATATTAGAGGCAGTGTAGTCCCATTACATCATTTCAGTTAGTCCAATGGTTCTCAACAGGTTGATACCATCTTACTTGAGTCTCTCGTATTTCATTAGTTGACAAAAGTATATCCTTGAGTTCTAATTGGTATCAATATATAATGTGAATAATTTTAACATGTCTGACTATTAGCAAGTTATGAAGTAAGGATACCTGCCATTCAACTTTTTGGTCACTTTAGCAAATTATGTCTATTCAAGCTTTGTTGTATTTTTCCTTTACTGCCGATGAATTATTAGTAAAACGACCATAATGTCTCCCGATCCTTCTTCGGCATTACCAGACTCCTTAGAAACTCATTCCACCATATTAAGTTCACCTTCCTCTACCTCTGGGCTTGTAGTTGTTTTCCATATTTTAAGTTTTTTATGTTTATTTTTATCATGCATTATTTTCCTTTTGAAATGATTTAATGTTGAAGCAATCTTTTTGTTGGTCAGTAAGCATAGAAAGCTGGCTACATTAGATCATGCTTTTGGGCTAAAATTCTACTTCTTTTGATGCATCTCTTCCCTCTTTGGTTTCTTCCATGCATGACTTACGGGCAGTTTCATCTTTGAATTGGCTGCAGGCTGTTGCTACTCTAGGTACTTATGATATTGCCTTAGAACTTGGGAAGAAGGTCCTGTGTCAAAGGTACTTTTTGTTATTTCTTTACTTTTTTAAATGTTCCACCTTTGAATTTTTCTCATTCGATACCACATTTTTGTCATCGTCACCATGCTGTTGGATTTATGGCTTCAAAATATTCTGTCATGTTTAATCAGATGGATTCTTGTGGTAGTCTGTATTACCAACAATTTCATAGAGAAACATCAGCTGTTATTTTTTTGTTCATTAAATATGGTTAATTTTATGTTAATGAAATATGCATAAGTGGGAAGATGACATTCCATTTGACGACATATTTCTATAACATCTTGCCGCCTTCTGTTGAATGGCAAAGAGGAAGAAAACATTCTTTCAAGAGAAGTGTTTGTCCCTTATGCAATCCCCTATGGGAAAACAAAAGAAAAAGATAATATGGACTTGGTGGTTGCGACCTACCCTTCCTTTGAACTCAATGGCTGCAGTATATTGTCTGCATTTCTGTTTAAATATTTCCATTTTTCTATTGAAATGCCCTTTGACCATGCTTAGTTTGGGTTGTCATGTTGCATATGTGAGCTTTTTAGATGGTGTTTGACTTTCATATAAATATGCTGTTAATTGCATCCACAAGGTCAGTCTTGATGTGTTGAGAACTCTTTAGATTTTTAAGCCTTAATTTGCATTCCTGCGTGCATTCGGGAAATTTTGTGGGTTATAAGGTTTGCTCTATATGCAATGGGTATGGTTATTCCTAAAATTTCTAGGATCTTGATTCAATGTGAGGGTAACCCTGACTCAGATTTATCCAGTGGGCAATGGGTTGTAAGCTACTATTTGTTCACTTGTTTTAAAGGGCATTTCATTCAGCCTGAAACATTTATATATCACATTGGTGATCGTGTAGTGGATGATGGATTGACTCTTCTAACTTGATCTATACTCCTTTCTCACAGTCTAACATGGTTATTAATTTAATAAAGAAAAGCAGACTGATGGACTGACTTACCCCGTGTGTAAATTCTTTCTACACAATTTCATGTAGTGAAATTATTTTCACATTCAGTCTCAATTATTTAGAAGTTACTATTACAGTGATGAAGTAGATGCTCTATGCTAACGATATCTGCAGGGTTCTACAAGTGGACATTTGATTTCATACCGTATGGAATAAAAGTTTGGGTTGAGGTGCTGTTTTATATGAAATTCTTATGTTTCATGTTGTGGTTGTTAAATCTAGGAACTGTGGGACCTGTAGTGGGTGGCAGGCACTGCGCTGTACAATGTGCAAAGGGACTGGGAAGGTGCAATACCAAGTGAAGAATTACACCTTAAAAAGGTAGCATTCTTTTGATTAATGAGTGTGTATATTGCTATCCTGTGCATTGTGCGTGTGCATTTTTATGTTGAGGAAGAGAGATTTGTATTGCATGTGAATGGTTTTAATGGCTATTACCTGATTGTTTGAATACAAATTATGCTCTCTTGCATAATAAACATTTGAAATAGAGATAGCAGCTATTGAAGAAATGCTTCATCCAATTGAAGGGAGTGATGAGTCCAACATATATTCTTAACTTTGCATAAATATATCATCTGAGGTAGAAGCTTAATTGCTGGACATATTTGTGATTGGAGTAATGAAAGCAAGTACTGTACCAACTAATGTGTCATGTCGAACTTTTTGAATGGATGAGCCCTGTTTTTTGCAGATTGGGAATTCCCCATATTAAATTTGGACTGTCTACCCGAATGACATTAGTCTTGGGTATCCACTCAAATAAAGCCTCAAATAAAGAAATGGGAAATCGATAACCATTCTGAACGTTGTTAATGAGAAGTTGAAACCATTTCCTTACAAGGTCTGAGAAAATTTTTTGTTGTGTGTATGTGTGTGTGTGTGTATATCTGAACTTAACAACAAAACAAAAGTATTACTGAACTAGACCATTGACAGGGCCAAATCCCTCTTCTCCCTTTCTGCAAGGACACCTATGCTCCCTACTTTTTCTTCAGCCCATGGACCTCCCTCAATATGTAACTTCAAATTATTTTTCCTATATCGCCCTGCATCACGCTTTTCAAAAAAAAAAAAAAAAGAAAGTTAATTTCTAATCATCTGATCTTCTCTGTAACTCTCGCCCTCTCTACCTTCTAATCAATGGCCCACTTTCTCCCTCTCTATCTTCTGTGATACCTTTCTCTCTCTAACAATGCTGGGTAATAGCAAAGCAAAAGAGAACTTATGAGAGAGAAAGGGAGTTTTACGAAAGATTCCAATGTCCATGCATGAGTTTTGCTGGATTTAGGAGTTAAATGCTTATTTGGTCCTAGGTTTTGGGGTGTGCTTTTAGCTTTTATGATACACTTTATTAAATTTCAAATTTCAAATGGAAAGGCACACACATTGAAAGTTAACCCTGAACAGGGGAAAGAACTTTGTGAAGATTTAAGATGCTGAATAGCAATAATATAGCAAGCATCCATGAATTGAGAGACACTTCCCTGTGTTATTTCCAGCATGGGATTAACCACAAAATGATTAAGAAAAAGAATATGGAAAACAAGGAGTGTGGATAATCTGTCCAAAATATCAGAAACAATTGAATCTGCAGGATAAATCTAATACAAAACAAGAGGAAGAAATTGATGATAAAAAAGAGAAATAACCAAAGATTGGAAAAGAAAAATATTTTCATCATAGAATTCCAGCATTATCTTTCATAGTTGTAATTGTTGCTTGTATATTTTCCTTCAAGACCTAAAGTAATATTTTCCTCAAAAGACCTGAACTAAATAACAAAAAATAAATTTTTATTATTTTCAGTTGGTGAGGTCCATGTGCACTCCAAATTTCCAATGCATCCTTTTAACTTGATTTTATCACACACCATGCATATTTTTTCCATTCTTCTTATTTATATTCTAGTCCTTTGGATGATTTAAGCAAGCATATATATAATGATAGATGTGTATATTCAGAACTGATTGTTAAATCTTCCTGGATTGTCTGGTTCAACAAAGTTCAGGTGGAACTAGATCCAACGATGGACCTGGCATGCCTTTGAATATGAAAGGCACAAGAACCAAGTCCAGTTCCTTTGAGTTGCCTATCCAATAAGAGAATGGGTTGGTGCAACTGGCTTTTTTGAAACTGCCTGTTTGCATTCGCTTTCATAAAACTGGAGAGAATCATGCCTTATGGATTGGCACAAGATGAACGGCTTAGAACTAAAAACTGGCCCAATTACATAATAAAAACATATGTTGACCTTTGTCGCTCTTTTCATGTAGATGTAAGGACTTTCTCGAACGCTTATGAATTGCTCATTTTGGTGTTTTATAATTACATTTTATTCATTAGTTGTTTTTCACTTCGTTTGTAGACTTTTACTTTCTTATTTTGGAAATCATTGATGGGAACTGTTTTAAGTTTGGTTTGGATTAATAAGTCATATTCCATGGTGGAAATCCCTTGCAGTGGACAGAGACCAACACCTGAAAGTGTTGCAGAAGCCATTGCAGATAATAGGGCAGAGTTGGTTCACCTTCCATCTGCCATTGATCTTGATTTACCATTGCCCACCAAGGAATGCCCATCATGTGATGGCAGTGTAAGTTGTTTCTTCATCTTCCTTGAGTTGGATAGCTGAGCAGGTGCCCTTTCAAATCAGACATATTATAGATCTGTTTGACATTCTGTATGTTAACAACTACGTTTATAAAAAAAAAAAAATTTATACATTTATTTTTTATTTTAAATCTTATAAAAAAAAAAACTACCTTTATAAATTCCATTTATAAAAAAACTAAAATTATATATTTTTATAAAAATGCTAAAATTATATTTTCTATCGAAAAAATGGTCCGCTACTACATATCTACATCTCAAAACGATCAAATTCAGTAACTGGAAGAGAAAATCGAAACCCAATGCCTTGTTTGGTAGTCTTAATTTATTATATTGATTGAAATGTTTGTTGAATTTTCAGGGTGTGATGAGCTGCCCTGAATGCAAAAATAAATTGCAAGTTAGAATTTCTGCTGATGACGTAAGATTCTTTTCCCATTTTCTATTTTTCAATCTCTCATTGTCTTAGTGTTTCTGATGTGAAGCTTTATTGTATTTGCTAAGAGTTCTTGTAACAAGGTGGAGGAGTCGGTGGAGTATCGATTTGTGCCTTATTGATTTTTCTTTTTTTATGATGAATTCAAGAAAACTTCGAAATCTAGAAAAATTTCTCATTTTCTGTTTTTCAATCTCTCATTGTCTGAGTGTTTCTGATGTGAAACTTTATTGTATTTGCTAAGAGTTCTTGTAACAAGGTGCAGAGGAGTCGGTGGAGTATCTATTTGTGCATTATTGATTTTTCTTGTTAATGATGAATTCAAGAAAACTTAGAAAACTAGAAAAAAAAATGAAATGCACCAATTTCTTAGTTGCAAGTACTTGTATGACCCCCAAGTTTGGGTTCACTTATCCCTAAATTAAGTGAGATTACGGTTGATTCCACCTTACCTTATATAGCCTGTTGATGTAACATGTTCCCAAGACAAAGTATGAACTATCGAATTGTTCCTTCCCTTATATAGCCTGTGGATGTAATATGCAGTGTTTTAAAAAGTGGATTGCTCAACGTCTTGGCGGCCGCCTAGGCGGGTCCAGAAGGCCTAGGCGCAACGCCCAGGCCTAGGCAGCTAAATTAGGCGGATATCCCTAGGCGCCCAGGAACCTGCCTAGGCGGCTACCTGAACCTGCCTAGGTGGCCGCCTGAACCTGCCTAGGCGGCCGCCTGAACCCACCTATGCGGCCGCCTAGGGCTTGCGCCCCACCCAGGGGGCAGAAATGCTTCTCGTTGGACATTTTTGGATCATTTTTTTAACACTAAAAGGGCAAAATTGTGGGAAACCTAAAACCCATTAGAGCCTATTTTAGAGAGAGAAACCTCCCCCAAAAAAATTTCTTTCTACTAGGCCGCCCAGGTTCTGGGCGCCCGCCTAGGCTTTGGGCGGCTTGGACCCCCCTAGCCGCCTAGCGCTTTTTGAAATATTGGTAATATGTTCTCAAGACATAGTATGAAACTATTGAATTGATTTCCATGATTAATGATGATTTTTATCGTTTTGTTGTAGTTGTTGTTTGTGAATTTTGGTAAGTGGATTCACTTTCAAAAAAAAAATCAGTAAGTGGATTGCATTATGTGTTCAGACCCTTTTCATGTCCACGTATATAGGAGCCACCCCACAACAGAGTGTGTACATGCACACAATCATTTCATCCATAGCAGTGCTCAGTCGGATATTATAAGGTGATCCTGTTTTTTAATTCTGTTGAATATTAAGTTGTGGTTCGGTCTTTCTTCCTCCAATTATCCACTGCTGGCCTGCCCCACACTCTGTGGAAGGCCTCTTCAAACATCACCATGACGTGCCCCTCCCCAAACCGAGCCTCATACTATGCTGCTTAACTATCGAGGTCATCATGTGTTCCATTTGACTCAAGAGAAACCGACACATCTTCAGAGCTCAGCGGCCCACATCCCTGACCTCATGTATAGTATTAGAAAACTGCTATAGTTTTCTGTTCTTCTTCACGTGAATTGTTCAGCCACTTCTCTATGTCTGATTTCCTCAACCAGTGGCACCACATCATCCGATCGTCCTTGCCTTCGACTCTGTGCTCCTACTTGTGGTTGCCACCCAAACCAGGCATTATCAAATTCAACTTCGATGGAAGCTCCATGGGGAATCCAAGGTCAGCCTGATAGGGGGACTGTTTAGAATTTTAGATCACACATAGGCGAGATCGTACTCACCTTCTCAGGCCCAGCATACCTGAATCAAAGGCCCAGCTTGTTCGCTTGTGATAATTCAACTGCAAATGGGGCTTCTCCATTCCCGAGGTGACTCACTGAATGCTTTATCATGGGCTTACAAAACCACCTCCTGCCTGTGGAGGTTGGACAACATCTTGGAAAAATTCTTCTACTTGTGCTTTGAACTTTCCAACATACATGCGCGAAGTGAATTCTTCTGCTGACTGCCTGGCTTCAGAAAGGATCACCTTCCCTCCCAGCGATCCAGCAACCTTCTCCCACTAGCCCTAAATAGCAAATTTTCTGGATATTGTATAGGAAAAGTCTCTAATGATGCCCATACATTTTGTTCTTTACCCTACACATCAATTCTACGAATTCACAATATAAATTCAAAGAGTCCTTTATCAAAAAAAAAAAAAAGGTTATGTGATATAACTCATCTCAAGGAAGGAAAAAGGTGTTCTTCTCTGAATTATGATTAGGATTATAAAGATAATGATTTGTATATTTTGATTCATTATTGACAGTGTATGCTGTATTCTGTTTATTCAGGCATCTGTTAGTACCTATCTTTCTTTGTTTTATTCTATTCGACCCCTGTGCATAATATTTTGAAAACAATTTTTTTCTGGTAGATAATGGAACCTCCATGGAAAGCATACAATGTTTTCAGAAAGATGGAGTACCCCTATGAGGCAAGTTTCAACAGTACCTACTTTCTTGTCAATGCATCTATTAATTGAAGCTTCTTTCTAGGTTTGCTATTGATGTGTTTGATGTCTACTAGTCTTTTGCTTTTCTGGTACATGCTCGCTTTTCTTGATTGTTTTTCTGCTTTCTAGTTAAAGAATTCTCATCTTGCTAAATATATTTTCTTGCCCATAGGTATATCTTGGCATTTCTTTTCCACAATTGTTGATTGTGCCTTGAGGTTGACTAGATCAAATCTCTTAATGTATAACAGCCAATGCATTCACTTTCTTAAATTAATTCCTCAATATCAGGGACCATTGGCCTACAAAATGAAAAACTTAATAAAACAAAGAAATTAAGAAACAATAGAGCATAAGAGAAAACTCGGCTATAGCTCTTGATTGTCAGTTTCTATCATTGAGAACACGCAAGCTCCTTTGGTTTTTATTTCTACTGTATAGGCAGGACTTCTTGTGCAAGTAGATTTGCAGTTTGTATATCCTATTTACATAATTTTTATGTTTCATCTTGTTTCGTAATATTCTGGATTCATTTGCAAACAATGAGATGTGCTCTTGTTTAAGATTCATAGGGTTTTGATCACAGTATTGAGTGACTTTCATTCACATGACATTTATTATTGTTATCTAGAATCAGATGATATGTAGCATAGTTTCTTCTGACCAAAGTAACAAGGCTTGATCTCGGGAATCTCAATGTAAGCATATTTCTTGGGTTGCTTTCAATAGAGTAGATTTCACAGGAGATCCCCATAAAAATCTAAAGAAAATCACAGAAATATGAAATTACGGAAAATATTTTAAAAAAATCTATAGCCAAAAAGAAAATGATTTTATAATTTTTCTAAATAAAAATATGAATTTCTTTTCCATTTAATACTTATATATACATTTAAATGTATGTTTGTTTTAGAAATAATGGAAGAAAATAAGACGAGAAGTAGTGATGTATAGAACAAACATTTTTAACTCAGGATCTTTTTTGTTAGATGTTCTTTTTCAGAAAATAGTGATATTTGTCACTACATTTTCAATCCTGGCTATAGAAATGGTATTGGAGGAAAACATTCGCAAGGGAGTGATGTCATAAATGTATACCAATGCAAATGCCTGTTTATGGAGGATGCATCAATTGGTTCATTGTAGTGTTATCGGAACCAGACTGGACTGGCAGTTCCAACCGCTGAACGAACCCAAACCAGTTTGGTATGCAAGAAATCTGGATGTTGAAATGAATGTAATTTTTAAAATACTTTTGTATTGTATTTTAGGGTTTTGACTGGTTTTTATCAGTCCAATAGGTTTGATGACTGGTTGAAGTGCTAATCTAACTTGATTGAGCACTTTTCCTGTTCACTGACTTATTCCCTTGTGATAACACTGATCCATCCTTCTAGTATGACTGTGGTAGTGGAGAGATTGGGAGAAGGATTTGGCCTACAGTGAATATAGTGAAATTGTTCTACATGTCTTGGACGCAATTTATACTTCCATTCTGACGGAATCTTTGTTCTTACACTAGGAATTTTTCATGATGGATTTGTAAATACGAGCCTTTATCAATGATTGGCACTTGATCTTCCATTTGCAGTATGTTGTCATTTTTCCCGATTTTCGTTTTAATTGCTTGAATACATTTTAACTTTTTAGAGTTAAAACTGAGTGCAGGGATCTTGGGATTGGCTGTCCAAAAGAGCGAGATGATGACTCTGTAAGAATTCGGTATTTTAATATGATATATTGCAGTATGAGCCAAAACTTGATTCATTGCAATCAAGTTCATGGTCGGTTCAGTCCCATGGTGAGAAAAGCTGAGGGTTTGTCTTAGAAGGCCAAAACGTCCTGCTAGATGTTCTTTATAATC
Organism: Amborella trichopoda; assembly: GCF_054954075.1. Classification (NCBI taxonomy): domain Eukaryota; kingdom Viridiplantae; phylum Streptophyta; class Magnoliopsida; order Amborellales; family Amborellaceae; genus Amborella; species Amborella trichopoda. The sequence goes on along the minus strand of NC_142336.1, from coordinate 50,014,023 downwards.
TTCAACATGCCAATCCTCATTATGTTATAGATATGAGGGTAGCTGAAATTCTCTTACGTTTAGAGGAACATATGAGGTATTTGTGAGTACCTTTTGTTTCAAAGATTTAACAAATAATGAGGCTGAATGTTGAAAGATTAATAAACCATGGGTTGTGGACAAAATTTGAATATTTAAGTGCGTTTTGTAAGTACGAATTGAAGTATATTGGACCCTGTTCAGTAGCCTTTTCAACTTATCTGCATTGTGGCAAGTGATTTTCCTTTTTTAATTGCTTGAATACATTTAACTTTTTAGAGTTAAAACCGAGTGCAGGGATCTTGGGATTGGCTGTCCAAAAGAGTGAGATGACATCTGTGTAAGAATTAGGTATTTTAATATGATATATTGCAGTATGAGCCAAAACTTGACTCATTGCAATCAAGTTCATGGCTGGTTCAGTCCCAGGGTGAGAAAAGCTTAGAAGGCCAAAACGTCCTGCTAGATGTTCTTTATAATCTTCAACATGCCAATCCTCATCAAGATATGAGGGTAGCTGAAGTTCTCCTACGTTTAGAGTAACATACGAGAGGTATTTGTGAGTACTCTTATGTTTCAAAAATTTAACAAATAATGAGGCTGAATGTTGAAAGGTTAATAAACCATGGGTTGTGGACAATATTTGAATATTTAAGTGCTTTTTGTGAGTACGTATTAAAGTATCTTGGATCTTGTTCAGTAGCCTTTTCAACTTATCTGCCCCGTGGCAAGTGATGTATCAATCTCGGCTTCTCGTTAGATTGTGGATAATGGATAGCGGGATATCAACCTGGTCACACTAACAGTGGAAGCTTTACCGCCTAAGTAAATTGGCCCAAGGACTTCTATTTTACCTACATGCATTGGTTATTTTCTCTTGTATCATTGCTGAATGCTACTTTCCCATAAGTTGTAGGTCTTAAATTGCAATGGTTGTTGCCAGTAGAAGTTCTACCCATGTCAATTGCTGGATAGAGAGCAAACTATTAACCTTCTTATTTGGAACTTTTGCAGCACATTGCTGATAGCATGCGGGACCCAAATATTGCTGCATTTTGGTTGATTTCAATGCCTGAAATCATGGGTGGGTTCACCTTCGATGATGATGCCAAGAAGAAAATATGGTGGGCATACAAGGTGTGGTATTTATTTGCTGATTTGTGTGTGTAGACTGACATGTCATATGAGAAAATGCATATTAAAACTTATAAAGAGGTCCTTACTGCCTACAGGTTGTGTCATAGCATTCTTTTTTTTGGTCTATGATTCTTGTTCAAAACTAGTTAATTTCAGGCAGGCTACGCAGTTCTTTTTCAATGTAAAGCTTTCTTTTCATATATTTGTAAGTGATAATTAATATGATTTAAGATCGTTTTTTTTCCATAAAAATTGACAGATAGTTGTTCTCGATTCTCAACATTACCTTGAATACCATTCCTCTCATTGGATGCTTTCTTGTAAGGTTCTTTAGGAATCCATGCGGTATGATCAGCTTAGAGATATTGTTGCAAAGCGAAAACCTGGTTGGGAGCACTTGCAACAAGTAAGTAGTGTAATATTTTTTTTCTTTTTGTTTTATTCTTTTTTTCTATTCATGTTTTCTGTTACCATATGTTTTTTCTCATGTTTTCATGTGACCTGTGGTAACTAAGCTGGATGTGTGTGTGTGTGTGTGTATGTGCACGTGTAGTTTGTACAACAGCTTGGAAAACATGGAAAATTGTCCCTATTTGATGTAAAGTGATTGGCATGGGTTCTATAGAAATCTTTTGCTATTTATGTTCTTGTTTGTTTGTTCTTATGGTGATGTGTTTCAACTTGTATAATACCCGTTTAATGAGTGAGCTATAAGATGCTTTCTTGATGTCATTAGTTTAAAGGACATTTCTCATCAAAGCATTAAACCTTTGAATAAAAATGGAAAGTTGGTTTCAAAGCAATATAATTATAATTTTTATTTGTTATAAATAGGCCCTTGTTTCTATAGATCCGGAGCGTGCAAGAGATGATCCAGTTATTGTGAAGAACATCCCGTATTACAAGGCCAAGAAGGCATTAGAGGCAGAGGTCACGAAGCTTGACGTCCCACCGCGCCCTGATAACTGGGGTGTAAGTGCACGCACCTGAGAGTGAAAGAGCGAGAGCGAGCCAAATTCAAAAGAATTGCATTCTTTTCCTTGAAGATTTTGTGGCACTTAAATGTGTCTGTGAACCTACTTTTGGACTCTGCTGTTTTGGACGCAAACCAAGCGAATACTGTTTTTCTTGTTTGCCAATATATTTCTGTCACACATTCTGCTAACTGTGGACGGAGGGAGGGTTGGGGGAGGAGGGTTGAGGGAGCCAAATCCAAATGAATTGCATTCTTTTCGTTTAAGATTTTGTGGCACTTAATGTTTTTGTGAACCTACTCTTTGACTCTGCATTTTTGGACCAAAACCAAGCTAATTCTTCTTTTCTTGTTTGCCAACATGTTTCTTACACATTCTGCTAACTATGGAGGGAGGGAGGGAGGGAGGACAGGAAGAAGAAACCGCTGGGGGGAAGGGGGGGGGGATGGAGTTGTTGGGCAGAGCGAGGGTGGGGATAAGAGTGAATTTGGGTTTGAATGGTAAAGAGCTTCTGATGTTTAGAAGCACTCCTCAAGTTCAAATTCCTACCACTGAACTACCCCAAAAAAAAAAAAAAGTTCAAACATATTCAAACAAAAAATATTTCTTATGCCAAATATTTCATCTAAAATGTTTGTTAGACCTTGCTTTACCCTTGAACTCATGCAGTTGCACGTCTTATGATTTGACAGGATTTAAAGCTTCCATTGACTAAGACTTCATGGACAGATGAAGAGCTTAAAGATCCTCAAAAGCTTTTGGAAATGACCACACTACTCACCGCACAAAGAGAAATGGCTGATAAATTCTTAGATACACAGTGGGAAACAAAATGGCGGCAAGATAAGGTATGCAGATCTTTCTTTTTCTTATTCTTAGTTATTGGAAGGTCAGTGGGATGCCCGTTTTGTCTACAAATGATCAACACACCCCAAATCTCAAGATGCCAAACAACTGTTTTTTAATCATGTTCTTGGCATTGTTATACTTTCTTGTCTGATATGGTTGGTAATGTTAGAAGGGAAATACTTTTCGAAAACTATGCCAAATGAATAAATACAATTGACTGAAATTTGTTGGGGCCAATATAGTTATTTTAAAACGATAGTGGTATGTAACTTTGGTAGAACTCTGACAACTGTTTTTTAATCATGTTATTGCCATTGTTATACTTTCATGTCTTTTATGGTTGGTAATGTCAGAAGGAAAATGCAAGATGATACTTTTCGAAAACCATGCCAAATGAATATATATAATTAACTAAGACTTGTTGGGGCCAACATAGTTATTTTAAAATGATAGTGGTATATCGATAAATATAATTGACTAAAACTTGTTGGGGCCAACATAGTTATTTTAAAACGATAGTGGTATATCACTTTGGTAGAACTCTGGCAACTTTGACACAATACTTACTATTATCTTTCAAGGCACAAAATAGTTGTGGAAATATTTATTTTGAAAACAAGTTAGCATTATTTTGGTTGATTCTGCTTGATATTGGACTCTGATCCCCTTTCCTTGTTGCAAAATTTTGGGTTTTATTTTATTTTATTTAAACTGTTGACTGTTGGATTAACAGTTAACTGTTGGATTGAGGTTTTAGAATGCAAGGCACGTTTTAGAATCTAGAATGGGGGTTCAACTTTTCAAAAGACGGCTGAAAAATGTACTTCGAAAAACTGCATTTACCCAGAGTTTAGATGACCACACGGGTTTTGGTTGTTATGTATTGGTGTCTTCACCTAAAGCCATCTAGTCATGGGTTGAATGAAAATGTTATTTTCAGACTTCATCCAACTTCACAAATGTGGCATTTTATGGGTAAACTTGCACCTGCACAGAAAGGTAAAGTGGCTTCCAGAGGTGCCACTTAAACATAGGCTGGTCACCCAAAACAGTGCCAGACCATGGTTTATTGAGGCATCCAGACATACCCTTAAGCGTCTCAGCTTTCAGGATGTACACATGCCATGGATCGATGGCTCAGTGTACTATCAGATGTTTGCAAAAGTCTGACATTAGAAAGTATTTTTATCGATTTGCCTCATTCTGGTATTGGTTTCACTTCAAATGCTGTTGACCTGGAAAGGGCTTGTTATTACATATTGTTTGTTATTACATATTGTGATATTGTACTACTCTTACATTTTCTCATACTTTGGTGTGTTGTTTTTCAGCTGAATGAACTGTTGGAGGAGAAGGTGAGGCCCTACATTAAAAGTGTAGATACTGGTGTTCTTCCTCAGCCCATAATCATGAAACCCCAAGATCAGGAAGCGAAGGTCTCTGTCTCTGTCTCTGTCTCTCTGTGTGTGTGTGTCTCTCTCTCTCTCCCCCCGAAAAAAGAGTGAAGAGCCTCCCTATTAGTTCATTTACATTTCCTGAGAAAATTAGAAGTTTATACATGTCTTGTAGAATTGAACTATAGGAATATACGTCTCTTAATCTATGATTCACTATTAATAATTCAAATGAAACAGGATCAGAAAAAAATTCTTGTCTTTTTGGTGATTTTATTAGGTTAAGAATTTCAGTTCAATTAGCTAGTGCCTGTAATTATATTTTGTGAGTAATTCACATAATCTAAATCAGTTTACAAAATTCTCTTTATTAGATAAATGTTAAACCTTCATTATGTACGGCCATGAGATTACTAAGTTTACAACTGATGCATTGTATTTGTGTTTGGGAGAATTTACAGGAAAGCAGGAGACGAAGGCGATGGCTCTTCTTCTGACTGGAAGTGCACATCAAATTCCATATTTAGCCTCTTCCATCTTCTTATTGCTGTTCAGATTATTGTCTTTGATCCAAAAGCCGTGACTTGGAGTTGCACATTACTGAACGTTAAAAGAATTTTGATTTACCCTCTTTGTAATACCTATGTGATAATTTAGATGTGAATGCCTATGTATTTGCTCTTCATTATTTATTTGTGTTACCAAAAATTTGGTGTAGTTCTTGGGGACGAATGGGGAATTTTGAAAAGGGAAAAGTTTATATAGAGCCGAGGCTCTAAACAATCAAATTTGAGCTTACCCCAAAAATTTTACTAGAAGAGTTTGTTTTGATGCGCAAATATCTTCAAATTGACCATCTCATTATCATGATGCATGGACATGAGAAAAAAAATGGATTTCAAGTTTTGGAAATAATGTATTTTATAACTCAGTTTGGACAGGCAATTTTTAAGATTTTCAAGTTTTCATAGGTCTGTCAATCTATACCATTTTTTATGCTTTAAACTTTATATATAAATATAAAAACATATCTTAAGGCTATCACAAAGACTTGCAATATTAAAACCATATTTCTAGATACTATTTGAAGGTAGGCTTTAATTTGATTGTTTAGAGCTTAGGCTCTATACAAACCGCACCTTTTAGAAAATAGATGACATTTTGTGGGTGTTTTTCGAATCTTTGGAGGTCCTCTTTTAAAGAAGGATGAGGTTTCTATGGGCTTAGGATTTATGAAAACAAAATACAGCCTCACTTCAAATCCTTGTTCGAAAGTAATTTCAACTATGGAAATCTCTATTATGGCTTTCAAAACAATTTTCAAAATAGAAAAATGGTACAGATCTTGTTGAATTGTGAACACTTATTTTTTAAAGCAAAATGGAAGGTCTTAGATAGAGAGTTTGAATTTTATTTTTTTTCACAACTGTAATGTTCAAGTCAGGATGATAAATGAAAAGGTATTCTAGTGCTTGACTTGCAATTTTGATGAATCATTTTGGATGTACTTATTTTGATAGGTTTGCAACCCTATCAAACCATTTTCCTTAATAAAACAAAATAAAGAAAACAATAATTTGAGCATTCTTAATGGCCGTTATAGTTGCCCTGCCAACCTTCCCATTTCTACAAAAGGGTGTGGTTTGTATAAACTAAATAATCTATGTAAGGTTCACATTCAAATGGTGTCAATAAATGTTTTAATATTAAATTTTTTTTGTGATGGGTTGATAATTCATTTTCATCTTTAATTATAACATTTAAAGCTTACGAAAATAGCATAGATCGAGCATATTGATGAACATCTGAAAATCCTGAATATTAACCGTCTGACAATGCACTACAAGATGTACTATTTCCAAATCTTGAAATCCATTTTTTCTCATGTCCATGCATCTTAAGGTCGAGATGATCAATTTGAGGATTTTTGGGTATCCGAACAATCACTTTTAATGAATTTTTGAAATGTGTTGTAATTTGATTGTTTAGGGCCTTGGCTTTATATAAACTTTTTCCTCACCAAAATGTATAATATCCAACCTCATGTAAACCTTTGCACATTATAAATACGGGTGTGGTTTATGTAAGGTCGAGGCTCGGAGCCATCAAAGTAGGGGGTACTTCTAAATAGTAGCAAAAGATGATTTTTAAGTAGTAATTTTTTTTTTGTGATGGTCTGAAAAGTTATTTTCATCTCTAGTTATAAAATTTAAAGCTTCAAAAATATAGTAGATGGAGTAGATCTATAAATACTTGAAAATATCGAGAATTGACACATCTATACATCTAAATATCAAAGTTATCCATTTGAGAGTTATTCTAATAAATTTTTAAGGTACGTCTTAATATGATGGTTAAGGGCCTTACATGAACTTTTTCCTATAAATGTAGTGGACCTACTGGTGCATAAATGTAGTGGACCTACTCGTGCATAAATGAGTAAATAACATAGCAAAAAGAAAAAGGGCAGAAAGTATAGTGGACCTCCTGGTGCAATACAAGAGTAATAAAATAGCAAAAAGAAGAAAAAGAAGAAATGAAGAAGTAGTTTAAGAGCCATAAAATGGCAAAAAGTTGGAAACCGGTAAAAGGAAAAGCATTAAAGAACTAGTTGAGTTTCTGCTAAAATTTGTGGAATAAAATGCAAAAGATCAGTGGAGAATACTATGCTTGTGTATAGGCAAAAGACAAGGTTTCCATGAGTTGGCCGACTCATCTATTGAAATGTGTCCTCTTTCCCAAGTCTAGTTTAGAGATTAAAATTTTGGATTTAAAATTTTAGAAGTTAAAATCTCAACCATGATAAATGTGGACTTAAAAGTAAATAAATTTTAAAAAATAAAAATACAATATTTTTTACATAGTTTTGATACCGTTGAATTTAAATTTTTGTGGGGCTACAGTTTTCTCACATCCATCTCCAAGCTAGATATTGCAAGCGTCAGGGGATGCTATTGTAGAAATGTGTCCCCTTATACGCAAACTACTTTTCTGTTGCAAAGTGTGTGGAGGTGATTACAAAAGAGAATGTCTACTATGCTCATTGGGCACGAAACTATGCTCCCATGGGAGTGTAGTGTACATATACTCCCTCGGTCAGAAGATGTACTGGGGAGGATTCTTTTCAATATGAAATTTGGAAACCACTTAAGCATTATCGGATGATTATTTTCAAATGAAGAAATTTGAATTCTGAGTTTACGATCTCTGTCAATCTTAAGATATTATTTTTTCAAGTGCATAGAGGGTGTAATGAGGAACTTTTAATTGAGATTAATCAATGGGTTGAAGAGTTCACATGACCAAAATTCGGGTACTGCAGCACAAGGTATGGAATTTTGGTTAAAAAATAAATACGCACCTCAAGATCTCATTAAATGTGCTATAAGATACACTATTATTGGTCTTCATATCTACCTTTTTCATAACCATAATTATTAAGGTCGAGATAATAATATGAGGATTTTAAGTTCTTTAAATCATAGATCTTTGTCTGTCTAACAAATATTTCTCTCCTTAATAGATATCCCTCTTTGTTTTGTAGATGAGCTGTACCGAGATACTTGGCACAACTAACCTAGGCAAAAGGCCCATGTTAAGTAACTCGGCCCAGTCCGGAGTCTCAAAACACTAAGGCCTTATTTGGTAATTGAGAAAGCAGTTTTCATGGAGAATCTCTGAGAAGATGGAAGCCTAAGAAAAAGGTAGGAGTAGAAAACTGTGGCTGGAATTTGAGAAATTTTGTTTGGTAAACCCATCGGTGAAAACTGGAGAAAGCTCGAGGTAGAATTTGGGCAGATTGAGAGGGGAGAGAGATTGCGAGGTTAGAGAAATAAAAAGGGGCATGAGGGAGTCTTCACTTTTCCTCCTTCCCTAAGAAATCCACATTGTTATTTCCCTAAAATTAGAAAAAAGAGTGGAAATGGGGGCCGAACACTTTCCTTATCCTCGAACATGGGTGGTTTTCTTAGGTGCCAAACAAGGCCTCTATTTTGTGCTAAATTCAGGCATGTAGGTTTGGCGTACACACATAAACACGAGAGAGATAAGCCTCCATATAAAAAGAGAGAGAGAGAGAGAGATCCATCCTCATGGGTTGCTGAGAGAGAGAGAGACAGAGAGAGTTTGTTCATGCTCGTGGGTTGTTTTTGAGAGGGAGAGAGATAGAGAGATTAGAGAGAGCGAGGGAAAAGGAGGAAGGAGATAGGGAGGGGGGCGGGTCTCGAGAGAGAGGGAGATACAAAGAAATGGGTTGGGTACTTGGGAATTTTGGTAGGAAATAGAGTGGTTCAAGGGAAAGGAAATTCCATTTGTTATTTTAAAGGGGGGGTTGCAGTTTATATAGAAGCGAGGCTCTAAACAATCAAAATAAAGTAGAGGGCACTTTCAAATAGTATTGAGAAATGTGGTTTTAATATTGAAAATTTATGTGATAGCCTTAAAATATATTTTCATCTTTAATTATAAAATTAATATAAATGGAGGATATCTATAAAAATTTGAAAATCTTGAAAATTGATGGTCCAAAAATGTGTTACAAGATACACTTTTCCAAAACTTGAAATCTATTTCTTTCTTATGTCCATGCAACTTAATGTCGAGATGATCAATTTGAGGATATTTGAGCATCAAAACCACCTCTTCTCTTGATGTTGATATGATCAATTTGACGATATCTGAACATCAAAACAACCTCTTCTAATTAAATTTTTGAGATGGGCTCTAATTTTATTGTTTAGAGCTTCGGCTCTGTATAAACGTTTTCCTTTTAAAGGAGGTATTGGGCTTGGATATATATGACATTTTGGAAATGCATGGTGCGGCTTCACAATTGTGGTGGCTTTTGACCCACCCTTTTAACATCTTGTTTTAGTGAAGATGTGGCAAGCGTTGTTTGTGGCCGCGACCACATATAAATATATATGTGACCCCATTTTTCAATTGTTTTATGTGACCCCATTTTTCAACTGTTTGTTCTGAATCGATAGCTAGGATCGCTAATATCACAATAACATACCAAAACACTATTTGATTTTTTTTTTTTCTTTAAAATCTGTTTGGCTGAAATTTGGGCTCCCATCTTCTTCTTTGGGCGCACCTAGCACAAATATTATTTCTCATAAAAATAAATGATCAAAATGCCCTCAAAGGCTTTAGGGGTATTTTGGTAAATTTTCATTAGAGAAATATTCCTATTAGATTTATGCATTTCCCAAATTTTGCTTCAAAATGATTTATAGAATAAAGATTAAAAATAAAACACTCTAAATTCAACTAGATATCTATTCAAATATGATGGCTGATATATATATATATATATATATATATATATATATATATATATATATATATATATGGGTAGGGTCCCATGAAAAGCTTTCCCTATTATTATCAATTTGGGACAAAGCATTAGAAAACACAAAATGCTCATTCAAACCAACCATAGATTCCCTCAACCTCTAGACGAACAAAAAAAAAGTAGAAAACTTTTCAAAAATAACCAAAATGCCCCCAAAAGTTTTAAAAGTACTCTGGTAAATTTTCATTAGGGAAATATTCCTGCATGCATTTCCCAAATTTCGCTTCAAAATGATTTATAGAATAAAAATTAAAAATAAAACACTCTGAGTTCAACTATCTAGACAAAGCATTAGAAAACACATAATGCTCATCCAAACCAACCATAGGTTGCCTCTGAAGCTCTATAGGAAAAGAACAAAAGAAAAAAAAAATTACTAGAAAACCTTCCAAAACAAATGTAAGACTATTTCCAATCATTGCATCCATAAAAAAAATTGCATCTTATTCATCCAATGAATGTTTATAACCAACCAATTCACTAACCAACCATTCAACTAAAACTTATTCCAATCCAATACAAAATCACCAACCTTTTCTCGATAAATGATCCACATGACACGGTAAATAAACAAACTACCCAACCATTCTGAAATTTCAGTAGTATCTCCAATTCAGTCCCCAAAATGATTTCAAAAAATTCAAACAAAAACCAATAAACTGCTAAATATCAGCAAAATTCCCATTCTAAAACCAACAGAGATCGAGTTAGAGTTAGAAGGAGTAGGCGTTGGAGAAACGGAAACCCCACTTCCACTAGGAGATGGAGGCTCTAATGAAGTTGGTGGACCCTGGGATGGAGGCTCGGATGAAGATGGAGTTGGTGGCTCTGACGAAATAGGAGCTGAGGATGGAGAAGGAGTTGGTGGCTCTGAAGAAATAGGAGCTGAGGATGGAGAAGGAGTTGGTGGCTCTGACGAAATAGGAGCTGAGGATGGAGAAGGAGTTGGTGGCTCTGACGAAATAGGAGCTGAGGATGGAGAAGGAGTTGGTGAAGAAATTGGGGACTGATAGATAGGGGCCGAAGATGGTGCTGAAGGGGAGGGGGAAGCAGGGGCCAAAGATGGAGAGGAAGCAGGGGCGAAAGATGGAGAGGATTTTGGAGAGGGAGAAAGAGGGGCAAAAGATGGAGGAGAAGCAGGGGCCGAAGATGGTGATGAAGGGGAGGGGGAAGTAGGGGCCAAAGATGGAGGAGAAGCAGGGGCCGAAGATGGTGATGAAGGGGAGGGGGAAGTAGGGGCCAAAGATGGAGGAGAAGCAGGGGCCGAAGATGGTGATGAAGGGGAGGGGGAAGTAGGGGCCAAAGATGGAGAAGATTTTGGAGAGGGGGAAGTGGGGGCCAAAGATGGAGATGGAGAAAGAGAGGATTTTGGGGAGGGGGAAGTAGGGGCCAAAGATGGAGATGGAGAGTGGGAAGTAGGGGCCAAAGATGCAGGGGAAGGGGCCAAAGATGGGGAAGATTTTGGTGATGGAGAAGGAAGAGGAGATATGGAATGCTTATTATGTCTTTCTGCTAACACTACAACAATCAGCTTTTGCCCATTTTGGCAGTGGTCCTTTTCGCCACTAATGAAGAAGAAGGGACCAGAGCCAGGGAATTTGAAAATGGTGTTGCCATCTTTGAAGCTCGAGATGGGAGAAGAAGTCTTGCATGAATGGTAGTCTTGTTCGCTCACCAAGAGGACTGAATCAGAACCGGCCTTGTATTTAAATACTGCCAAAAAAAACCAACCAAAACTCAGAGGGAGAATTTTGCACACAATTATTCAAAATTATCAATGATACGCAGGAGAACAAAATTGAGAGTGTGTTACATAGACTCACACAGCTATCAGGTATAAACTGTCTATTACTTTGCCCTAAAATCCTAGTACGGCCTTTGACATGTTCGAGGTGACCTTAATTTTTTCTACTCCAAAATTTTTTAGTACACATTGCCGACATAAATTTGAAAATTACATTAACAATAGCTTATTTGAAAATTTAAAGAAAAAAAAAAGTTTATATAAGGTTCCAACATTACAATGTAGAATTAAAGATGCACCTAAAAAATCCATATTTTAATGTCAAAAAATCCTTATCATCTCGAGATATATGAATATGGAAAAAAAAAAAAAAAAAAATTTGAGTTCAAAAAATAGTACATCTTGCAATACATTATCTACACCATCCATTTTCAAGTTTTTCATTTGTTTTATAGATCTACTTGATTTTAACAATTTTTGGAGTTTAAAATTTTATAATTAGATATAAAAATCGATTTTCAAATAATCCTAAAATTTTTTAAAATTTTATCAGGTTGCAACTTTAAATTAAAACGCACCTTATTTCATGTGGTTTCTATGAAGTTGCAATCTTAAACAATTTAAAGAGGGCCCACATCCAAAATTTATCATAAGATGTAATTTTTGTATAAAATCTACCGTGAAATAAGATGGGATATGATGGCACATTCACGGTTTTATTTTATCACTCATCACGAGGAAACAAATAATTTTCAAAAAATATATAAAAATCATTGGATATAGTGAACCGCTAAAAAGAGAAGGGAAAAGTAGTGCATGGTATCATGGTACACCCTCGGGAATATCGATGTATAGCTCTGATTTCAATTTCCACCCTCCGTGAGGAGAACGGGCGGCGGATGCCCTACCGGTGGATGATATGGTATCTTCAAAAGTGAAAATGCAGAGAACGGAAATGGAAACCAGAAGGCAAATTACTAATATTTAGAAAGGGCATGCTTTTTGTGCTTCCTCTATTCCATAAAACTTTTATTCTTCTACATTATTTTACTTTTAATTATTTTATAAACTATTTTAGTACCATACTCCTCTATTAAACTCACAGTACAAAGTATAAAAAAAAATATTTTCATTAAAATAAATTGAATAAAATATTTCTAAAAAGTTTTAAAGGATATTTCGATCATTATATTTTTTATCGAAAAAATTATTTTTAATATTTTTTAATCTTTTAGGTGCACTACATGTGTAGTACACAAATTTCATATTTATACGATTTATAAAAATAACAAAAACATATTTATACATTTTGTAAAAAAACAAAAAGTAAAATACGTAAAAGCATCGGATCTTAGATCAAATTTAAACTGAACGGCTGGATGAGGGGGAGAAGTACATACCTAGGGGAAGTATAAAAACCTTTCCCCGTATAATGCCCCACAAAAAAGCCATGGTTTTCCAGAGAGAGAAGCCAAACTAGAGAGAGAGGAGCCGGAATGACAACGAGAAATACAGGAAAATCTATATGAAACAATGGCTAAGCATGCAAGATCTCTATGGAAGCTTACGATCCATATGCATTCATCAATATTGATAAAAAAAACATGAGGGAGCTGGCTTGGTCCTAGAGAGGAAATTCCCAGAATTAAAAAAAGGGTAGAGAGCAACATGCATGATCTCATGGAAACATATCAACTAAACATCAATCATCGAAACAAATAGGAAATCAACAAACTAAGCTTTCTTAGAGAGAGAAATTAGAGAGGAAAGTAGGCTTTTATAGAGAGAGAACAAAAAATAATCTTAAAAGAGTGAGGGGGAAACAAGAAAAACTGAATTTACCAAGAGTATCATTGATCTGAAACCTGTTCCTTTCAGCCCAATCGTTGTATTCCTCTTTCGGAGAAGAGACCCAACCAGCCGTGCCGCCAACCAAAAACTCATAAGATTGTGCAGAAACTAAAAAACCCATGAAAGCCATGGCCATAGCAACCCATCCTCCGAGCCCCATCTTAGAGAGAGAAACAAGAGATAGATGTCAAAAAAGTGAAATGAGAGAAGTTAGAAAGAGAAACGAGAGGGACTGTATATAAATTCAAAGGGAGGAGGTAATATGTATATAAATACAATAGAGGAGGGACAGAGAAGGAAAGTGGAGTTATGAAAGATGAAAAATATAGAAAGTAGAGGCTAGAGAGAGAGCCGTTGCAAAGTTGGTCATTAAGGATGAGAGGTGTGGGCTCTTCATAAATATTTCCATTTCTTTATATTCAATTAATTTGGCCCGTTTTTTTAATAAGACCGTTTGTTTATTGGCAATTCATTGCACTTGTCATCTCTTTAGCCCAGAAATTATTTTTAGCAAAATCCTTAATGACTAATAACTATAGGCAAATCGTTTTGGAATGTTTAAATTACCCAAGGAAAATATTACCTAAGGAAATAGGTTTTGAAAATCGTTTTTTTTATTTATCTCATTTTTTTTCCCAAAAACATATTATTGAAGAATAAGAGTAGTTTTAGATAAATTTTAGAAAAAAAAAGTGTTTTTAAGTTATCCCAATAAATTTCCAAGTATGTATGGGGAAGAAAGGTCATGTTGTTATTACGGAGTCTAAGAACTTTTCTTCACGTAGTTAGACCATCTAATCACATTTGATTTTATCATATCTTTTCATGACTTTAAAACCTTTTTATCTTTGAAGATGACAAAATTTGATTTTGACTTCTTTTGGAATAACGCAAAAGCGAGGTTTACTATCAAATAAGATTTGGGCAAGCTTTATATGCTTCTCTTAAAGCATAGAAGTTCTATCCCCCGATTTATCCAATCATCTATTATGAATGGAGGGTTAAGATTGTCTCAATCACAGTTTCACATCTCTACACTATTTTATTTTTAATTGTTTTTCTATAAACTAATTTGATACCAAATTTTGGATGTCCATTCCTCTATTAGACTCCCACTAGCGAAAAATATAAAAAAAATAATTTCAATAAAATAAAATGATCAAAATACCATTGAAAGATTCAAAAGGTATTTTGGTCATTAAATTTTATTGAAAAATTATTTTTAATATTTTTTATAGATGCGTCCCAACGAGAAGATAACAAGTACCAAATTTCATATCCATACAATTTGTATATAAAAAACTAAAAATAAAGTACTTTGAGACATTGGATCCAAGATCAGACGGTGAGTGGCTTGCTTGATCAAAATTTGACAGCTAGATGGTAGGGGAAGGATATAACTTCCATGCTGTAGGGGAAGCATAGAAACCTTTCCCATGAGATTTTTTCCATGAGATTTTGCCAATTTTCCCATTCAATCGTTTATTTTATTGATGATCGAATGCCTTAATTTTGAAACGCAACCTAAATTTTAGACTAATCAGCAATTAGTTTCATCGAAAAAGTTTATATAAGGATGCTACTTTATAATGTAGAACTACGGATGCCCCTCAAAAATCCATCGAAAAAGGTAGTTTTAACGTTGAGAAACCTTTTGATTGATCATCTCGACATTGAGATGTATGACCATGAAAAATAAAAAGATTTTAAGTCTCAAAAATAGTTCATTTTACAACATATTACATACATCGTCCATTTTCAAGATGTTTATATGTTTATATATCTACTTGATTTTAACCATTTTTTAAATTTAAAATTTTATAATTAGATATAAAAATAGATTTTGAGATAATCTTATAAACATTTTACAGCAAAATTATATAAAGGTGCACCTTACCTCTACACCTATGGATGCGCCCTCAGTTTCATAGTTTGGTTCCAATTGTGTGTAGTGGGGTGTAGGTAGAGGCCAATTTTGGTAAAATTTATGGCTACGTCTAATTAGCTCTAAACCCAACCTGTTGATTTTTGTCAAATAAAGAATCGACAAAAAAACCAGCCACAAGCAAGAAAAATAACGCAGAAAATAAATAACAGACAAAAAAACACCACAATTTACGTGAAAAAAACACCAGGATTTACGTAGTTTACAAAATACTCACTTGAAAGAACCAAATACTCAATCTCCCACAAAGTTTTATTCTCTACCATTTTCTTTCTCTAAAAACACCCGTAAGTGTTCCATCTAATTTTTTGTCACTTTCTCTCTCTAAAATAACCCAAAAATAAAGCCCCTCAAGAGTGATACGTGAAGCTCTCCTTTTTTTTCTAATTTTTATGAAAGGTTAACTTATCTCTATCCTTATGAACTTAAATCCATCTTAGTCTAAATAAGAATTATCTATAAAATAAGATCTTATTTAATATGAATTATTTAAAAACTAAAAAATATAAATAAAAAAAATACCAATTCCATAAAATAGAGATAAAAAATTGAAAACAATTATCAAGATGAAACAACCAAACAAATGGCACGGTAGAGTTTTAACTTTTAGGAGAAACTGAGCTCTTGCGTGGCACGCACTGGTGTCCAGGAAACTTCAAATCACGCAAATGCTGGAAAAGTGAAATTGATTTTCATGAAGACTGAATTAAAAGCCATTCTACTCCCACTATTCATTTGTATTTTTTGAATTTGCATCTTTTGTACTGCCATTTGCTTTAAAAGAATAATTACTATTAAAATATAGACACGGTTTCTATGAGACCATGTAGAAATGAGTCACCTCTTACAAATTTATTTTTGAGATGCATTTTTGGATTTGATTTTGAAGACATGTAATCGCTAACATGGAAGATCATGAATATGAAAAATTAAATAAATTTTAAAAATAAAAAATAAAAGTTCTATTAAGAAAAATTTTAGACGGTTAGTTTCAATTGTTTTTAGAATATTGAAGACTGCAAATATAGAAATGTGGTCCCCGCCGCATAAACAAATTTTCTTAAAATATACCATATAAAAGAATTTTACGGCGAAGTTTGTGTTAATTTTTTGGTCATCTCCTTATGGGGGTTCATATTGTGATGTGATCTAAAAGATTACTCTTATTTCCAATGTGGAATTAGGGAGGGTAATGGGTCGGGCCAATTTACCTAAAGGCATGGATTGAGTATGAAGATAACTATGCACAACACCTATTAGGAGGTACGAGACAGTTCAAGTAGAAACCTGAAAAAAAATAAAAAGTAAAACAAAAAAGATATGATTGGAAGTAATATGAAAAGATATAAAGACATATAGCCTCACTAAAAGTATGACTCTCAATATAAAACGACATACTTTAATCCATATAACCGATCCCAATTTGTTGAAAATGGGCCTCGATGATGATCATCATCCTAATTGGGTCGTTACCCTAACCCAGCCCTCTACCTTGTTTTGTGGCCTCAAGTTTGCACCGGTACTGGTCCTAGTCATACTCATAGTTAGACCGGTTTTCACTAGTAATAGTCCTACTCATAGTCAGACCGGTTTGCATAGGTGTCGGTCCTTCTAATGCCTTGCAACACTCTTGCGTTTTATGCAAATGCTTTTAGGATTTTAGCGTGTGATGTGTTATTTTTTCGGTTTATAATCATGTGACTGAAAATGAAGTAAACCGGATATTATTAATCAATCGTTTCTCGAATTTCAGCTCCAAAATCCCCAAAACCAATAACAAACATCTTCCCTTTTTTCGTGAAATGTCGTTTGTTGTGCACGTGCTAGCAATAAGTGGCGAAGTCCAAACTCCAGAAAAAGAAAGGAGAGAAAAGTAAAACTGCGGAGAAACTAAAAAGAAGGAAAAAGTTTATACAAACTCTAAACAATCAAATTAAAATATACTTTAAAAATTCATTAGAAGATGTTGATTTAATGTCCTAAAATCATCAAATTGATCATCTCAACGTCAAGATGAATTGGGGTGAAAACAAATGGATTTCAACTTTTGAAAATAATGCATCTTGTAATGTACGAACCACCAATTTTCAAAAATTTAAAGTGTGCATAGATCCGCCTACCCTAAGTAATTTTTTAAGCTTTAAATTTTATAATTAGATATGAAAGTAAATTTTCAAGTCATCATAAAGATTTCCAGTATTGAAGAAGCGTGCCTTACTTTAATAGTTTGGGCCTCCACCGTATACAAACCACGGCCTAAAAATAATGTCGGCAAGTCCAAGAGAAAAGTATACGTGTAGACTAGTTAGTCCTTTTTATTTGGTTGTTTATGGACTTTATGTGAGGCTTTCGTTATTAATAGGGACCACTCTCCTCATGTTTTGTCACGTGTGTGGTAAGAAATTAGTAGGCGTTGCAGTCTGATGCGACACGTGTGGTGCGTGAAGCGCCGGATGTCACATTAAAAAAATCTGGTCAAATTGGCGGATTGATAATCCAGCAATCGGCGGATCGTTAATCCGGCAATCAGGTAGAATAGGCGGATCGACCAATCCGGCAATCAGGTCGAATCGGCGGATCGACATTGCAGTTCAGTTCAGAGAATGAAGCATATCGACAATTTTTAAAACCTTGTTTTAGACAGTTAAATAGTGGCCCTCCAATTGTTATTGAGGCGATTGTATTTCTCATATGACCCTAGAGTCTCATTCCCATCCATCGGATTGTGGCCAGAATCAATCTCGTTCATAAGCTTAGCTCATTTTATCGTTTCTTGAAAGAGAGGTATACAATGAGCGAATGGTATATGGTCCACAATATGTACCCTACACATGGTTGAATCTTCCCTTTATTTACATAGAATTCTTTTTTGCAGGTATGTGGCAATGTGAGTCAAAACATAACAGTAATACAGAGTTTTTGATCAGTAACTTATATTGTGCATTACGGTTTCATATTTCCTATAGGAACCTGGCTATTAAAAAGCTGGCAATAGCACCCACAATGTTTTTGCCCCTTAAATGATGTCACAATATCAATTTTAAAAGATTTGATTAAATATTAACCTGTTCATAATTGGTTGTCAATTTTGCTAAAAATAGATTGAAGTTGGGTGGAATTTAGCTGGAATCCAACAAGATCCAGTTGATCACCTAGGCTAAAGCAGGAGGACAATTTTTTTTTTTTTCTTTTTTTGGTGTAATACTTTTTGGACCTGGAATTTCTTCAAAATTTATCAGCATTTTGTGTGGGGGATTTGTAATGAAGTTGTAGATATTTTGAGGAAGAAACCCCAGTGACTTTTGAGTAAGGAATATTTATGAACTTGGGGAGAGAACATTTTCTAAAGAGAGTAATTTCCAAGCATCTAAAGAGCATGCTTTTTCCTTTGATTGGATTAAGCATGACAAAATTTCTAATCCTTTTTTAACTATGTTTCAGTTGTACCGTTAAGTATCGCTTTCGCGTCCAAACCTATACATCTAGTAATAGTAAATGATGTTTAAGTGAAAATCATGTACTAATCTAGTTATAATAAATGATGTTTAAGTGAAAATTATGTATTCAAACTTCCTGCTTGGTGTCGTTTGAAAACACA